>NC_090764.1:52619701-52807201 GCF_036898095.1 Palaemon carinicauda | reverse complement strand
GCCAGGGTGCGCTTTAGTTGATCTTTATAGTGCATTTTCGGGGCTCCTCGTGGTCTGGTGCCCAGGGTCAGTTCTCCGTAGAATATTTTCTTTGGGAGTCTAGATGGATCCATCCTATGCACGTGTTCTATCCAGCGGAGGCGGTGGTGGATGATGGTGGCCTCCACGCTGGTCAGCGAGGCACGTTCTAAGACTTCAATGTTGGTGGTGTGGCTCTCCCAGGGGATTTTCAAGATCTGCCTCAGTTTCATTTGTTGGAAGCGTTCTAGGTTTTTAAGATCGTTTCTATATAGCGTCCATGTTTCACATGCATACAGGAGCGTGGAGAGGACTACTGCCCTGAACACCATTATTTTGGTGGTCATTGTCAGTGTGTGGTTGTTAAATATGCGGCAGTTGAGTCGGCCAAAGGCGGAGTGGGCTGCCCTGTTCCTGTTCTCCACGTCCTTTTTGCTTGTGGGAGATGATGTTAGGATGCTCCCTAGGTAGGAGAACTGGTCCACCTGTTCTAACGGTTGGTCATTCACTGTGGTATTGAAGTTTGGGAGCATCAGTCCTGGTGGATGTTGGACGAGGATCTTGGTTTTGTCTGTGTTGACTTGCATCCCAAAACGTTCGTAGGCAGAGTTGTATGCATCAGCTAACGACTGCAGGTCCTCTGCCATCTGACCTGGGGTGGCATTGCCGTCAGCATACTGCAGTTCTCGCACTGCACACAAGGTGGTCTTGGTTCTGGCGCGGAGTCTAGCGAGGTTGAAAGCGCCTCCATCCATGCGGAAACGTAGGTCAACTGAGGGTGTGTCTGGGGGAATCTCGTTGAGCATTGCTGCGGTGTATAGCGAGAAACACGTTGGGGCCAGAACACAGTCCTGCTTCAGGCCCCCGTTAATGGGGAATGGGTCTGAAAGAGAGTTCTGGTGGCAGACTCTCCCAACCATTCCGTCATGGAGGGCACGCACCAGCTTGACAAAATCGGGTGGGCAGCCATATCTTTTGAGGACAGCCCACATGGCAGGTCGAGGTACTTTGTCGAAGGCCTTTTTCAAATCCCAGAAGATGAACATTATGGGCTGTTGTTGTTCAAGGCTCTTCTCTTGTAGTTGTCGCGCACAGAAGATCATGTCTATGGTCCCGCGGGAAAGTCGAAAGCCGCACTGGGACTCTGGTAGGACGTCTTCTGTGAGAATAAGGAGGCGGTCAAGGAGAATCCGAGCGAAAATCTTACTCGCGATGCTTAGTAGTGATATTCCCCGGTTGTTGTTACAGTTCTCCCTGTCTCCCTTCTTGAAGATGGTAATGATGTTTGCATCGCGGAAGTCACTGGGGGGGGGGCGGTCTTGGTCTCCCATATTTTCAGTATAAGGAGCATCAAACGGTTCCTCAAGCCGGGGCCACCGTGAGTGAGGAGCTCCAACGGGATGTTGTCTGGCCCTGGGGCTTTGCCGGGCTTCATGCGCTGCAGGGCCTTGTTGAAGTCATGGATGGAGGGTGGTAGTGCCATCCAGTGACGGACGGGATGCTGCGAGGTCATTCGCAGGAGATCGTCTGGGGTGTCTGCTTGGTCATTGAGGAGGTTCTCAAAGTGAGACCTCCACCTGGCCAGGATGCCCTCGCTGTCGGTGATTGTCGTGGCCCCATCCACGTCCTTTAGGCTGCCCACTGAAGACCGTGTGGGACCGAATATTTCCTTTGTTGCTGCATAGAAGCTGCGCAGGTCACGTTGGTCAGCGAAACTCTGTATTTCTGCAGCTTTTCTTTGCCTCCAGGTGTTCTGGGCTTCACGGATCCCTATTTGGCAACCAGCTTCAGCCACCTTGTGAGCACATTTGTTAGCTGGTGTTGGTTGGTTTTCCAAAGTCAGGCGTGCTTGTCGTTTGGTTTCAATGAGAAGAGAGATGGTAGCATCATTCTCATCAAACCAATCCTGCCGTTTCTTGGTGGTGTAGCCTAGTGTTTCCTCCGCGGCACGGGCCACGGCGTTTCTGAGGGTGGTCCAGTGGTGCTCAACAGTGGCCTGACCCACGGGGTCTGCGAGGTATTGTTCGCAGGCCTCCTTGTAGTTCTGTGCCACCTGTGGGTTGCGGAGCTTACTACAATCCAAGCGTTGGTGTGGTACGCTGTCAGGTGTCCTTCTGGGTGGTCGTAGGGTCGTCACGGAGAGTCGGGAGATGAGGAGTCTGTGGTCCGTCCAGCAGTCGTCCGCTCCGGGCATGGATCGGGTGATGCGGACGTCTCCTCGGTCTCTGGCTCTGGGCAGGACGTAGTCCAGGGTGTGCCAGTGTTTAGACCGTGGGTGTCTCCATGTGGTCTTTTGTCGCTTTGGTAACTGGAAGATGGTGTTGGTTACCACAAGTTGGTGTTCTGCACACAGACCCAGTAGGAGTTGACCATTGGCGTTGCAAATTCCAATACCATGGCGGCCGATGATTCCCTCCCACAGGCGATGGTCTTTGCCTACTCGGGCATTAAAGTCGCCAAGCACAACGAGCTTGCCATTGGCGGGCACTGCCTGGAGGGTGCGGTCGAGCTGGGTGTAGAAGGCAGCTTTGTTATCGTCGGTTGAGGTCATAGTCGGGGCGTAGACAGAGATCAGGGTGAGGTGTCTGTACCGCGTGATGGGGATGCGGACAGTCATCAGGCACTCACTGATGGCCTTGGGAGCAAAGTTGTGCTGCTGCACTAGCTGGGAATGGATGGCGAAGCCGACACCGTGGATGCGAGGCTCCTCTAGGGCCTTGCCTTTCCAGAAGATGGTGTAGCCTGTTCCAGCTTCCCTGATGTTGCCCTCTTTGGGTAGTCTGGTCTCGCTAAGAGCCGCCACATCAACATTGAAGCGGGCTAGCTCCTTGCAGACGAGGGCTGTACGTCGTTCCGGGCGGTTGGTGTTCATCACGTCTTGGAGGGTGCGGATATTCCACGCACCTAAGGTTAATATTTTTTTCTTGTTGTTTCGACCGCACTAGTGGGATGTCCGCCAGCCGCGGTGAGCTGACCAGACGGGTTTGCCGTGTCCGATGTTTACCCCACTTTTTCTAGGGGCCTCCCCATGTGGGGTGGGCTGCGGTGTCCTCAATAGGCCAGCCCAGTCACGGGTCCAGCTACCGAACTCTGGTGTCACGGCACCGTCACCAGAGAGTGACTGAATCTTAGACTCGCCGCCTGAGTGCAGTTGTGGGCTAAGGGCTTCCAGCTATCCAGGCCTGCCCCCTTCACCCACGGTGCTGTCGCCTCAGGACTTGCTGGTGGTGATGATGATGATGATGGTGAGAAAGAGATGAAGAAGGGTGGAGGAACCGACAGAATGCCAGTAGCTGGGTATATTGTTTTGGGTGGTCGTGGCTTTGCAACGGCCACGCACACACACTTGGCCCACATCGTTTTCACCGCGGCTCAAGACATATGAGACAGGCGGCTTCTCCGATGTTGGTTGCATCGGGCTGCCGGGTTCTTGTTATGTCAAGGCCTGCCTTGTTGCCTGCCCGACAGGCATTGCCCTCTTCCGCCGGAGCTGGGAAGCTCCGCCGTTGGGGTCTTGTTTGGTTTGATTTTGGAGTTTTCCTTCTCCTAGCCTTTGCCTATCTTAAAATAAAGGAGAAGGCCTATAGGGGGTCCAGTCTTGGTCTGGTCTCTCAGAACTGGCCTTAGCGGTATGGTTGAGCCTGCCAGGGTGGATAAACTACCCCACCGCCATTGCCCAGCCCATCATTGGGACACTCAAGCCCCTCTACTGCAGCAAAGTGCTGGACCATCAGAGGGGTCTTATGTTATAACACATGGAGATATCCACATTTTTATTACAACAATTTTAAAACTACATAAAGATAGTGAGAAAATCCCAATTGAGAAATGAGTTAGACAGAGAGACTGCCTCTCCTAAATTATTCACAGCGTGCCTAGAAGTTTTAGGAATGGGAAAATCTAGGAATTAACATTAATGGGGAATATCCTAATAATCTAAAATTTGCAAATGACATAAAGTAGTTCTATTTAGTTAGCTATAAGAGGAATTGTAAAAGATGATAGGAAATTTCAATAAAGAAATATTATATGTAAGACTCAAAACAAATATGAGTAAAATGAAAATTCAAAGAGACAACAAATAAGGGTTATGGAGGAACCTCTAGATATTCTCAATGAATATACATACTTAGGACAGACAGTAAGTGTTTCCCCAAGACATGAGACCGAAATTAAAAGAAGGATAAGTCTGGGATAGAGAGCCTTTTGTAAAGAAAATGAGATTATGAAAAGTAAAATGCTACTTTCTTCAAAAAGAAAAGTAATTTATTTAATTAGATGGTCCTACTATTATTAAATTAAGTGTCAGGAACTTAGAGCCTTACTAAAGCCTTAGAGCATGAGCTAGTTAAAACTCAAATAGCTATGGAAAAAATAATGAATAGATTAACACTAGGGGATAGAAAAAGAGCAACATCAATATGAAAGCAAACTAAAGTATAAGATATTCTATAATATAAGAAAAAGATATGGACATGGGCAAGATATAAAATAGGAATTGCAGACAACAGATGGACAACAAGAATAACAGAATGGGATCGTAGAAACTGCAAACAGAGCAGGGAAAAGGAGAAAAGGGCTTAATGAGCTAAGAAAATTTGTGGGTATAGACCGTTGTGACGGAGCCGAGAGAGGGTTGTGAACTCAAAGGCAGGAAGCAATCGACTGAGTTATATTATTGTAGAACACTCTCCTTATATACAAAACCTCAAGGCAACAGGACATAACAAATTCACAAGACAGACAATATTACAGAGGAAAAACCAGACATGAATTTTCATGTTCGTTTTAGTGCGAGGGAAGAGCGAAGATACAAGCATAATATATACAAAAGGAATTATGTACAATTGTGTGAAACACGGTTGGTACATGGCTCCCCCCCTAAAAATGACATACTGTACATGTTAAATAGGGCGCCCTGATCTAGAGAGGCGAACTGTAGGCGGGTCATCTGGCAGAAGATAAGCAGGTTTTAGACGATCAATGGAGACCCAGTCTTCTTTGCCCCGAATGTTTAGGAGGAATGCTTTCGGACTGCGTCGGATCACAAGGAAAGGGCCCGTGTAAGGGGGCGTTAGTGGTGGCTTGCTGGTGTCGTTGCGCAGGAAGACGTGCGTTGCAGAGTGCAAGTCCGTTGGTATGTGATGCTTCGCTGGGGGCTTGTAAGTCTGGCGGCACGGAGTAAATTTTCCCACGACGTGACGTATGCGCTGGAGATCGTCGGAGGAGGTTGTAGAAGGAAAAAATTTGGCAGGGACGACCAACGGGTCGCCATACACCATTTCAGCTGCCAAGACGTCGAGGGCGTCTTTAGGAGTGGTCCTTAGTCCCAGGAGGACCCAGGGAAGCTGAGTAAACCAGTTGCAATCCTTGCAGCAGGACATCAAAGCTGCTTTGAGGGTGCGATGAAAACGTTCAACCATTCCATTGGCAGCAGGGTTGTAGGCCGTTGTCTGATGTAGGGTGATGCCCAGGAGATTCGCTAATGACGTCCACAATTGAGAGGTGAAAGTGGTTCCCCTGTCAGAAGTAATATGCTCAGGGATACCGAATCTTGAAATCCATCCAGAGAGTAAGGCAGATGTACATGAGGCGGACGTTGCAGTTTCCATGGGAATGGCTTCAGGCCAACGAGTGGAGTGGTCGATGACGGTAAACAGCTAACGATGTCCTTGTGATGTGGGTAGGGGGCCTACAACGTCAACGTGAATGTGTGCGAAATGACGCTGAGGTTGAGGAAAGGTGCCCACTCCTGAATCCGTGTGTCGATGTACTTTGGAAGTTTGGCAAGAAGTACAGGCACGGACCCAATCCTTAGCATCCTTAGAAATGCCATGCCAAATGAACTTTGCCTTCAGCAGCTGTGCAGTAGAACGGCACGAGAGATGTGAAAGGCCGTGAATGAAATCAAACACCTGTCGGCGCATGGGAGCAGGAATCCAAGGTCGCGGTCTACCAGTACTGACGTCACAGAGGAGGGTGGTGTTGGAGTCTTAGAGGGGAAAGTCTTCCCAACGGAGGAACGTGCAGGATGTCCTACAACCTTGATACTCTGGATCCTGTCGTTGGGCTTCAGCCAGGGCGTTGTAATCCAATCCCAGTTGAACGGCAGCCAACGTGTTTCTTGACAGGGCATCGGCAACGGGATTTATTTTCCCAGGGACGTATTGGAGGGATGTCGGCGTTGACGGGCAGACCAGGCGTCAGACTGTCGAGTGAGGGCGTGCACCAGAGTCATGTGGTCTGTGCGAATGACGAAGGGCGTACCTTCTAAGAAATGGCGAAAGTGACAGACAGCCAAGTGCACCGCCAGCAATTCTCGATCGAAGGTAGAATAACCCGATTCTGCCTTGGACAGTTTTCTGCTGAAGAAGGCCAATGGGCGGGGCGAGCCTTTGACCACCTGCTCGAGTACTGCACCAATAGCGACGTCACTGGCATCGGTGGAGAGAAGTAGAGGGGCGTGTGGGATAAGAAAAGTGAGAGCCGCAGCAGTTGATAGGGCCTTCTTTGCATTGCAGAAGGCTGCTTCTTGAAGGGGACCCCACTTCAGGTCCTTCGGCTTGCCCTTGAGGGAGGCGTAGAGGGGAGCAAGAGTGGCGGCAATGGCTGGCAGAAAACGGTGATAATAGTTGATCATGCCCAAGAATTCCTGCAGAGCTTTGACGGTCGAGGGCACGGGGAAGTTCTGAACGGCTGCTACCTTCTCAGGGAGGGGGTGGACACCTTCAGGAGTGATGCGGTGCCCTAAGAACGATACTTCGTTGGCGCCAAAGGTACACTTGTCGTACCGGACTACAAGGCCGTTTTGTTGCAGGCGGTCGAGCACGATGCGCTGGTGACGGAGGTGTTCCTCTTTTGAGGAGGAGAACACAAGTATGTCGTCCACATAACATACTCAGAAATGGAGGTCCCCTAAGATGCCATCCATGAGACGTTGAAACGTGGCCCCAGCATTACGAAGGCCAAAACAGGAGTAATTGAAGGTGTATGTACCAAACGGAGTGGTGATGGCAGTCTTAGGGATGTCTTCTGGGTTCATAGGCACCTGATAATACCCCTTCAGGAGATCGAGCGTAGAGAAAAACTTTGCTTTGTGCAGGTAGGCGGTCATGTCGGCAATGTTTGGGAGAGGGTAGTGATCCGGTTCTGTTTGCATGTTCAGGCGCCTGTAATCCCCGCACGGACGGAGGGAGCCTTCTTTCTTCAGAACGATGTGTAAGGGTGACGACCATGGGCTGGAGGCCTTTTGGCAAAGGCCCATTTCCTCCATTTGGGCGAACGTCTGTTTGGCGGCTGCCAATCGTTCCGGTGCCAGACGTCTGAATTTTGCGAAGACTGGGGGTCCCGTCGTCTTGATATGGTGATAAATACCGTGCTTGGCAGGAACCGTGGGCGCTTGGCGAAGTTCTGAACGGAAAACTTCCGGGTACGACGTGAGGAGGTGGGCGTAGGCATCCGTGGGTGCGCTAATGTGGAGAGCGAGGTTAGAGGGGGCGGGTTGAAGAGGTGTCGACAAGTACGAGTCTGCGTTGACCAATCGTCGGTGGGCGACATCGACCAGAAGGTGGAAATGAGAGAGGAAATCCGCACCGAGGATTGGCATGGTGACGTCAGCAACGAGAAACTTCCAATTGAATTTACTGTTTCCAAACGATAATGTGAGGTTCTCGTAACCGTAGGTGGGTATCGCAGATCCGTTGGCAGCTACCAAGCGGACGTCGGCAGATGTAGACAGACTACGTCGTGTCTTGAAGAGTTTCCTTGGCAAAAGAAAACGACAAGCACCCGTGTCTACCAAAAATCGCACGCCCGTTCCTGCATCCTGTAAAAAGAAAAGATTAGAAACACGGGAGGCCACCGCCACGAGCGATGGCCTACTTACACGTTTTTTGGCCACTGACAATCCTCGGCACATTTCTTCGCAGTTGCCCCGAATCTGAAGTGGTAGTAGCAAAACTGCGGCGGATGGGAGGTAGTAAGTGGCTGTAGAAGTCGTTTGTTGGGGCGCGAGCGATTGGTGGGTGGTGGGCGGCTTTGTCTCTGCTTCGGCACGTCATGGTGTGGGCGTGTATGTCCTACGGCATTTATGTCAGCTTCAGTTGACGTTGAATAGGCATCCTCTTCGTCAGGGGTGGAGGCGTTGATGGAGGTCTTGAAGTGGCTGTCCATAAGGGCGTCTGCTTTGGTCATCAAGTCCTTTATGGGTAAACTATCGACATTGGGTATGGCAGCGCGTATAGGTCCGGGTAAACGGCGTATCCAAAGGGCACGAAGTAAGTTCACCTCACGAGGAGAGCCGTCTGCGACAGGTTGAAGGCGAGCGATACTGGTCATTTCCCTGAGGGCAAGCGAAGCCCTTTGGTCCCCCAACGGTTGTTGCGAGAGCTGAAAAAACTTTGCTACACGGGCGGCTGGCGACAGCGAGTACTGCTGCAGAAGGTATGTTTTGAGGGCGTTATACGCTATTGGCGTGTCTCCTTGTTCACAAAGCCAGTCGGATATTTCCGGGAAGGTGTCCTCGGGTATCGCCGCGAGAACATAATCTGCTTTGGTGGTTGAGTGAGTCACGCCGTTGATGCGAAACTGGACCTCTGCGCGCTGAAACCAAGCAAATGCTTCTCCCCTGGCGAACGGTGAAAGTTTCAATGGGGCGGCCGCAGCGCCAACTGCTGTAGTAGAGTCCGCCATAGTACTAACGATGGAGGGGCGAGGGAGGTGGGGGTGGAAGGCAGTGGGACCGAGTCGACTTCCGGGGTCACCAATGTGACGGAGCCGAGAGAGGGTTGTGAACTCAAAGGCAGGAAGCAATCGACTGAGTTATATTATTGTAGAACACTCTCCTTATATACAAAACCTCAAGGCAACAGGACATAACAAGTTCACAAGACAGACAATATTACAGAGGAAAAACCAGACATGAATTTTCATGTTCGTTTTAGTGCGAGGGAAGAGCGAAGATACAAGCATAATATATACAAAAGGAATTATGTACAATTGTGTGAAACACGGTTGGTACACCGTCATAAGGCATTTAGTGTCAAAAAGAGGGCGATAGAGAAAAAAAGCACAGCTATCATAGAAATGTCTTCAAAAAAGAAATGGGTGTTCTTTAGTAAACTATAATTTAGTAACAGTGTAAATTACAAACGCTACAAGAATATAACCATTCAACACTGGTAATTTGTGTTATTATATCACCCAGATATAATCAAGTTTTTGAAATAATTGTTTGATGAAGTAACCAAATGCTTGAGTCGCGCACATGTGATTTAAGGCCGTGATCGATGTAATGGTTTAGTTTGGTGATGGTCACCATCATTTGCATGGCTCGAGTGTACAACAAAAAACTGTTAGCTGCGTGCAACGCCATGACACCAGTTGCCATGGTGGTATATGACACCACTGCGAGAAGCGTTATGAGGTGATGACATATATACATAACCATATTGTTCATTCATGGTGATAACTAGGCCCTGCCCACATTTCGCATTTGCATCTTATTAGTGTTGGTTACAAGTAATGGGGATGTAACTGCGTTGTAATCATGTCACATTGCGAATGACGTTGTGACATGGTAGTCAGATGCGGATAAGGATGTTAATCAGTTGCAGGTGAGCTTTTCACCCTCACCCTTCCTATTGAAGCTACAGTCATCCCAGTAGATACTGAACTTGAACTTGTTTTAGGTCCAAGTTCTCAAAAAAATCTATAAATAAATAACTAGTACTAGGGAGACTCGTGTTGTTAACATAAAGCCCCATGGCTGGTGACAGTGGCAGATGTACAGGTCTTGAATCCATCACAGAACAAGAAGTTCGAGTCTCTTGTGTATACAAGGTCACAGGCTAGCCATGCAACCAGTTGGCATAAATATGCTCCAGCAGGGCATAAGAAGTTGAATACAAAGGTACAGTAGGCTGCAAAGGAAAGCCTCTCACTGATGAATGTTGATCCATTACCAGGAACATTTGCCTTATACTTGGAAATAAATTGAAATTGCCCATCAATTTCCCTTCGCGCATGTCCTTTTGCATAGTTGTTGATGCGGAAACCAGTTTCCGACTGCAGATATGTGTAGAAGAAAGGATCAATCTGTGTGCAGTTCCTGGCAACCCACTGAAGCACAAGGTTTCAATAGGCCTCTTTCTGTTCAGACTTGATGCTCTACAATATTGCCTTCTTTGCAACTTCTGCATTTTCAAGCTCCTAAAGGAAAAAGAAAATTTCATTGGTATAATTTGAAGAATCCTTGCATATAATCTTATGTAAAATAAGAAGACATTAAATAAATTTCAGAAAAAACAAACTGACAATGTTACAAAATAGAATGTAAATCAAAATTAACAGTTATTTGCTGTATATTGTCTTTATTTATATGTTGATGAATGAAAATATTTTCTTAAAATCTTCAATGAAAACATTAAATATTACCTTCACAGGAAGAAGCCTTTCCCATCTTAACGCTGAAACTCATATCTTGGCTTCTCTCACGACCTCTTTTTTTGGTGAATTACTGGGACAACCTCCATTTCATTCCTACCAGAAGACTAAAGTAAAACCTCTGCAGGGTCACCAGGAGGGCCAGCATTGGTAACAGCTGACTGTATAGGAAAATACAATTTATTATGATTAATGGTGAGACCTATATACATAATTATTTGTTCAGCAATAACAAAAAGCATAGTCAAAACAATACACCGTTTAACATGTTGCTTGTATTTGAGTAGTTGAGCCGCTGAGGTGTGGACGTGTTTTGCGCGGAGCTCCGTTCAACACTCGCCCCGAGTCGCGTTTTAGCTTTTGTTTCTCGCCTAGAATATCAGTGAAAAGATATTAGTAAATCTTATGGAGAAACCTAAGTGAGAAGAAACAGTACACTATGTCTGTCCCTAACTATTTCTGCCTCATATGTAAAACCAAGGAGGGAGACCGCAAAAAATAGATAAGATGTGATTGCAATAAATTCTATCATAAGAAATGTGTGTATATAGTGGCAGGCATCACTGATCATGAACAAAAGAACCTAGGTTGGTTATGCCCACACTGTGTAGTTGAAGCTAGACAAGCCAATTTATATATATCAAAATTGAAGGAAGATATGAATATAAGAGAAGAAGCCCTGAGCGAACAAGACGTGAGAATCGCTGAATTGGAAAACAAACTTGCGGATTTTAGTGCACATGCAGCGAAATTCTACCCAGCCTACTGACCGTACTGAGGAAGTTGATAATCTCGCTATGAATATGGAATCAATTAGGGCAACACTTCAATCATTGATGGACCCAAAACCGGAGAAAACGACATATGCTGACTAAGTTAAGGATAAAAATCTGGTGGTAATTAAATCAACAAAACAACAACCAAAACTACTGAAAGAAATCACAAGGTTGAACAGGCACTTAAAGACATTCCTATACTTAACACTAGGCCAACTTCGAATGGAAATGTTGTTGTAAACTTTGCAAACAAACTGATCAGAGAAGAGGCTGCAAACACAATTTAGACTTTAGTTGAAGACAATGAAACGAGAAAAATTGGAAAATTAAAACCAAAAATAATGATATGTAATGTGTACAATGATGGAACACAACCAGGTGCTAATTTGCACTACCCTCAGGGGCATGGCATGGGTCTGGGCCTTCTCACTGAGGAAGCAAGTCTTCTTGACAACCTCCTAGGATCCAAGGATCCCCCTATCATACAAGGGGTACTCCTAAAAGGATTCTCTAAATATGCATGCCTGAGAATCACTCAGGAGGAAACATTAACCCGTCTTCCTCATCGCTGTCTGAAGTTCTGCAGGACATTCCCATTGTCATCCTTATCAATTTTGGACCAAGCGTTATCATCACCTAGCAGGTAGTCCTCAGACAAGATCTACATCTTGTCACCGAGATCAATGTTCGTGACAGGTTTGCTGAGGGAATGTCTTTTCTTCGACAGTTTAAAAAATTAAAAGGGACTTTAGCGCACATGCAGCTTAATTCCACCCAGACTACTGACCTCACTGAGAAAGTTGATACTCTCGCTATGAATATGGAATCAATTAGGGCAATACTTCAATCATTGATGGACCCAAAACCACAGAAAACTACATATACTAAAAAAGTTAAGGAAAAAATCTGTTGGTAATTAAATCAACAAATACAACAATTAAAATTACTGAAGGAAAACACGAGGTTGAACAGGCACTTAAAGGAATTCCTATACTTAACACGAGGCCAACTTCGAATTGTGCAAACACAATTTATACTTTAGTTGCAGACACTGAAACGAGAAAAATTGGAAAATTAAAACCAAAAATAATGATATGCAATGTGTACAATGATGGAGCACAACCAGGTGCTGATTTGCACTACCCTCAGGGGCATGGCGTGGGTCTGGGCCTTCTCACTGAGGAAGCAAGTCTTCTTGATAACCTCCTTGGATCCAAGGATCCCCCTGTCATACAAGGGGTACTCCTAAAAGCATTCTCTAAATATGCATGCCTGAGAATCAGTCAGGAGGAAACATTAACCCGTCTTCCTCCTCGCCCTCTGAAGTTCTGTAGGACATTCCTATTGTTATCCTTATCAATTTTGGACCAAGCATTATCATCACCTAGCAGGTAGTCCTAAGACAAGATCTGCATCCTGTCACCGAGATCGATGTTCATGACAGGTTTGCTCAGGGCACGTCTTTTCTTCGACAGTTTGAAAAATTAAAAAGGACTTTAGCGCACATGCAGCAAATTCCACCCAGACTACTGACCGCACTGAGAAAGTTGATAATCTCACCATGAATATGGAGTCAATTAGGGCAACACTTCAATCATAAATGTACCCAAAACCAGAGAAAACGACATATGCTAACAAAGTTAAGGAAAAAATCTGTTGGTAATTAAATCAACAAATACAATTAAAATTACTGAAAGAAAACACGAGGTTGAATAGGCACTTAAAGGCATTAATTAACATGAGGCTAACTTCGAATTGTGCAAACACAATTTATACTTTAGTTGCAGACACTGAAACGAGAAAAATTGGAAAATTAAAACCAAAAATAATGATATGCAATGTGTACAATGATGGAACACAACCAGGTGCTGATTTGCACTACCCTCAGGGGCATGGTGTGGGTCTGGGCCTTCTCACTGAGGAAGCAAGTCTTCTTGATAACCTCCTTGGATCCAAGGATCCCCCTGTCATACAAGGGGTACTCCTAAAAGCATTCTCTAAATATGCATGCCTGAGAATCAGTCAGGAGGAAACATTAACCCGTCTTCCTCCTCGCCCTCTGAAGTTCTGTAGGACATTCCCATTGTTATCCTTATCAATTTTGGACCAAGCGTTATCATCACCTAGCAGGTAGTCCTAAGACAAGATCTACATCTTGTCACCGAGATCGATGTTCATGACAGGTTTGCTCAGGGAACATCTTTTCTTCGACAGTTAAAAGGGTATCCTCAGTGGGATCTGCAGAACTAGGGGGAAAAATATCCTTGGATGGCTGCTGTAGAGAAAGATTCATCAAGGGATACATCCTTGTAAGGGATATACTTGGTTAATATTCTTGCTTGGTAGGCTCTTACTCTGAGATAGATGTGACATCCTGAAGAAGATTAGTGAAGAGCTGGTGGCCGAAATGTGCAGGTCACAGTAAGTCGATCCTGGGTACTTTCCTTTTGGTTGGTGTGACCCTTTTATGCTTCATGGCGGTTGCATTGCTAAGTCGTGTTTCTGTCACACAGTATCATGTCGATTTAATCATTTTTGTTGCACAACAGAAAAGGTTGATGCTCCACGTCGTCACGTGACACTAGGGTGCCATTAGAGTGACAGTCCCCTTAACATGGAGACAAATAACCGTTGGTGCGAACTGACCAAGTATACTTTTGTAAACAAACACCTATGCCACCAACATGGTGTATGGGCCGTAACCTCATAATGCAGTAGAAAGTATGACAATTGTTGGTGATTTTTTCATTGATATATCGTTGCATTGTAAGTAGCTAAATTTTGGCCATTACAACGATCACGACCTTAGATCTCATATTTATTATGATTAATAGTGAGAACAATATACATAATTATTTGTCTAGCAATAACAGAAAGCATAGTCAAAACAGTACACGGTTTAACATTTTGTTTACATACCTCATTCAAGCCAAGGCCCGTTGGCTTCTCCTGACAGACAATTTGTTTCCTGAAGAACTTCAATGCCAAAATAATCCATCTCTCCCTTTCCGCCAGGTCCCTCTCAGCTAGGGGACTTGGTTCTAAGGAGCTTCTAAAGAATAGCGGTCCCATACGAACCTGGGACATTTATTCTTCAAAAAGATAAAACTGAGGCCTGCCTTGTTAAAAAGGGATTAAGGGAAGAACCGAGGAAAACAAGCAACAACATTATTGGTTGGCAGTGGTGAATAACCCTAAAGCTAAGCAAACAACTGCTTGATTGATTGTCAGTACCAAAGAGGCTTTAAAAATATGTTTTTTTTTTATTTACTTCCCACACTATTATCAAGTATTTCAGAATAGAGCAACCCCTAAGGAAACATGGATGGCACCATTTTTTTTTATGTCAAATCAAACCATTTTTAATGGAAAACCCAGTTCCAGTGATTACATGAATGAAGAATGAAAAACTTATATCTCGTGAAATGAGATGTGGCTGCTGCACCTTTGTAATGAACTGGACGAAATGGGCTTCAAATCTTGATAAACACATTTGGAAGTGCCAAAATAAGGACTGTGCAAAGTACAAACATAAGACAACAATCGGAAAAAAAATCAATCTTTTTTATTCTAAATTGACACTTCAAAAATGTGTTGAAGCCATTTTTTATTGGTAGGGCGAAATTGGAGAAACAAGTGCATCTCGGTTATTAAACGTCTCACTGAAAACTATGGTTGATTCACATTGTTTCTTTCGTGAATTATTCACTAAGCATTTTGAAACTAACCCAGTTCAACTAGGTGGGCCTGGTATTACAGTGCAAGTGGACGAGTCTTGCAGTGTTGCCACTCCTTGGCTTTTTTTTTTTTTATTACTAGATCTTGGCTTTCTTTAGCTTGTCCTTGGCGTCTTGGCTTTTTTTCTGCGAAATTTACTTAAATCTTGGCTTTTTTATGACTTGAGTATCAACATTAAAGAATTTCATATAAGTTGCTTAATCATAGGTAATGTGGACAAAATTGTTTAATAACACATTTCCCATTTTAATTATTACATAGCCTGATGGTTAGCCTACACTACTAATAAGTTGCAACAACTCTCTCTCTCTCTCTCTCTCTCTCTCTCTCTCTCTCTCTCAATACACAATTCCCAACGTGTAACTAACGTGCTCACTCTATACTTGTTGTGAACTTGTGCAGTGGCATGATCCCAGATGTACAATGACTATCCTAATAATATATGGCAATTAGTGATGAAAACATGATAATTCTTTCATTTTGATAAAATATTACAGTCAAATTCACAGTTTATGGCAACTACACCCCCCCCCTCCCCCCATGGAACTTCGATTCACAGCAGGTTAAAAACATTACCTACTTAAGTTTTTTTTTTTTTTAGTTGTGCAATCGACATAATTTTGCGCAAAATTCATTAGGATATACAACTGACTATCATTAGTTTACCGAAAAAAAATGAGTGATTCAGAGGAACCAGGTGTTAGTGGGTATTCAACTCCACCTAGAAACGTGTTATCAGCAGTGCTTCAAGAAAGAGTGGTTAATGGATCCTGGCTTAAAAGATTGGCTTCAGGCTGATGTCAAAGGCAAATAATAATCAGCTGTGTGTACAATCTGTGATGTCAAGTTAAAGTATTGCAATAGATCTAGATTGCCTATTCATAAAACTTCAGCTAAGCATTTGAAGTGTTTTGCTTCAAGGAAGAGTTCTGTCAGCATTGAAAATTTTGGGGGAAAAAAAAGAAACCAGAGCAAGATTTACAAAGTAAACTATGTACAGCTGACCTCTATCTTGCAGCGTATATAGCTGAAAATAATGTTCCGTTTTCTCATGCTAATCATGTGGTAGAAATACAGAGAAAAATGTTCCTAGAGTGTTATGTAGCACAGGAGATGTAAATGAAGAAGACAAAGGCATCTTATGCCATTCAAAGTGGAATTGCTTCGGAGGAAAATCAAGAAATAGCTAAAATATGTAAAAAAAAATAAATTTTCATTGATTATAGATGAAAGCACTGACATTGCAGTGTCTCAGATTTTAGCCATCATGGTTAGATTTTATGATAAGAGAATAAAGGTAACTGATGCACTGTTAGATATAGTTGAAGTTGATGATGCTAGTGGAGAAGGTCTTTACTGTGTTGTGAAAGAGTTGCTTATTAGTAAGGAAATACCTTTAACTAATGTCATTGGATTTGCCAGCGACAACTGCTCAACAATGATGGGTAGTTATACTGGGTTTCAAGCACATTTAAAGAAAGATATTTCTTCGATATTTGTGGTCGGTTGTGTTTGCCATTCCTTTGTCTTGTGCTCAAGGTATGCTTGCTCTCAATTGCCCTCATATTTGGAGGAATATGTGAAGAATGTGTACTGTTATTTTGCATGCAGCAGTAAGCATCAAAGTTCATTCAAATTGATTCAAGATGTTGTTGATAGTCCCAAACATAAGATGTTGAAACTGTCTCAGACTCGGTGGCTGTCTCGAGGAGAGGTAATAGGAAGAATTTTGGAACAATGGGAAGCGCTGGTATTGTTCTTTGAAAGTAAAGCAAGAACAGATAAAGTTGATGGAGCCGCTGGGATTTTACATACTATGAAAGATTCTGTCACAAGGTCCATGCTGCTATTTTTTAACTTTATAATAAAGAAGGTAGATAGGACGAATACAGAGTTTCAGTCTGAATATTTTAGACTAAACTCCCTCTTTTCAACCATAGCAGATGAATATCACAGCATAATTGGAATGTTCATTAAGCAAGAAATCTTGGAATCAAATACACTTTCAGAAATTGATCCACGAAATTTGTCTAATTTCCTTGACATAAAAGATCTACACCTAGGAGGAAGATGTGAAGCTTTGCTATTAAATGAGCCTACGCGAGGGGAAAGAAAATTTCTTGATTGTCGAAAGTTCCTATCAGAACTGTGTGTGCAAATAAGGGAAAGATTTCCGTTTTGAAGATGTGTACTAGCTCTTCTTCAAGTTCTGGATCCCAAACTTTCAGTGTCACCACAAAGAATGATAAAATCGATTATAAAACTTGCATCTCACTTTCCACAATTAGTAAAAGAGGAAGACCTTGATGATCTTGATGGTCAATGGCAAAGTCTTTTACAAGGACGTTCATCCACAGAGAACTTAAGTCTATCGCCGTGTTCATTTTGGGCAGACCTTGTGACGGGCCGAGAGAAGGTTGTGACTCAAAGGCAGGATGCAAGCAACTGAGTAAATTTATTATAGAACACTCTCCTTTATATACAAAAGCTCAAAGCAACAAGAAATTTCATGTTTGAAAAACAGACAATGTTAAAGAGGAAAAAAGCAGACATGTTTAATCTGGTTCATTTTAGTGCGAAGGAAGAGCGAAGGTACTAGCATAATATATACACAAAATGAACTATGTACGATCGTGTGACACACGGTTGGTACATGGCTCCCCCCCTAAAAATGACATACTGTACATGTTAAATAGAGCGCCCTGATCTAGAGAGGCGAACTGTAGGCAGGTCATCTGGCAGGAGATAAGCAGGTTTTAGACGATCGATGGAGACCCAGTCTTCTTTGCCACGAATGTTTAGTAGGAATGCTTTCGGACTGCGTCGGATCATAAGGAAAGGGCCCGTGTAAGGGGGCATTAGCAGTGGCTTGCTAGTGTCGTTGCGCAGGAAGATGTGTGTTGCAGAGTGCAAGTCTGTCGGTATGTGATGCTTCGCTGGGGGCTTGTACGTCTGGCGGCATGGAGTAAATTTTCCCACGACGTGGCGTATGCGCTGGAAATCGTCGGAGGAGGTTGTAGAAGGAAAACATTCGGCAGGGATGACCAACGGGTCGCCATACACCATTTCAGCTGCCGAGACGTCGAGGGCATCTTTAGGAGTGGTCCTTAGTCCCAGGAGGACCCAGGAAAGCTGAGTAAACCAGTTTGAATCCTTGCAGCGGGCCATCAAAGCTGCTTTGAGGGTGCGATGAAAATGTTCAACCATTCCATTGGCAGCGGGGTTGTAGGCCGTTGTGTGATGTAGGGTGATGCCCAGGAGATTCGCTAATGATGACCACAATTGAAAGGTGAAAGTGGTACCCCTGTCAGAAGTAATATGCTCAGGGATACCAAATCTTGCAATCCATCCTGAGAGTAAGGCAGATGTACATGAGGCGGACGTTGCAGTTTCCATGGGAATGGCTTCAGGCCAACAAGTGGAGCGGTCAATGACGGTAAACAGGTAACGATGTCCTTGTGATGTGGGTAGGGGACCTACAACGTCGACGTGAATGTGTGCAAAACGACGCTGAGGTTGAGGAAAGGTGCCCACTCCTGAATCCGTGTGTCGATGTACTTTGGAAGTTTGGCAAGAAGTACAGGCGCGGACCCAATCCTTAGCATCCTTAGAAATGCCGTGCCAAATGAACTTCGTCTTCAGCAGCTGTGCAGTAGAACGGCACGAGGGATGTGAATGGCCGTAAATGAAATCAAACACCTGCCGGCGCATGGGAGCAGTGATCCAAGGTTGCAGTCTACCAGTACTGACGTCACAAAGGAGGGTGGTGTTGGAATCTTCGAGGGGGAAGTCTTCCCAACAGAGGGATGTGCAGGATGTCCTACATGCTTGATACTCTGGATCCTGTCGTTGGGCTTCAGCCAGGCCGTTGTAATCCAATCCCAGTTGAACGGCAGCCAACGTGTTTCTTGACAGGACATCGGCAACGGGATTTATTTTCCCAGGGACGTATTGAAGGGTGCAATTGTATTCAGCCACGGCGGAGAGATGTCGGCGTTGACGGGCGGACCAGGCGTCAGACTGTCGAGTGAAGGCGTGCACCAGAGGCATATAGTCTGTGCGAATGACGAAGGGTGTACCTTCTAAGAAATGGTGAAAGTGACGGACAGCCAAGTGCACCGCCAGCAATTCGCGATCGAAGGTAGAATAACCCGATTCTGCCTTGGACAGTTTTCTGCTGAAGAAGGCCAATGGGTGGGGCGAGCCGTTGACCACTTGCTCGAGTACTGTACCAATAGCGACGTCGCTGGCATCAGTGGAGAGACGGAGAGGGGCATGTGGGATAGGAAAAGTGAGAGCCGCAGCGGTTGATAGGGCTTTCTTTGCATTGCAGAAGGCCGCTTCTTGGAGGGGACCCCACTTCAGGTCATTTGGCTTGCCCTTGAGGGAGGCGTAGAGGGGAGCAAGAGTGGCGGCAATGGCTGGCAGAAAATGGTGATAATAGTTGATCATTCCCAAAAATTCTTGCAGAGCTTTGACGGTCGAGGGCGCGGGGAAGTCCTGAACGGCTGCTACCTTCTCAGGGAGGGGATGGACTCCTTCAGGAGTGATGCGGTGCCCTAAGAACGACACTTCGTTGGCGCCAAAGGTACACTTGTCGTACCGTACTACAAGGCTGTTTTGTTGCAGACGGTCGAGCATGATGCGCAGGTGACGGAGGTGTTCCTCTTTTGAGGAGGAGAACACAAGTATGTCGTCTACATAACATACACAGAAGGGGAGGTCCCCTAAGATGTCATTCATGAGACGTTGAAACGTGGCCCCAGCATTACGAAGGCCAAAACAGGAGTAATTGAAGGTGTATGTACCAAAGGGAGTGGTGATGGCGGTCTTGGGGATGTCTTCTGGGTTCATAGGCACCTGATAATACCCCTTCAGGAGGTCGAGCGTAGAGAAAACCTTTGCTTTGTGCAGGTAGGAGGTCACGTTGGCGATGTTTGGGAGGGGGTAGTGATCTGGTTCTGTTTGCATGTTGAGGCGCCTGTAATCCCCGCACTGACGGAGGGAGCCGTCTTTCTTCAGAACGATGTGTAAGGGTGACAACCATGGGCTGGAGGCCTTTTGGCAAAGATCCATTTCCTCCATTTGGGCGAACGTCTGTTTGGCGGCTGCCAATCGTTCCAGTGCTAGACGTCTGAATTTTGCGAAGACTGGGGCTCCTGTCGTATTGATATGGTGATAAATACCGTGCTTGGCAGGAGCCGTGGGCGTTTGGCGAAGTTCTGGATGGAAAACTTCCGGGTACGAAGTGGGGAGGTGGGCGTAGGCATCCGTGGGTGCGCTGATGTGGAGAGCGAGGTTGGAGGGGGCGGGTTGAAGAGGTGTCGACAAGTACGAGTCTGCGTTGACCAATCGTCGGTGGGCGACCTCGACCAGAATGTGGAAATGAGAGAGGAAATCCGCACCGAGGATTAGCAATGTGACGTCAGCAACGAGAAACTTCCAATTAAATTTACCGTTTCCGAACGATAATGTGAGGTTCTCGTAACTGTAGGTGGGTATCGCAGATCCGTTGGCAGCTACTAAGCGGACGTCGGCAGACGTAGACAGACTACGTCGTGTCCTGAAGAGTTCCCTTGGGAAAAGAGAACGACAAGCACCCGTGTCTACCAAAAATCGCACGCCCGTTCCTGCATCATGTAAAAAGAAAAGATTAGAAACATGGGAGGCCACCGCCACGAGCGATGGTCTACTTACACGTTTTTTGGCCACTGACAATCCTTGGCACATTTCTTCGCGGTTGCCCCGAATCTGACGTGGTAGTAGCAAAACTGCGGTGGATGGGAGGTAGTAAGTGGCTGTAGAAGTCGTTGGTTGGGGCGCGAGTGAGTGGTGGGTGTTGGGTGGCTTTGTCGCCGCTTCGGCAGATCACGGGGTAGGCGTGTATGTCCTACGGCATTCACGTCAGCTTCGGTTGACGTTGAATAGGCGTCCTCTTCGTCAGGGGTGGAGGCGTTGATAGAGGTCTTGAAGTGGCTGTCCATAAGGGCGTCGGCTTTGGTCATCAAGTCCTTTATGGGTAAACTATCGACATCGGGTATGGCAGCGCGTATAGATCCGGGTAAACGGCGTATCCAAAGGGCTCGAAGTAGGTTTACCTCACGAGGAGAGCCGTCTGCGGCAGGTTGCAGGCAAGCGATACTGGTCATTTCCCTGAGGGCAAGCGAAGCCCTTTGGTCCCCCAACGGTTGTTGCGAGAGCTGAAAAAGCTTTGCTATACGGGCAGCTGGCTACGGCGAGTACTGCTGCAGAAGGTATGTTTTGAGGACGTCATATGTTATTGGGGTGTCTCCTTGTTCACAAAGCCAGTCGGATATTTCCGGGAAGGTGTCCTCGGGTATCGCCATGAGAACATAATCTGCTTTGGTGGTTGAGCAAGTCATGCCCTTGATGCGAAACTGGACTTCTGCACGCTGAAACCAAGCAAACGCCTCTCTGCTGGCGAACGATGAAAGTTTCAATGGAGCAACCGCAGCGCCAACTTCCGTAGAGTCTGCCATAGTACCAACGATGGAAGGGCGATGGGGGTGGAAGGCGGGAGGAGCGAGTCGACTTCCGGGGTCACCAATGTGACGGGCCGAGAGAAGGTTGTGACTCAAAGGCAGGATGCAAGCAACTGAGTAAATTTATTATAGAACACTCTTCTTTATATACAAAAGCTCAAAGCAACAAATAATTTCATGTTTGAAAAACATACAATGTTACAGAGGAAAAAAGCAGACGTTTAATCTGGTTCATTTTAGTGCGAGGGAAGAGCGAAGGTACTAGCATAATATATACACAAAATGAACTATGTACGATCATGTGACGCACGGTTGGTACAACCTGCGCGATATCAAAGATGGTACAAACAAAAGCAAATTTGGGATTCTCTCTCTCTCTCTCTCTCTCTCTCTCTCTCTCTCTCTCTCTCTCTCTCTCTCTCTCTCTCTCTCTCTCTCTCTCTCTCTCTCTCATCGGCAGAGCAAAAATAGTTTTTACTCAAGTTAATTTAGTTAAAAACAAACAAACAGGTTGCTGATGGATACAGTGACCAATAGACTGCTGGCAAAGCAAGCAATTGCTAGACTGGATGTCTCTTGCTTTAACTGGAAGCCATCTAGTTTTCTCCTAGATTAAGTGAAAAATTGCAAATGTCATCAAAGATATCAAGAACGAACCAAGAAATGTGCTGAAATTAACATACATCCAGCTGAAGAAGAATATGATGATATAAGTGACATGGCAAAACCTCTTCAAGTTTTTCTTCTTTAGTTTATTTAATATCCTTGGTAAGTGGAATTGGATCTTCATATAGTTTTCTCTATATACGATCATGATAATAGGATAATTGACGCTATAATAGCCTAACTTTTTAAATCTTGGCTATTTTTGAGGCCACATGGCTTTTATGAAATATCTTGCTCCCCCTTCACAAATTTGGGTTTTTAGAATTGTAGACACATCAACAACACCAGCCATAGGATATATGGAAATAGTTGAGCGACGTGATGCTGGTACTGTTTTGCCAATAATTGAAAAAGTAGTTAGGCAAGGATTGACTGTTCACTTAGACGAATGCAAAGCATATAAGAAAATCAGCCCCATAGGATACCAACATGAAATTGTGAACCATTCCTTAAATTTTGTCGATAAAAAGACAGGTGTTCATACTCAGCACGTAGAATCCTATTGGATCAAGCAGAAAGGTAAAATAAAAAAAGTAATTCGTACACTCCTATTTACAGGAATTTGTTTTATGAAAGGTTGAAGGAGACTTTATTTGATTCTTTTTGTTTTGAAATTTCAAAACAATATTTGTGCAATTAATTTAAACTGATTTAATTTTGTATACAATAAATTGTTGCTTTTAATTATCCATACTTTTTAATTTGATATATATTTTTTATGTAATTTTTACTTACAAAATAAAGTATTTTTTCATTAATAATTGTTTCATTTTCCTCGTTATATTCACCGGATCCCAACTGGGACCTTTAATATTCAAAAGGCCCAAACTGGGGCCCCTGTTCTTTAAAAGGTCCAAACTGGGACCCCTATTCTTAAAAAGGATTAAGTGGGACCGCTATTCTTCAAAAGCTCCGGTTATAATTATATTTGACGAAGTAACTTAGCCATAATGGAAGTGATCGGGTCGTAATAAAAAAAAACCTTTAGCATGATCCGCCCACAATCCTCGTGAATTTATGATTGACCGCCACCCTACAGCTGATTCATATGACCATAACAAAAATAATAATGAGGCAGATTATAGGTAATTATAATTTTTTAATCGTGACCCACACGACTGGTGTACTCGGCACATCTATGTATCGCTTGCCAGAATAGAGGAGGAGTGAGACCCTGTTTATTTATGAGCAAAATGAGCCATGGCTGCTAAGCAAAGACCATTTGAATAGCGGCCAATCACAATACTTGCGGGTGGAGATTGGAGAATGTTAAAGATTTGTGGCTGCACCCCATCACAGCCAATCATTATAAACAATAGGATGAATACGAAGCTCTGAGTACGCCTAACAGTGGCTCTGTAGTCTATTATTCTTGGATTGTTTATCATAGAAAGTAAACGTAAAGTTAACATTTGATTATTTTTACAAATTAAATACACTACTTTATGGCACTTTTACCATGAGATCTTTCTTTTAATTTTAAAATCAAAGGTCAATTCATGATACTTACTACCTGTGCAACGAAGCTGATGCAAGTTGATAATGTGTGATATAACATCATATCAAATTCAAAGCTATTCTATGCAAATTACAATAGAAATTATTTTTTTTTGGATACAAACTAATTGTAGACAACATAGAAATTAGATGAAATCTAACAGGATGTTTGGCAACTGATCCTATTACTGATCTTATTCACAAGTAAGGAATAATGACTAGGCGCAGCTTCATGAAACTCTTAATAATACTAATTAGATAAAGATGACTTTATTGCCATTTTTCTGCTATTCACATAATGTGTAAAGAATGAATAAATGTAAAAATAAATAACTCAAAGAAAATTAAATCAGAGGGGAATAAGTTAAACAAACTGCCGTTGTCAAACTAAACTGAGATTAAGAGGTGTTACAAATCGTAAACTCTGTACTACTACTACACTATCTGTAAACGTCAAATTCAAGACACGTTGAAAATTGCGGGTTAGGTGTTCACAGGTGTGGAACTCATTTGTCATACAATATTATAAGCATTAGTAGGTCAATGAACTAGTAGATGGTATTTATGTTGTACTGATATTATCTGGTTTTCGTATTCATCCTTGACATCAAGTTAACATTGCCTCTGAGCCGCACTCCCTAGCAGTTAAGCAAAACTTACAAGAGCTCATTAATGTAAGTAGGCTAATCTCCAGTGACACTTCATTTGTAGTATTTTCTTGTGGATCGCATAGGGAAATGAGTACTATATATATATATATATATATATATATATATATATATATATATATATATATTCTGGGTAATTGTTTACAACAGCACACTCTCCATTTACTTCAAAATAATGCAATCCTGCAGGTCTCATCTTCTTGCACAGTAATTAGGTGGTTATTCAAATTCTGGGAAAGCAATAATTAGCAAGATATGTTGAGGAAGGGGGAAGGGGTTATAAAAAGAAAATAGCTCGGTTTCTTCACTAAACGACTTGGAACTGACATGTCAACATAGTCAACCAAACAGAATTTGTGATGTCAGCGTACATTTGATATACTGTATATTCAAAATATACTTAATTAAAAATGGATTAATTACTCAAAAGTGTCCATAAAATATGCAATTTACAAATAGTGACACTTTTGAGTAATCACTCAATTTTTTTATTAAGTATATTTTGAATATACAGCACTGTATATCAAACGTACGTTGGCATCACAAACTTCTGTATGCATATCCTTTTGGAAGTGTAAGTTCTTCTGCTGTCATCTACCAGTCTCCAGGTAAGAACCTAGCCTAACACCTGCAACATCATGCTCAGGTAGTTAGGCTGTTGACAGTAGGTAACCATTTTGCTCCTCCAGAGAACTAACTAAGGTATTGACATATTGATAACCGCGGCCCATCCACGTAACTGAGCAGTCACGTGACTTCCCGCACGTGGCGCAGTGAAAACAAACCACACTCTAACGTGTTGCTGCATGAACGGTCGTCTGTTAAAGCTAAATTATTCGCCATTATGCGTTCATCATGTGTTATTTTCAACTGCAAGAATCACAATATAATGCAAGGAAAGATGTTGCATTTTTACAAGTTCCCCAGTTGTAGCAGAAGCCCGGATAGGAGGGATAAGTGGCTTGCAGCATGCCAGCAAATGAATCCAAATGGACACAAATGGTCCCCACCAAAGAGTCGGGTTATTTGTAGTGAACACTTTATCCCAGGTATTTATGAAATTTAACATTTGTTCCGTAACCGAAATACAAACCACGCTATTTACAAAGGGTATTACATTTAGCGTAGCTGAAATGACGAGCCAATAGTTTTTAACGAGGGTTAATTACCCCCGCGCTAGTTAGCGGGGGGGTGGGGAAGGGTAGCTTGCTACCCCTCCCCCCTCCACACACCGGTGACTTGCTCCACTTCATTTTTGGCTCGGCGGTGATCAGACGTGTCTGTTCATCGCCTTCGTGACAGCCTTTAATTTTCTGCTTTTTCTTTTCAGCTTGTGTGATTGGTTGGAAGTTGACCTTCAGTTATTTTCTTTTATTTACTATGCGTACATGCCCTGGAGTTGCCGGCCGTCCTTGTGGGACTTTCATGTCGGACGTTGTTACGGATCCTCACACCCTCTGCCCTCAATTTCGGGGTCGACGGTGCGACCAGGATAACATGTGCCGTGAGTGCAGGGAGTGGTCTGCCTCCCAGTGGGAGAGGTTTGGCCGTCGGCGTAAGAAGAAGTCCAAGAGAGACCGTTCTCCTCCGGGGTTAGCCTTGAAGGAGGAAGGTTCTCGGGACTCTTCTTCCGCCGCCCAAACCTCCTCCGAAGCTCCCCCTCGTCCGCCTCCTAAGGAGAGTCGTCCGAGTGGGAGCGCAGGCCCTTGTTCTGTTTCCCTTCCTTCGGTGGGGGGAGAGGGCGTCGCCTCCCATAGCGAGGCGGTTCCCCCTCCTCCTCCGGGGGAGGTTATTGATAATAATGCCTTATCCAGTGATGATCTTTTACCGATTTGGTCGTCCCTGGGGCTTAAGGGCTTGCCCTCCAGGGTCGCTCTTATTGACCTTGTCCCGTTGGGGGCCGCTGTTAAACAGTCGCCGGTGGTAGCGGAGGTAGACCCTCTGTCTATTGTCGACGTCGTGGTGACAGAGGCCTCCGACGTGGCTGGGCCTTCCGACGCAGGTGCTGTTGCTGGTGATGGTGCTCAAGGCTCTCCTCCCCCTTCCGTGCATCCTTCGAAGGGGGAAGTGAGTCCTTCGGTCTCGACTGCTGCCCAGCTTCCTTCTGAGGGAAGTGTTTTGACGGAGACTCCCCTTCGGAGGACCGATGGTCCCGACGATCTCCCCCGAGGCCACCTCCGCCGTAAGGCTCACCGCCCTCTACGCCACAAGGGCCTCCCTTCCCCTTACAAGGGGACTAAGAGGCGCCTTTTTGGGTCTTCGTCCTCCGGGGGGGACTCTCCTCGTCAGCCTCAACCGACTGCTCCGCCCTCCTTGAACCTCTCTGCAGACCGCTCACCATCTCCTACCAGATCTTCGCCTTCTGGAGAACTCGTCACCCGACGGGCAACGGTCCCTTCGGGGCTAAGGGATTCTTCCCTTACGCGAGCAGGACTAGCGCGCAAGCGCTCTCCTGCTCGCCAGCGATCTCCTGCTCGTCGACGATCTCCTGCTCGCCAAGACTCTCCTGCTCGCCGACGCTCACCTGCTCGTCGGCTCTCTCCTGATGTTCGCCCCCCTCGCCAGCGCTCTCCTGCTCGTCAGCTCTCTTCCGAGCGTCAGCGCTCATTTGAGGACCATCGCCCTGCGGTCTCTGACCACCCTTTAGTTCCTCCGGAACTCCCTGCTCACCATCCACCTGGTCCTGTGGCTACGCAACATCGTGCTGCGCGTGTGTCAGAAACACATGTTCGCCAACGCGCCAGCGATCTTCCCGTTCCTGCTTGTGAACGCGCCGCACCACCTGTCCTCTCACAGGACACGCGTCGACCTTCTGCTCGCCAGCGATCACCAGCTCGTCAGCGATCACCTACACGCCATCGCACGACCCTGCATGATCGCCCGCTTACGCATGCTGCTCCTCATCGCACAACCCTGAACGATCGCCCTCCTGCGGATGCTGATCACCATCGCACCCTTTCACGCGATCATTCACCTGCGCATGCTGCTCGCCATCGCACAACCCTGCACGATCGCCCGCTTACGCATGCTTTCCTCATCGCACAACCCTGAACGATCGCCCTCCTGCGGATGCTGATCACCACCGCACCCTTTCACGCGGTCATTCACCTGCGCATGCTGCTCGCCATCGCACAACCCTGCACGATCGCCCCCTTACGCATGCTGCTCCTCATCGCACAACCCTGAACGATCGCCCTCCTGCGGATGCTGATCACCACCGCACCCTTTCACGCGATCATTCACCTGCGCATGCTGCTCGCCATTGCACAACCCTGCACGATCGCCCGCTTACGCATGCTGCTCCTCATCGCACAACCCTGAACGATCGCCCTCCTGCGGATGCTGATCACCATCGCACCCTTTCACGCGATCATTCACCTGCGCATGCTGCTCGCCATCGCACAACCCTGCACGATCGCCCGCTTACGCATGCTGCTCCTCATTGCACAACCCTGAATGCTCGCCCTCTTGCGGATGCTGATCACCATCGCACCCTATCACGCGATCATTCACCTACACATGCTGCTCGCCATCGCTTACCATCACGCGGTCATTATCGCCAGCGATCTTCTTCACCTACGCGGCAGCACGATCCCTCGCCGTCGCGCCATCGCTTGCGTTCGTCGCCTCGGACACGTGTTCATTTACCTGCCCACCCTCACGCCCACTCGCCTGCGCGCCCGCGCGATCGCTCGCCTGCGCGCCCGCGCGACCGCTCGCCTGCGCGCCCGCGCGACCGCTCGCCTGCGCAACCCGCGCGACCGCTCGCCCGCGCGACCGCTCGCCTGCGCGCCCGCGCGACCATTCGCCTTTGCGCGACCGTTCGCCCTCGCGCGACCATAGTTCGCGGCGAATTCCACAGCCGGTGGTAGCAGCAGGGACGCGTGCTCCTAGACGGCACTCGGGATCACCTCCATCCAAGCACAGGTTGGTAGTGCAGGACGAAGACAGGTCAGTACAGCATTCTTCCCCACCTTCTTTTCAGGCAGGTACCGTCGTGTCCACTCCAAAGGATCGCCCGATCCCTTTCACCTTAGCGAGGATTTCGGACTCTGTGTCCTTGGAGCAGCAGACTTGGTTTGGTCCACTGGCACGGGCGTTAGTGAGGGTTATGAAACCAGCACTCGCCGGCCAGGGTAACAAACCAGCGGCTGTCTCTCCTACGCTGAAGAGAAAGAGAGGAGTGGACTTCGTGGTGACTTCCCCCAGGGCGAAGTTGGTTCCCAAGAGGTCGGTCTCGAGGGTCCCCTCTCCTGCACGAGTCCTCTCTCCTTCTCCCGTGGACGAGGCCTTTCCGTCCTCAGGTGAGTCCAGTGGGGCGGTAGTCTTCCCCTCGGCACCAGGGGGGGAGACTTCGCTTCGGGCAGGAGAATCGTCTCGTGAGGAAGGGGCCCCTCGAACCTCGTTGTTGGGATCCTGCATCCCTCCCAGGAGGGAACCCAAGGATTCCAAGACCATCCCTAGATCCTCTGCAAGGATTCGTCAGGAACCCACGACTACCCAGGGGAATGTCCACGTATCACCCCAGGAAGAGATTCCTGGGGCAGGAGACTTAGCTGCCAGCCCGCAGGGAGGAGAACAACAAGAGTCCGAACATGCCTTATGGTAGGTCCTAAGCCTGATAAGGCAACTTAACAGTCTTACGGATCCAGTCATCCCCCCCCGTGAAGGTAAAGACACGATTCTGGACGAAGTGTTTGACGTTCGGAAGGCCCCTAAGACCAGTGCAGCTCTGCCCTGGTCTCGGGGGCTGAAGAGTGCCAGAGCTAGGGCCAATGCTCAGCTCGCACTTCTTGCCTCCTCCAGTCGTTCCACTGCCGGGAACAAACTCATCCCTCCTCCTCGCCTTCAGCAGAGGAGGTATTTCGAGATCCTGGGTGAGCACAACCTCGCTCTTCCTCTCCATCACTCTGTGGAGGAGTTGGCGAAGGGAGTTCCCTTGGAGAAACTCTCTGCCCGGCAGGTGTCGTTCTCGGCGGCAGAGATCCTTAACCACGAGAAGGTCGCTAAGTGTGCCATGCAGGCCACTTCGTGGCTGGACTTCTGGTTAGGATCTCTGGGCATCCTATTGCGATCGGAGGACTTGTCCAAGGAGACCAATAGGAAGGCCCTAGAGACCTTCTTGCTCTCGGGCACCCGCTCCATCGAGTTTTTGGCGCACCAGGTTACCACCCTGTGGGCCAACTCGGTGTTGAAGCGTCGCGATGCTGTGTCCGAGAGATTCCATCCGAAGGTCACCGCCGTAGATGTGTGTAGGCTCCGACATGCCTCCCTCCTGGGGGAGAGCCTGTTTGAGCCTCAAGACTTGGAGCGAACGGCTGAGAGGTGGAGGAAATCCAGCACAGACTCCCTCCTCCACAGGGCCCTTACAACTCGGCCCTATAAGCCTCCAGCCCCGCCACAACAGCAGCAACAGCCTCGTAAGGCTCCCAAGCAGGCACCGGCAGCTAAGAAAGTGGTGTCTAAGCCCCAGCCCTTTCCAGCCAAGGTCAAGAGGGGCGGTAAGTCCTCCAGGGGAGGCAAGACTTCTAGGGGTGGCGGCCGCGGCCGCAAGCCCTAGGGGTGGCAGTCCCCCTGCATGTCCACCTGTGGGGGGATGCCTTCAGCGTTGCGTCCGCAGGTGGCAACATCACGGGGCCGATGCTTGGACGGTCTCAGTGATCGGCCAAGGTTATCGCGTCCCGTTCACATCATCTCAACCTCCCCTGACAGCGAATCCAGTGTCGTTGAGCTCCTATGCCATGGGATCGGCAAAGGGGCTGGCCCTTCAGGCCGAAGTCGAGACCATGTTCGAGAAGGGTGCTCTCCAGGAGGTCGTGGACGGCTCTCCAGGCTTCTTCAGTCGACTCTTTCTTGTAAAGAAGGCTACTGGAGGCTGGAGACCCGTCATCGATCTCTCGGCTCTGAACAGGTTTGTCAAACAAACCCGGTTCAGCATGGAGACAGCAGACACGGTCAGACTTGCGGTGAGACCGCAAGACTTCATGTGTACACTGGATCTAAAGGATGCGTACTTCCAGATCCCAATCCATCCGTCTTCCAGGAAGTACCTGAGATTTTGCCTAGACAACAAGATCTACCAGTTCAAGGTGCTGTGTTTCGGTCTCTCCACAGCTCCTCAGGTGTTCACCAGAGTGTTCACCCTGATTTCGACTTGGGCGCACAGGAACGGCATTCGTCTCCTTCGTTACCTAGACGATTGGCTGATCCTAGCAGACTCGGAGTCGACCCTTCTTCGACACCGAGACAGGCTTCTAGATCTTTGCCAGGATCTGGGGATCGTGGTAAACCTCGAGAAGTCCTCTCTGCAGCTGTCCCAACGACTGGTTTATCTAGGCATGCTAATAGACACCAATCTCCACAAAGCCTTTCCATCAGACGACCGGATAGCAAGGCTGAGGAGGGTGGCGGAACCTTTCCTCAGACGAAAAGAACTCACCGCCCAATCGTGGTTGCGTCTCTTAGGCCACCTATCCTCCCTGGCCCGTCTGGTTCCAAACAGCCGCCTCAGGATGAGATCCCTTCAATGGCGGCTCAAGTCCCGGTGGAATCAAGGATCCGATTCCCCGGACATTCTGATCCCAATAGGGTCTCTGGAACAGACGGACTTGCAGTGGTGGCTGGCCGACGAGAACCTGCGAAAGGGAGTGAGTCTTCTCGTCCTCCCCCCGGAATTGACTCTGTTTTCGGACGCGTCAAAAGAAGGGTGGGGGGCGCACGTTCTGAACCAGAGGGCCTCAGGCCTTTGGTCAGAATCAGAAAAGTGCCTACACATCAACCTGCTAGAATTGAAGGCCGTCTTTCTGGCCCTTCAACAGTTCCAACGGTTCCTGGCGGGTCACTCCGTGGTGGTGATGAGCGACAACACCACGGTAGTGGCTTATATCAACAAGCAGGGAGGCACTTTTTCGCAACAGCTATCCCATCTTGCAGTAGAGACTCTGAGGTGGACCGAAACCCACTCAATAACACTATCAGCTCGCTTCATTCCTGGCAAGAGGAATGTGCTCGCCGACAGTCTGAGCAGGGCTTCGCAGATAGTGAGTACCGAGTGGTCTTTGTATCCTCAGATAGCCAACAAAGTCCTGACTTTGTGGGGTTCCCCGACGGTGGACTTGTTTGCGACAGCCTTGAACTTCAAGCTGCCCCTGTACTGCTCACCAGTCCCGGACCCCAAGGCACTCTGGCAAGATGCTTTCCAGCAACGGTGGGACAACATCGACGTGTACGCCTTCCCACCATTCTGTCTGATGAGAAGGGTGCTCAACAGGACCAGACTATCGGTCAACTGTTCCATGACTCTAGTAGCTCCGCTATGGCATCACGCGGAATGGTTTCCGGACCTTCTGCAACTCCTGACGGAACTCCCAAGGGAGCTTCCTCCACGACACGAGCTTCTCAGACAACCCCACTCCGGTGTCCCTCACAGGGCCGTAGCCTCGCTTCGGCTTCACGCCTGGAGACTATCCAGCGTCTCCTCGCGGAGAGAGGCTTTTCGCAACAGGTTGCGGAGAGAATGTCTCGGCACCTGCGAAGGTCCTCTGAGGGAGTCTACCAAGCGAAGTGGAGAGTCTTTTGTGGTTGGTGTCGTGGAAGGGGTATCTCTCCACTCGATGCCACTATTCCAGCAATAGCGGACTTCCTTGTGTATCTGCGAGAAGAAATGCGCCTTTCTGTCTCGGCAGTGAAAGGCTATCGCTCAGCCTTAAGCTTGGCCTTCAGATTGAAGGGCGTGGATATTTCTTCATCGCTAGAACTCTCTTTACTCATACGTAGCTATGAGCTTACCTGACCCCAGTCGGAAGTGAGACCCCCTCCTTGGAACGTGGTTCGAGTCCTCAGGTCTCTCAAGAGACCTCCCTTCGAGCCATTACGCCAGGCCTCCGATCGCCACCTGTCTTGGAAGACGGCTTTCCTACTTGCCTTGGCCTCGGCCAAGCGAGTTAGTGAACTTCATGGTCTCTCGTACGACATCGCCCATTCAAGGGGATGGGGGTAGGTAACGTTCAGGTTCGTCCCTGAGTTTGTGGCCAAGACTCAGAATCCTGGAGTGCCGGATCCTCGGTTCGACTCTTTCAGGATCGCGAGTCTCCGTTCTGTAACAAACGACCCAGACCAGCTGCTACTATGCCCAGTGAGGTGTCTGAGGTACTACTTGAAGAGAACGGCTGCAGTCCGTCCTCATGTGCGAGCTTTGTTTGTGAGCACAGGCAGGACAAAGAGGAGGGTCACCAGGAACACCTCCTCTGCTTGGATTCGAAGGGTTATCCACCATGCCCTGAATCCTGACCCTCCTCCGTCACGTCGCCCTCGGGCCCACGATGTCAGGGGTATTGCTACATCCCTGGCCTTCAAGAGAAACTTCTCTGTGACGCAGGTACTTCAAGCTGGGGTCTGGAAGCGTCAAACGACCTTCACAGCCCACTACCTGCAAGACGTGACCCACAGGAGCCTCGATACGTTCTCTATCGGCCCTGTGGTGGCTGCACAACAGCTGGTCTAACCTCAGGCTCCTTTTTGGACAAGTAGCAGTAGGTTGAGGGCGTTGTTACCCGGTCTTAGTCTGTGTGAATGAAAGAGTATGTCTGACCCTTACTTCTTTCTTCATTCTCCCCTCTCTTGGGGAAGCAGCATCCTGGTCCTCGCATAGCTGACCTCGACCTCTGCAGGTAACCCATGCTTCTTTGTGCTCCTAGTATTAAGCTTAATACTGTTGCGTCTCCCATACCCTGACGAGGTGGTATGGGGAACGTCCTATCCTAGAATTCCTATCTGAAGGTCTCAAGGTCAACTTCATAGGACGAGTCACACTCTCCTCCTCACACTACTTATGTAGGCCACTCGTTCCTAGCGATGCTAGGAACCTGTGAGGTACAGGGGCTCCCTCTCTCAAGTGCTGCTCACTAAGGGATCGAGCCCCCGGGCAAGCCGAAGTCAGTAAGGCTGGGGACTTTCCACCCTTCCTAAGGGGTAAGTCACCCTTTGTAAATAGCGTGGTTTGTATTTCGGTTACGGAACAAATGACAAATTCGAAGATAATTTGTATTTTTCCTAACCATACAAACCTTAGCTATTTACACATATGTGCCCGCCATCCCTGACCCCCAAGTCAAGTCCTACCTCTAAGTGAAGTGAAGCAAGTCACCGGTGTGTGGAGGGGGGAGGGGTAGCAAGCTACCCTTCCCCACCCCCCCGCTAACTAGCGCGGGGGTAATTAACCCTCGTTAAAAACTATTGGCTCGTCATTTCAGCTACGCTAAATGTAATACCCTTTGTAAATAGCTAAGGTTTGTATGGTTAGGAAAAATACAAATTATCTTTGAATTTGTCATATTTTGACATAATTTAACATTCTGGTGGTTGGTGTTCATTATGAATTTATATTAAATTGCCAAAATACAGGTAAACCCAACAAGACTGAGAAAGAACACCCAGACTACATTCCATGCATACTGCCTTTCAAGAAAGACAGCTATGCCAAAGCCAAACGACAACTTGAGAGGTATGAGCGAAATGACAAGAGAATGCGATTGGTTTATGAGGCCAGCAGTAATACACCTCACACTTGTGTGCTGTAAACAGTTCAAAATAATTATTGTTTATCATAATTTTTAACTTGCAAGTGTCGCTAGAAGTTAGAACAGTTGTATCTTATATCTTATTACTCACCTGAAGCATTTAACTTTATATTGTAACGTGTTTTAGCAGCTCCAACCAAAGAAATCACATAATCGTAAGCCATTGCTCTGGTTTGTTTTCACTTCGCTTGATTCCCGCGCTAGCGGTCACGTGATCGATGACGTCAGCTCGCGGTTATGAATACCGGGTTAGTAAACCAACCAGTTTGGTTACAGGGACTTCTAACTTCCTAAGGATGAGTCTCCTATTAAAGGAAGATGGTTGTCTTCATATAGGAACATATCACATATTTTTTAAGGTATTTTGTATTTTTCCTGATCATACAAACTTGAGCTCTTTAAGTTATATTGCCTCAAGTTTCAGTCCTTTAATAAGAGTATAAATTCAGCAAAGCTGGAACAACTTATTAAACTTTTAATGAGGTAGTTAGTAGTAGATAGCAGGTGGAGGGTAGGCCTGTCCCATGCACCAGGTAGAGGAATCTTCACTTTGATCTTGACTTAGGAGTTGCGGTGGGGTAGAGGAAGGCAGGTTTCTATAGTTAGGAAAAATACCAAATGCCTTTAAAAAATTGTGAATTGCCACACAAGATGCATTTTCCATATGATATATGGCATACATATTCATATTTTTTTTTAATAGTTGGTTGGTTTCTATAATGTACAGTATATTGTAGAGAAATGTTTTATATGAACTTTTTTTAATATATTATAGTTGTATGTATCCTATGGTACAAAATATTAAAATCATTATCTAAATTTCAGATATTGGCTGCAACCATGGAAATTAATGGAGTGGATTATATTTCTGAGAAAGGTGCTCCATATAAATATTGTGATGCTGACTTTGTTTATTCAACCAGCACCTATCACATTAATACTATGAAATCTAGCTTTGACTCAGTTCTTACTACTAAGTGGAGAGAAGCAAGTGATGCTGGTTTATTTAATTATAAAACAGATAGTGTGATAACTAAGATTCTACCTGGAAAATATAAAATAGTTGCACAGGTATGTGATATTTTAATTTATATTTTCAAAGAAAAGCATTTCACTGGACTTTGAGAGTATTCCCCAACTAAAACTGTGTAGATTGGGTGAATTTCTGTTGTACTATAATTTGATTGACAAAAAAAAAAATCACAGTGGCATATACTATATATGTTGTTATAATGAAGCCTCTTAAAGTTCATCCCTGTTCCTTCACCAAGGGGAGATTCTTGAAAACCTATCAAAATACAAGAATTTTCCTTTTTGCAATATGATAACCATTAATGCTTCCCTGGCTGTCTAACCAGCCATCACTGTGGCATTCTGGCTAGATGTATGGCTTTCTTCATTATTGTACAATCAATTACTCTTTTCCCTCAAGTAGAATGATAAAACTTGCTTTTGCTTTTGTGTGTTAGTTGTTTCTGTCATGAATCATGAAGCTGTGATTTGGTTTTGCTGATACAGTATATATTTCATTAGGTATTTCTCCTTTTGTTAAAGCTTGAGGTTACCCTAAGTGCAACAAGAAATGGTTTTTGTTCCTACATGAGCACAAACCTTCATCCTTTAAAAGAGTAGGATTTCTGCGAAGCTGAAACTCGGCTGTTAAAATCTATAATGACGTGGTGGTAGGTACTGCTTAATGGTGGGTAAACCCTGCCCACCTTTGAGCAGCCACTTTGATTTCAGCTGCCAAAATAGTACAGATGTACTCTTTTCTTTGTCAACTCCAGGCTATTGTTTATGTTCTGTGTTCTCTTTTCAGAGTGTTCTATAGTATTTGTGTGACTGGCCATGTTTATATCAAATGTTCCAATGGGAGAAATTTTTTTTAACTACGAGTTTCATGACTTTTCTACAGAATGTGTGGCAGACAAATTCTGTTATTTTTATAAGGAAACTCGCTCTCTGAAATCAAGACAATGTCATCAGTACAAGTTGGAACAAGTTATAATTGTAATTTCAAATATGAACATATCACCTTTGGGCAAAAATATTTTTTAGGTAAAAGTTCTTTGTTCCGTAACTGGAATACAAACCACGCTATTTAATGGGGGTATTACTTTCGGCGTAGCTGAAATGACGAGCCATTAATTTTTAAGTAGGGTTTATTACTCACACTGCTAGTTAGCGGGGGTAGGGAGGGTAGCTTGCTGCCGCTCCCCCTCACACACCTGTGATTGAGCCCACTTTGCTCTCGGCTCGGATGACGATCGGACGTTACTGCTCTCATCCTCGCCGACAATTTGGCAGCCATTAATGCTTTTTGTTCTTTCTTTTTCTTAGACTGTGTACGTGAAGTTAGCCTCTGCTACCATGCGCACCTGCCCTGGTCTTCCCGACTGCCCCTGTGGAACATTCAAGTCGGCGGTCGAGACCGATCCTCACGCCCTTTGTCCTTCTTGTAGGGGCCAATGGTGGTGTGATAGTGTCAACAAGTGTAGGGAGTGGTCTTCCTCCCAGTGGGAGAGGTTTTCGCGACGGCGGAAGAAGAAGTCCAAGCGGGATGTTTTTCCTTCGAAGGTTGCTTCGAAGGAAGAAAAACCCAAGGCCTCTTCTTCCGTAACCCAAACCTCCTCTGAAGCTCCTACTCGGTCGGTCTCTTTCAAGAGACCGTCGAGTAGTAGCGTAGACCGATTTATTTCTGCCCAACCTCGGGTCTCGAGAGATGACATTGCTTCCCCTAGCGAAGCAGTACCACCTCTCTCCCCGGGGGAGGCCGTGTCACTAACTTCCCTTTACCAGATTTGGTCCTCCTTGGGGCTCACAAGTTCCCTTCCAAGGAGGTTTTGCTTGATTACATCCGCCTAGGTGCTTCTGTCAAGCAATCGTCGTCACCGTCAGAGGTAGATCCCCTGACACTTGTCGACGTTGTTGTGTCAGAGGTGTCTCATGCAGCGTCACCCATCTCCTCTGCCATTCCAGACTCTACGGTAGCTGACGGCTTAGTTTCCCCCGTTCCTGATCATCCTCCTAGGGGGAAACTAGTTCATCTTCAGTCTCTCCTGCTAGTGTTTCTCGCCCTCGGGGGAGTTCACTTACAGAGACTCCTCTTCGGAGGACTACTGACGGTCAGCTTGCTGATCCTACGGCCCCCAGAGGGCACATCCGCCGGTAGGCGTCTTCGCCTTAGAGGCCTTCCTTCCCCTGCGGTGAGGAGACGCCTCTTCGGTTCAACATCGTCTATGCAGTCCCCGCAGAGGAGCCTCTAGACCAGTGATTCCCAACCTTTTCGTGATCGAGTACCACTTGGAGGTCCGGTACAGTCGCCGCGTACCACCTGGTTCCAGAGAAACTAAATTCGATCAGATACCACTTTATTTCTATAATTGTAAAAATAGAACACGCAAATTAACTAAGAAAACAACAACTCAATGCGAGGGCTGTATCTGCTTCTTCTCCACCAGCTGGTCAATGCGGGGCATGACTTTGCTCACAGCACATCGGAAATCATGCCCGGGCGCAGCAAGACGGTTCCGGCTCTTCGACTTGATGGCCTTGAAGGCTGAGAACCCCTGCTCGCACTCCCACGTCGAGGGGAAAATCAGTAGCTGGGGAACAGCGTGACGGGCTAGCGTCGGGTACGAGGAGGCCATGCTCACCCAGAAGTTTAAAGGAGAGCATTCTTTGTGCTTCGTCTTTGCTGTCTCGTCAACCTGGATATCTATGAGTTCCTCTTGTTCCCCGGTCCCAACAGGCAGATCGGCTGGATCAACGGAGAACGGATTGGCGACGTAGGCACAACATGTCACGTTCGGGAAGTAATGCTTCAATTCAGTCTTGAGCAGTGAGAGGTGATGGACGATTTCTTGGGCAAATTCATCAGTGGGCTCCCTCTCAAGGGTAGTCAGGAGTTCGAACATTCCGTAGCGTTTGCTCTCCACGTTCATGACCCCGAAAGTGTTCGCGTACCACCTGGAAGGCCCTCGCGTACCACTAGTGGTACGCGTACCACAGGTTGGGAACCACTGCTCTAGACCGATCGTCCATCACAGCACCTGCAACCAGTCTTGTGACTTCGGTCCTGGACCTCTCTGCAGATCGTTCGCGATCTCCTTCAGTGGATGGTCGTCCTTTTAAAGGACATGTCGACCTTCCACCCAACAGATCTGCCGACCTTCCATCACTGTTCCTGTATGGGTCTAACAAGGCTCCACCTGAGTGCACTGTTGCGCACCAACGTACCGCGCACCACCCGCCCACGCAACCAGACCAGCGCTCACTAGCAGCTCGTCAGGCCGCAACACCGCGGCGCACCACCCATCTTGCTCGCCCTTAAGCAGGGCAACAACCTCACGCGCTTACGTGCCAACATGAGCCTACGCGCCTACTGGAACAGAGTTCTACCACGCGCCATGCACGCCCACATGCGCACACGCGCCGACCACCCCATGCGCGCCAGGGCTCTCCTGCACTGACGCGCCCTGCGCTCGCGCACCCACAATCTCCTACGTGCCAGTGCCCACCTGCGCGCCAGCGCTCACCTGCGCGTTAACGTTCACCTACGTGCCAGTTAAGTGCGCGCCAACATTCTCCTACGCAACATTGCTCTCCCGCGTGCCAACATGTGCGCCGCACATCACGCTCTCCTGAGTGCCATCTTGTGGGCCAGCCAAAACCTGCGCGCCATCAATCTCCTGCTTGCAAGTTCGTAGATGACGCAAGAACTATGTTTCCCTCATCTGCGCTCACCAGCCTCACGCTCACCTGCGCGCCATCTTTCTCCTGCGTGCACTCACAGAGATATGCGTGCGCGCCCTCTCTCTCCTAAAGACGCGCGCCAATATTCTCCCCTGCTCCCGCGCGCACATCATGATTCTCCTGCTCGCGCGCACGAGCTTGCGCACCACAAGGGACGACGTCTGGCAAGGTTGCCATCGCCTCATTCCCCTCCCCGCAAGTGCATATCACCGCGCATTCTGGGAGAAGGGAAACATGCAGAGGGGCTCAGGATCCCAAAGCTACTTCCTAAGGCGAACCCACCCATTCCAGTAACTCCTCCCTGGGATCCTTCAGTTCCTTTCCCTATAGGGGGTATGTCTGACAGTGCATCTGTCAGTCAATAGGGCTGGTTCAATGCCCTGATCAGAGCCGTAACCCAGGCTTTCAAGCCTGTCCTCTCTGATCTAGGACATGGAACCATGGTTTCCTCTACCCCTTTGAAGAGGAAAAGAGGAGTTCTGGACGCGATCACTTCCCCGAGGGCAAAACTGACACCACTCAGACCATCAAGGCAAGTTCCTCCTATTTCTCGGACTAACTCTCCATTCCTTTCGGACGAAGATCTCGCGTCACCAAGGGAACCACGCGAAGAGAGAGTTTCCCCCATCGCACCAATGGAGGAAACCTCTCTTCACACCGAAAGTTCCTCACAGTCCGGGAATAGGAGGGACATGCCACCCTCATCAATCTACTCAAACAACCACATGCCAACATCTTCCACAAAGCCGTAGCTTCGCTACGACTTCACGCCTGGAGACTATCCAGCATCTCTCTGAGAGAGGATTTTCGCAACAAGTTGTGATCAGGATGTCTGGATACCTGCGTAAATCATCAGCAGCAGTCTACCAGGAAAAGTGGAATGTCTTCTGTGGTTGGTGTCGTGGAAGGGGTATCTCTCCACTCGATGCCACTATTCCAGCAATAGCAGAGTTCCTCGTTTATTTGCCTGAAGAAATGCGCCTATCAGTCCCGGCAGTGAAAGGCTATCGCTCATCCTTAAGCCTCGCCTTCAGACTGAAAGGAATGGACATTTCTTCATCGCTAGAACTTTCTTTACTCCTAGGGAGTTAGGAACATACCTTCCCCCAGTCAGAAGTGAGACCTTCCCCATGGAACGTGGTTCAAGTTCTCAGGTCTCTTATGAGACCTCCCTATGAACCATTATGCCAAGCAACAGATTGCCACCTGACTTGGAAGACGGTGTTCCTGCTAGCTTTGGCTTCGGCCAAACGAGTCAGTGAACTTCATGGTCTTTCACATGACATCGCCCATTCAAAGGGAAGGGGAGAGTTAACATTCAGCTTCCTCCCTGAGTATATTGCTAAAACTCAGAACCCGGGAGTAGCAGATCCTCTATTCGACTCTTCCGGATTTCTAGTCTCTGTACTGTAAAAGATGACCCAGACCATCTCTTACTATGCCCAGTAAGGAGTTTGAGGCTGTACCTTAAGAGAACAGCCGCAGCCCGTCCTCGTGTGCCTGCACTATTCGTCAGCACAGGAAGGACCAAGAGGAGGGTCACCAAGAACACCATCTCACCGTGGATTCGCAGGGTCATTGACCATGCACTGAATCCAGACCCTCCTCCGTCACGTTGCCCCAGAGCTCATGATGTCAGGGGCATAGCTACATCCCAGGCCTTCAAAAGAAACTTCCCAGTGATGCAGGTTCTTCAAGCTGGGGTGTGGAAGCATCAGAACACGTTCACATCCCACTACCTGCAAGACGTGACCCACAGGAGACTCGATACGTTTTCTACTGTGGTCGCTTTACAACAGCTGGTTTGAAACCTCAAGCTCCTTATTGGACAAGTAGCAGAAGGTTGAGGCCATTGTTACCTGGTATTAGTCTGCTTGAATGAAAAGGTTTGACTGGCCCTTATTCTTTTCTTCATTCTCCCCTCTCTTGGGGAAAGCAGCATCCTGGGTTCTCTGCATAGCTGACCTCAAACCACTGTAGGTAAATCATGCTCCCTTGTATACCTAGTATTAAGATTAATACTCTTGCGTCCCCATACCCTGACGAGGTGGTATTGGGTAAGTCCTAGTGCACAGTTATTCTATCTAAAGAACTCGGAATAACTTTACCAGTATAGTCACACTTCTACATACCTTCACACACAACTTGCGTAGGCCGCGAACCTTGCGTAGCAAAGCTTTAGCGAGGCGCAGGGACTCCTTATTCCTTGAGTGCTAACACACACTGATAAAGAGCCCCTGGGTAAAGCCAAAAAGCCGGATTGGCTGGGACATCCACCCTTCCTAATGGGTGAGTCTCCCCTATTAAATAGCGTGGTTTGTATTCCAGTTACGGAACAAATGACAAATTCGTAGATAATTTGTATTTTTCCTAACTATACAAACCTTAGCTATTTAACCAAACTTGTTCGCCAGCCCTATCCCCCTTGCAGTCCTACTTCCAAGCAAAGTGAGCTCAATCACAGGTGTGTGGGGGGGAGAGGTAGCAAGCTACCCTCCCTACCCTCCCGCTAACTAGTGGTGGCCTCCCTACCCTCCCGCTAACTAGTGGTGTGGGTAGTTAACCTTCGTTAAAAATTAATGGCTCGTCATTTCAGCTTCGCCGAAAGTAATGCCCCTACTACATAGCTAAGGTTTGTATAGTTAGGAAAAATACAAATTATCTATGAATTTGTCATATTATCGTTATTATTATTATTAGTTTGTTGAGTGTAGTTGAAGAAGTGTATGGTAGAGTACTGATTAATAGGATTAAGGATAAAACAGAGAATGCTCTCTTAGAAGTACAGGGTGGGTTTAGAAGAGGTAGGAGTTGTATGAATCAGATTTTTACAGTTAGGCAGATATGCAAGAAATATTTAGCAAAAGGTAAAGATGTGTATGTTGCGTTTATGGATCTGGAGAAAGCGTATGATAGAGTTGATAGGGAAGCAATGTGGAATGTGATGAGGTTATATGGAGTTGGTGGAAGGTTGTTGCAAGCAGTGAAAAGTTTCTACAAAGGGAGTAAAGCATGTGTTGGGATAGGAAATGAAGTGAGTGATTGGTTTCCGGTGAGAGTGGGACTGAGACAGGGATGTGTGATGTCACCGTGGTTCTTTAACTTGTACGAGTATGTAGATGGACTGGTGAGAGAGGTGAATGCTCGAGTGCATGGACGAGGATTGAAACTGGTAGATGAGAATGACCATTAATGGGAGGTAAATCAGTTGTTGTTTGCAGATGATACTCTACTGGTTGCAGACGCGGAAGAGAAGCTTGGCCGATTAGTGACAGAATTTGGAAGGGTGTGTGAGAGAAGGAAGTTGAGAGTTAATGTGGGTAAGAGTAAGGTTATGAGATGTACAAGAAGGGAAGGTGGTGTGAGGTTGAATGTCATGTTGAATGGAGAGTTACTTGAGGAGGTGGATCAGTTTAAGTACTTGGGGTCTGTTGTTGCAGCAAATGGTGGAGTGGAAGCAGATGTACATCAGAGAGTGATTGAAGGATGCAAAGTGTTGGGAGCAGTTAAGGGAGTAGTAAAAAATAGAGGGTTGGGCATGAATGTAAAGAGAGTTCTGTATGAGAAAGTGATTGTACCAACTGTGATGTATGGATCGGAGTTGTGGGGAATGAAAGTGACAGAGAGACAGAAATTGAATGTGTTTGAGATGAAATATCTAAGGAGTATGGCTGGTGTATCTCAAGTAGATAGGGTTAGGAACGAAGTAGTAAGGGTGAGAACGGGTGTAAGAAATGAGTTAGCAGCTAGAGTGGATATGAATGTGTTGAGGAGGTGGTTTGGCCATGTTGAGAATGGAAAATGGCTGTCTGCTAAAGAAGGTGATGAATGCAATAGTTGATGGGAGAAGTACAAGAGGAAGGCCAAGGTTTGGGTGGATGGATGGAGTGAAGGAAGCTCTGGGTGATAGGAGGATAGATGTGAGAGAGGCAAGAGAGCGTGCTAGAAATAGGAATGAATGGCGAGCGATTGTGACGCAGTTTCGGTAGGCCCTGCTGCTTCCTCCTGTGTCTTGGATGACCGTGGAGGTAGCAGCAGTAGGGGATTCAGCATTATGAAGCTTCATCTGGGGTGGATAATGTGGGAGGGTGGGCTGTGGCACCCTAGCAGTACCAGCTGAACTCGGTTGAGTCCCTTGTTAGGCTGGGAGGAACATAGAGAGGAGACGTCCCCTTTTTTGTTTCATTTGTTTGATGTCGGCTACCCCCCAAATTGGGGGAAGTGCCTTGGTATATGTATGTATGTATGGATTATTATTATTATTATTATTATTATTATTATTATTATTGAAATTACATTGATTTTAATGTTTTCAATAATAATGATAATAATAATAATAATAATAATAATAATAATGATATATTTGATAATTTTAATATTTTCTTAATTTCAATGATAATTATAATAATTTAATTGATTTCAATAATAATGATAATTTAATATCAAATTATTACTATTATTATTATTATTATTATTATTATTATTATTATCATTATTTTATTATTATTATTAAATTACTGTATTAGAATTTTATTATCAAAATTATTTTAATGAAGTCGTTATTAACATTATTATTATTATAATTCGTATTATTATAATTATTATTATTATTATTATTATTAAAACCTTAATTCTAATAATCTTAACCCTTTTACCCCCAAAGGACGTACTGGTACGTTTCACAAAAGCCATCCCTTTACCCCCATGGACGTACCGGTACGTCCTTGCAAAAAAATGCTATAAAAAATTGTTTTTCATATTTTTCGATAGTTTTTTTGAGAAAATTCAGGCATTTTCCAAGAGAATGAGACCAACCTGACCTCTCTAGGACAAAAATTAAGGTTGTTAGAGCAATTTAAAAAAAATATACTGCAAAATGTGCTGGGAAAAAAATAACCCCCTGGGGGTTAAGGGTTGGAAATTTCCAGATACCCCGGGGGTAAAAGGGTTAATTATTATTATTAAAGAATAATTTTTATAATTTATTATTGAAATTATTAAAATTATTAAAATTATTGAAATTATTTGAATGATATTAATTTTGATAATTTCTATGATAATAATTTGGGTATCATTAAAACTATTGAAATTATAAAAATTAAAAAGACACCTTTAACATTACTTGAAATGTGGAATTAGAAAAATATCAGTAATAGTAATACTGTAATTTCAATTACTAAAATTATAATTTTGATAATTGTTGTAATTTTAGTAACTTTCATAATATTAACAATGACAATATTAATGATTTAGTTATTTTTCATTTTTAAATATTTAACTTAGCCGGTGAATATATAATAGCTGCTGTCTCCGGCGGCTCGGCAGAAAAACACAAAAACTCGCGAGCGATCGCTATGAAGGTTGCGGGTGTGCCCACCAGCGCCAACTATCGGCCAGATACCGCATATACATGTAAACAGCTCCAATTCTTTTCTGTCGGTCTGATCGACAAGACGTACCATTACTCGCTGTTAACCTGGAGTTTTTCAACAGTCTTGGTGAAGTACTTCCTTTTGGTTTGAGCTTTCGCAGTGCAGGTGTTTTATCTTCAACTTAAACTCTTGAACTCTTTTTTGGATAGATTTAATTGTTGATGACTTTGGATTGTTTTTTGGACTTTCTTTGACTTTTCAAAATGGCTGACCCTTCTCCAATTCCTAGATTTCGTAAATGTAATGCTAGGGATTGCAATAAGCGTCTTCCAAAGGCCTCTCTCGACCCACATACTGTGTGTTCTAATTGCCGGGGTAAAACCTGTCAATTAGGAGATCGGTGTGAGGAGTGCGTGGGCCTTTCGGAATTCGATTGGCTTGAGTTTGACAAGTATTCTCGTAAGCTAGAGAGAGATAGGGTGAGGAGAAGTTCCTCTAGATCGTTAGAATTTTCCTCCTCCCATGCCCCTGAACCTAATCCTTCCCCGGTAGTAGTTGTGCCTGAACCCTCTACTAGCACTCAGGAACCATCAATGCGGGATATGTTACGTGCCATTCATGCTTTGGGCGAGAGAGTCGAGTCGTTAGCTACGGACCGTAATCAACTCATGGCGGACGTAAAAGAGTTAAAGTGTCAGAGTGCCACATTAGAAAATCGTGGGAAAGTGATTAGTGCGCAAAGTGTTATCAGTGTTGCGACCGAGGGTTCGTCTGTTCGTGCCTGTCGTTCGCCTAGTCCGAGACCTCTTGCAAGCTCCCAAGCCCCAGAGAGAAGTAATGTCGTAGGACTTATGGGTTCGAGAGGCTTTAATCAGCGAACAGACGTTCCCTCTATGGTTTCAGGCGTGTCTCGTCAAGACCGCCCCTACCATAAGACGAGCGAGAAGGTTTTCTCCTCGTCATCCGAAGGCTTTTCGCGTAAGAAACCGTGGAGCAAGGTTTCGAGACCCTTAAAGCGAAAGTCAGTCCCTTCAGGACAGTTCCAGCGTCCTGGTTGTAGCCATTGGGACAGCTCTGACCCTGTGCAGTCATCGGAAGACTGCTCGCCGCCTAAACAGAAGCGTAACACAGGCTCCGAGAGTCTTAGTGTAGGCAATGTTTTGCAGTCACAGACGTTACCCTCGTCTCTTACCGCACCCATTCCCGTTGATCCTAAATGGGTTGTACTGCAAGACATGCAGAATAAGCTTGCCTCTCTTATGGAGGACTATTCTGCTGAAAAGGTTCACGATGATCCTCGCCGTTTAGCTGATCGAGATCCTGGCCGTCAGCCGCCCAAACGAGCCTTTGCTCGTCCTGTTGGCGTTACAAAGTCACGTCAGTCACGTTTTGTAGAGCCTCACTCGATGCAGTCCCGTGTTGACGTTCAGCCGCTGCCGAATGCTCTTGTTGACATTCAGGACGTTCGCCAACCAGCGGAGTTGACTGGTTCTGACGCTGAGCGTCAAGCACCGCAGTCAAGAGTTGTTTTGACTGCTCAGTCTAGGCAGTCAAGGCAGTCTCGAGTTGACGTCGAGCGTCCTCCCGCCCCTGTTGTTGTTGACAGTCAGGCTGTTAAGCAGTTACATGACGTAGCGTCCTGGACTGCTACTGATGCTCCGGTGCGTGTGGACTCTGCTTGTCAAGCATTGCCACCAAGGCAGGTCTCGCCCTTGCTTGTAACTCAGCAGTTATCGGACGAAGCTCCTTCAGATGAGGACGTTGCTGATCCTCATCCTGATGATAATCCTTCAGATGTAGATGAACCTAAGGCGGTTCCTCCTTCGATGGACTTTAAGAAGATCATGTTGATTTTCAAGGATCTTTTTCCAGATCACTTTGTTGCTGTTGCTCCTCGTTCGCCTCCGTCCGAGTTTGCTCTAGGCTTACCTGCTTCCAAGCCAGCCTTTACTAAGCTAGTGCTTTCTCGCTCTTCCAAGAGGGCTTTACGTCTTCTAGGCGACTGGTTGGATACCAGGAGGAGTTTGGGGAAGACGGCTTTTGCCTTCCCTCCTTTTAAGCTTGCTTCCAGATCGAGCGTCTGGTATGACACGGGAGAAGTTCTCGGCTTGGGAGTCCCTGTCTCTGCCCAGGGTGACTTCTCAAGCCTCGTAGACTCTCCCCGTCGCCTGGCCATGAGACGCTCTAAGATTTGTTGGTCTTCCTCGGACCTTGACCATCTGCTTAAAGGCGTATACAGGGCCTTTGAAGTATTTAACTTTCTTGACTTGTCTTTAGGAGCTTTAAGTAAGAAGATCTCGTCTGCCGACCAAGATGTTTCCTTACTTATCATGTCCTGTATGGATAAAGCCATCCGTGATGGCTCCAATGAGCTCGCCTCCACCTTTACGTCGGGATTCTTAAAGAAGCGAGAAACCCTTTGCTCTTTCCTTTCGGCAGGAGTTACTCCCTGTCAGAGATCGGAACTGCTCTTTGCTCCCTTATCAGCGGCCTTGTTTCCGCAACAGCTGGTTAAGGATATAGCTGCTTCGCTTGTGCAGAAGGACACCCATGACCTGATGGCGTCCTCTGCTCGCAAAGGGGCTCCTTCTTCATCCTTTGCTGTGAGACCCAGGATCGAGACTCCTGCATCTAGATTTATCCCGCCCTTTCGTGGCAGAGCTCCCAGCAGGGGAAGCTCTCGTGCCGAGGGAAAGAGAGGTAAGAAGAGAGGAGCCAAGTCATCCCGTGGCAGAGTCTGACTGCCCACAGCCTCAGACAGCGGTAGGTGCCAGATTGAAGAGCTTCTGGCAGGCCTGGGAGAAGAGGGGTGCAGACCAAGAGTCTGTTCTGTTGCTCAGAGAGGGGTACAAAATACCGTTTGTACGCAAACCTCCTCTAGTAACAACTCCCATAGACCTCTCTCCCAGGTACCGAGAGGAGTCAAAGAGACAAGCCCTAAATCAAGAAGTGTCTCTGTTGCTAGAGAAGGGAGCGGTGGTGAAAGTCTCGGACCTTCAATCACCGGGGTTTTACAACCGTCTCTTCCTAGTCCCAAAGCATACAGGAGGTTGGAGACCGGTGCTAGACGTCAGTGCGCTCAACGTTTTTGTTACAAAAACAAAATTCACGATGGAGACCACGAAGTCCGTCTTAGCAGCGGTCAGAGAGGGAGACTGGATGGTCTCTCTCGACCTACGAGATGCGTACTTCCACATTCCTATACACCCGGATTCCCAACCGTTTCTGAGGTTTGTTTACAGGAATGTGGTGTACCAGTTTCGAGCCCTGTGCTTTGGCGTCAGTCCTGCTCCTCTCGTGTTTACGAGGCTCCTGAGGAATGTGGCAAAATTCCTCCATCTATCGGGAATCCGAGCCTCCCTGTACTTGGACGACTGGCTTCTCAGAGCATCGTCCAGTCATCGCTGTCTGCAGGATCTACATTGGACGTTGGGTCTGGCCAAGGAGTTGGGACTTTTGGTCAACCTAGAAAAGTCCCAACTGATCCCATCCCAGACTATTCTATATTTGGGGATGGAGATTCGCAGTCCAGTTTTTCGGGCTTTTCCATCTGCCACCCGAATAGAACAAGCCCTGCTCAAAGTCCAACTAATGCTGAAAAGAGAACGTTGTTCAGTCAGGAGTTGGATGAGTCTCGTAGGGACTCTCTCATCCCTGGAGCAGTTTGTCTCGCTAGGGAGACTATACCTTCGGCCTCTCCAGTTCCATCTAGCCTCTCACTGGAACAAGGACAAGACGTTAGAGACGGTATCAATCCCAGTCTCCGAACCAGTAAAGGCATGCCTGAAATGGTGGGACAGCAATATCAGTCTGAGAGAGGGACTATCCCTAGCAGTCAAGAACCCAAACCACGTGTTGTTCTCAGACGCGTCGGATTTGGGTTGGGTGCGACCCTGGACGGTCGGGAATGCTCGGGTCTGTGGACCTCAAGTCAGAAGAGCATGCACATCAACGGCAAGGAGCTATTAGCAGTCCACTTGGCCTTGATGAAATTCGAAAGCTTTCTTCGAAACAAAGTGGTAGAGGTCAACTCAGACAACACCACAGCTTTGGCGTACATCTCCAAGCAAGGAGGCACACACTCCCTCACGCTGTTCGAGATCGCAAGGGACCTTCTCATATGGTCAAGAAATCGAGGCATCTCCCTGTTGACGAGATTCATCCAGGGGGACTTGAACGTCTTGGCAGACTGTCTCAGTCGGAGGGGTCGGGTGATACCCACGGAATGGACCCTCCACAAGGACGTGTGCAAGAGTCTTTGGGCGACTTGGGGTCAACCCACCATAGACCTCTTTGCCACCTCGTTGACCAAAAGGTTACCAATCTATTGCTCACCAGTCCCAGATCCAGAGGCGATCCACATAGACGCGTTTCTACTGGATTGGTCTCATCTGGACTTATATGCATTCCCACCATTCAAGATAGTCAACAAGGTACTGCAGAAGTTCGCCTCGCACGAAGGGACAAGGTTGACGTTGGTTGCTCCCCTCTGGCCCGCGAGAGTGTGGTTCACCGAGGTACTTCAATGGCTGGTAGACATTCCAAGAAGTCTTCCTCTAAGGGTAGATCTCTTACGTCAGCCCCACGTAAAGAATGTTCATCAAAGCCTCCCCGCTCTTCGTCTGACTGCCTTCAGACTATCGAAAGACTCTCAAGAGCTCGAGGCTTTTCGAAGGAGGCAGCCAATGCGATTGCGAGAGCTAGGAGAGCTTCTACCATCAGAGTATACCAGTCGAAGTGGGAAGTCTTTCGAGACTGGTGCAAGACAGCATCTGTGTCCTCTTCCAGTACCTCTGTAGCCCAAATCGCAGATTTTCTTTTACATCTGAGAAATGTTCGCTCCCTCTCAGCTCCCACGATTAAGGGCTACAGGAGCATGTTGGCTTCGGTCTTTCGTCATAGAGGCTTAGATCTTTCCAACAATAAAGATCTCCAAGATCTCCTTAAGTCTTTCGAGACCTCTAAGGAACGTCGTTTGGCAACTCCTGGATGGAACTTAGACGTGTTCCTAAGGTTCCTCATGTCAGACAGGTTTGAGCCATTACATTCAGCCTCCCTGAAGGATCTCACCCTCAAGACGCTTTTCCTAGTGTGCTTGGCTTCGGCTAAAAGGGTCAGTGAAATTCATGCCTTCAGTAAGAACATCGGCTTTTCTACAGAAAAAGCCACATGTTTACTTCAACTTGGTTTCCTGGCCAAAAATGAACTGCCTTCTCGTTCTTGGCCTAAGTCCTTTGATATACTTTGCCTGTCAGAGATCTTAGGCAACGAACTTGAAAGAGTGCTGTGTCCAGTTAGAGCTCTTAAGTTCTACTTAGCTCGTACTAAGTCCTTACGAGGTGGATCTGAGGCCTTATGGTGCTCAGTTAAGAAACCATCATTGCCGATGTCAAAGAATGCTTTGTCATATTTTATCAGATTTTTAATACGAGAGGCTCATTCTCACTTGAATGAAAAAGACCGATGCTTGCTTAAGGTTAAGACGCACGAAGTAAGAGCTATAGCAACTTCCGTGGCCTTTAAGCAAAATAGATCTCTGCAAAGTATTATGGACGCGACGTTTTGGAGAAGCAAGTCGGTATTCGCGTCATTTTACTTAAAAGATGTCCAGACTCTTTACGAGGACTGCTACACACTGGGTCCATTCGTTGCAGCGAGTGCAGTAGTGGGTGAGGGTTCTACCACTACATTCCCTTAATTCCAATATCCTTTTAATCTGTCTCTTGAAATGTTTTTAATCTTGTTTTTGGGTTGTACGGAAGGCTAAGAAGCCTTTCGCATCCTGGTTGATTTGGCGGGTGGTCAAATGTCATTTCTTGAGAGCGCCCAGATTAGGGGTTTGATGAGGTCCTGTTGTATGGGTTGCAGCCCTTGATACTTCAGCTCCTGGGAGTCTTTCAGCATCCTAAGAGGATCGCTGGGCTTCGTGAGGAAGACAGACTAACAAGGCAGAGTAATCGTCTAAGTCAACTTCCTTACCAGGTACCTATATATATTTGGGTTTTGTTATGATATAACTGTCAAAAACTCTAAGCATGTACGCTGTCAAACTTTATTAATTCTGGTCTCTAACCACCACCATGGGTGTGAATCAGCTATTATATATTCACCGGCTAAGTTAAATATTTAAAAATGATATTTTAATTATAAAATAAATTTTTGAATATACTTACCCCGATAGAGAACCAGCGGGATGAGAAGAATTGGAGCTGTTTACATGTATATGCGGTATCTGGCCGATAGTTGGCGCTGGTGGCCACACCCGCAACCTTCATAGCGATCGCTCGCGAGTTTTTGTGTTTTTCTGTCGAGCCGCCGGAGACAGCAGCTATTATATATTCACCGGGTAAGTATATTCAAAAATTTATTTTATAATTAAAATATCATTTTAATGATAATGATTTTAGTAAATTTTGAAAGTTAATAATTTCAATAATAATAATAATAACGGGCGTCACAGGTCGACCCAGAAATAATAATAAGGATTTTGATAGTTCTGTTGATAATAATAATTTTAATTGTTTTATTGTTATGATTTTAGTTATTTCAGTCATTTTAATTTTAGTTATTTCAGTCATTTTAATAACTAAAAATTGCAATTGTTTTGATGATAAAAATAATTTTGATAATGATGATTTCAATAATACAGTAATAATTTTAATAACTTTGAAATTATTATTATTATTATTATTATTATTATTATTATTTTTATCATTATTATTATTGTCATTATTATTGTTATTATTATTATTATTATTATTATTATTATTATTTTTTCAATATTAAACTTACCCGATAATCATGTAGCTGTCAACTCCGTTGCCCGACAGAATTCTACGGAAGGGATACGCCAGCGATCGCTATACAAGAGGGGGGTGTACTCACAAGCGCCACCTGTGGCCAGGTACTGCAGTACTTCTTGTTGACACCACTTCAATTTTTCCTCTGTCGTGCTTCCGGCAAGACGTTCATGGATACGCTTATAATTTTGGAGTCTTGTTCACGGTTTTTGGTGAAGTATTGCTCTAAGATTTCAGCTTTCGCTATTCAGGAAGTTTTATTATTAGCTTAGCTAGCTTTTGGAATTAATTTGATTAATTATGGTGACGAAGAGAGTATGAACTCTCTTTCACCTTTAAATGGCCGACCCTTCCCTTAGACGGAAGTGTTGGTGTCTAAGAGAGTATAGACTCTCTTTCTTAATTTTGCTTAACAAAAGTTATAGATTTATTTTATATCTCTCCGCCTTTTATAGGCCTCTTCGATTAACTTCCTTTTTTATAAAATTATTAAAATTAATTTTTATATTTGTTTATATTCGACCTTTCCTAATAGTAGGCGGTCTTTTCTTGTACCGAAGTTAATTAACATTGAGCCCGTCATTTCGGTTTTACCTGTTAACATATTATGCTATTTTAATGTTTTTGAAAGAATTTCTTTGATAGTCTCGTACTGTTTCAAAGTTGAACTAACGTTTTGTTTTGTCTCTGCAGTTGTTGACGTTCAGAACGTTCAACTTGCGCTCTATCGTTACGATAGAGAGAGAATTTTCACGGTGTCACGTTGCAGTAAGAGTAAACCGTTTATAACGTTTTGTTCATTCTTTCTTAGCTTAATGGTTTTAATTCTAATAAAGGAACTTTTTATTTGGGAAATCTTTCAGTTTTTTTCCTTTAACAATAATATGTTTTAACGAGTATATATGATTGGGCTCTTCTCTCAGGTTCTAAGTCTAGAGAGAGAGAGAGAGAGAGATAGAGACGGAGGGAGAGAGAGCTGGATAAACGTTTCGTTCAAGCGAGTAACGTTGTTATCGTTTTTGCTCTTCTCCCTAGTCTCTTTAGGGGAAGAAGGTAAACGTTTCTAGAGTTTATTCTTGTTCTCAAGCTTTATGCGGTGAGAGATTTTAAACGTAGTTTATTTGATCTAGTGTTTAGTCTCTTTCCAGCCACTGAATTATTTATCTTTCATTAGATTTTTCTGTTACATTGTAATTCTGTTTTCGCAATTACTAACTTTTAAAGAAGGATAGAATTGCGTGTTTCAGGTACAAACCACTTAAAGTTTCGAGTTCAGTGAAATAAGTGCAAACAGAAATTCAAAAGTGATAAGTGATTAGCGCAAAGTGTGTCAGTGTTGTGCGTGAGGGGACTTCTTGCGTGCCAGTCGTCCTCCCAGTCCGGGACCTCTTGCAAGCTCCCAAGCCCAGGGGAGAAGCAATGTCGAAGGGCAAAAGGGTTCGGCAGGCCTTGATCGGCGCACAGAAGTATCCTCGGTGGTTGCGGGCGTGTCTTACAGAGACCGTCACTCCCACCCGCAGACGATTGAGCCCTTATTTTACTCGTCTGCAGAAGAAATTTCGGGGAGATAACGCTGGACTCAGGTCTCAAGACCTCTTAAACGTAAAGTCCAGACCTCTAGAGTTCAACAACCCGGATGCAGTCATTGGGTTAGCTCTGACTCTCCGCAGTCATCAGGTGACTGCACACCTCCTAAGAGAGGTAAGGTGATGCCGCAACAGACCTCATCTTCTGTTAAGGCTTTGCCTCAGCAGACCTTAGCGTCTGCCGACCCCAAGATGACTTTGCTGCAGTCCATGCAGTCACAGCTTGCGGTCTTAATGCGTGAGTGTCAGGCTGAGAAGGTTACACCTCCTCCTGCGATCGCTCCGCCTCACCGCAGTCCAGTCTGCCAGGCGTACGATGTTGAGGTTCCTCAGGATACCTTACCGCGTACTGAGTTGCCAGTTACCAGCGGTGTGCAGCAACCTCCGCCTTCCTTAAGGCAACCTCAGCAATGGGAGCAGGAATCTTATGCCTTACTTCCTCCGCTTCCGCTTGCGGTTCCACCAGCGAGGCAACAATCTCTTGAGGTACGACAACCTCTTCCATCAATGAGGCAGCCACCTCAGCACTCGCTGCAGCGACCTCAATCAAGGCGAGAGCCTCAACTCCTTAGGCTAGCACCTCAGGAACCTCAACTCGCGAGACAAGAACTGCGTTCTGCACAGCCGCTACCTCAACTCTCGCAGCTCACACCTCAGGAACCTTAACTCGTTCCTCAGGAACCTGCTACTGCGCATCCGCAACCCTTACAGCAAGCGCAACTCTTGAGGCAGCAACCTCATGCTATGAGTCAGCCACCTCAACGCATGCATCTGCCACTTTCTCCTCAACTTGAGCCTCTTCCCATTCAACTTGGAAATAACAAATGACAATAATAACACCTCATCCCTTTCATAACTTGCATTTGTAATCATATACATGTATGCCTACACAAACATTATGATAATGGAGGTTATTTGTATTACTTATATAAAAATATATATGTATTCCTTGCAATATATTTTTAACAATATCGCAAAATATGGCAAAATATCTTCAAAACAAAAATGAATCATGAGTTATGAATGTAAGGTAAATATTATGTTGATATTAAAACCCCATGCAAGCATGCATGAAGTAATGCAGTGTTGCCAACAGGGCGAGTTTCCCTTTCCTGAGGTGAAGTAGATTATAGTACATTTAGTGTAGCTTAATTCTACGATTATCATGTCGGCTATCAAATTCATCAACAAAACAGTCTAAATCAATTCCCTCGGCACGTGCACTTTCAATGGACGGTAATGCGATATTACTCACTCTAGCACTGGTCATGGAATTTCTGAGAAATGTTACCCGCCATGCAACACGCTCTGCTTACCTTACAGCATGCTCTACATACAGCATGCTCTGCATACAGCATGCTCTGCATACAGCATGCTCTGCATACAGCATGCTCTGCATACAACATGCTCTGCATACCTTACCGCATGCTTCTCAGTCACACATCTTTGGTTGTTGCCAACTCACTAGACTGTCAAGCAGTTTCATAACGTTGCCTTCTAGTCTGCTGCTTTTGCACCAGTGAAACCCTCACTGAGAGAACTTAACTTTTCTCGGATATGGTCCCTGTAGATGAGAAAGTGCTTTTCTCCCTCCTTCTGATATTCCCTTGAGGACTCTGTCATTTGGAGAGGAGCCTTTAGCTGCGTAGCCTCCTATGGACTTTTATTTAAGCATAACATGCTCCCAGGTAAGGTAATGGTTCCACTTCAGTCGCTAACCCCGTCTGTTACCACACCTGCTCCCATAGACCTTGAGCTGTGTTGCAAGACATGCAGTCCAAGCTTAGTCCTTGTTAGAGGATTTTTTTGTTTACGGAGTCAGTGTGTCACTGGGAAGACGTTCAACAACCAGCAGAAGTGACTTGTTGTGACGCAGTGCGGCAACCTCAGCAACCCGATAAGGAGTTGTCTGTACGACCCAGACAGTCTAGACAGCTTCGGGTTGTCACTGTACTTCCTCGCTTCCCCATGGTTGACAGTTCACAGACTGTGCAGCAGTACCATGATCTTGTGTCCGGCTCCGTCAGACGACTGGCTTTTAAGAGCTCCCACAAGTCGTCGCTGTCTGGAGATTCTCAGATGGACTATGGATCTGACCAAGGAACTGGGCCTCCTGGTCAATTTTGAGGAGTCTCAGCTCGTCCCATCCCAGACCATTGTCTCCCTGGGTATGGATCTTCAGAGTCGAGCTTTTCGGGCTTTTCCGTCGGCCCCAAGGATCTTCCAAGCCCTAGAATGCATCCAGAGCATGCTGAGAAGGAACCGATGCTCAGTCAGGTAGTGGATGAGTCTAACAGGGACACTTTCATCGCTGGCCCTGTTCATCGTGTTAGGGAGACTCCACCTCCCCCCCTTCAGTATCATCTAGCTGCTCACTGGATAAAGGACATGACGCTAGAGACGGTCTCAGTTCCTGTTTCCGAAGAGAGGAGGTCTTCTCTCGCGTGGTGTAAGAACAGCTTTCTTCTCAAGGAAGTCTACCTTTGGCTGTTCAGAAACCCGACCGCCTTCTCCTCTCGGACGCATCAGACACGGGCTGGGGTGCGACTTTGGACGGACAGGAATGCTCGGGAACATGGAATCAGGAACAAAGGACACTTCACATCAATTGCAAGGAGTTGTTGGCGGTTCTTCTGGCCTTGATAAACTTCAAGTCCCTCCAGCTTAACAAAGTGGTGGAGGTGGACTCTGACAACACCACAGCCCTGGCTTACATCTTCAAGCAGGGAGGGACTCTTTTGTGAAGTTGTTCTAGATCGCAAGGGACCTCCTCATCTGGTCTAAAGATCGAAAGCTCACGCTGGTAACGAGGTTCATTCAGGGCGGTATGAATGTCATGGCAGATCACCTCAGCCGGAAGGGTCAGGTCATCCCCACAGAGTGGACCCTTCACAAGAATGTTTGCAGCAGACTTTGGGCCCTGTGGGGTCAGCCAACCATAGATCTGTTCGCTACCTCGCTAACCTAGAGACTCCTGTTGTATTGTTCTCCGATTCCAGACCCAGCAGCAGTTCACGTGGATGCTTTTCTGCTGGATTGGTTCCATCTCGACCTGTATGCATTCCCGCCGTTCAAGATTGTCAACAGGGTACTTCAGAAGTTCTCCTCTCGCAAAGGGACACGGCTGACGTTGGTTGGCTCCGCTCTGGCCCGCGAGAGAATGGTTCTTAGAGGTACTGCAATGGCTGGTCGACATTCCCAGGACTCTTCCTCTAGGAGTGAACCTTCTACGTCTACCTCACGTAAAGAAGGTACACCCAAACCTCCACGCTCTTCGTCTGACTGCCTTCAGACTTTCGAAAGACTCTCAAGAGCTAGGGGCTTTTCGAAGGAGGCAGCCAGAGCGATTGCCAAAGCAAGGAGAACATCCACTCTCAGAATCTATCAGTCTCAAGGGGAAGTCTTCCGTAGCTGGTACAAGACCAATGCAGTTTCCTCAACCAGTACCACTGTAACCCAGATTGCTGACTTCCTGTTATATCTAAGGAAAGTAAGATCCCTTTCAGCTCCTACGATCAAGGGTTACAGAAGTATGTTGGCAGCGGTTTTCCGCCACAGAGGCTTGGATCTTTCCACCAACAAAGATCTACAGGACCTCCCTAGGTCTTTTGAGACCTCAAAGGAACGTCGGTTGTCCACTCCAGGCTGGAATCTAGACGTGGTCCTAAGGTTCCTTATGTCATCAAGATTTGAACCTCTCCAATCAGCCTCTTTTTAGGACCTCACATTAAAAACTCTTTTCCTCGTGTGCTTGACAACAGCTAAAAGAGTAAGTGAGATCCACACCTTCAGCAGGATCATTGTTTTCACATCTGAAACGGCTACATGTTCCTTGCAGCTCGGTTTTTGCTAAACGAGCTTCCTTCACGTCCTTGGCCTAAGTCGTTCGAGATCCCAAGCCTGTCCAACTTGGTGGGGAATGAACTGGAGAGAGTACTTTGCCCAGTTAGAGCTCTTAGGTACTATCTAAAAAGGTCTTAACCTTTACGAGGACAATCAGAAGCCTTATGGTGTGCTATCAAGAAACCTTCTTTTCCAAGTTCTAAGAACTCAGTTTCTTACTATTCAGGCTTCTGATTAGAGAAGCACATTCTCATCTGAAGGAAGAAGACCTTGCTTTGCTGAAGGTAAGGACACATGAAGTGGGAGCTGTGGCTACTTCAGTGGCCTTCAAACAGAGCCATTCTCTGCAGAGTGTTATGGATGCAACCTATTGGAGAAGCAAGTCAGTGTTCGCATCATTCTATCTCAAAGATGTCCAGTCTCTTTACGAGTACTGCTACACCCTGGGACCATTCGTAGCAACGAATGCAGTAGTAGGCGAGGGCTCAGCCACTACATTCCCATAATCCCATAACCTTTTAACCTTTCTCTTGAATACTTTTTATGGGTTGTACGGTTGGCTAAGAAGCCTTCCACATCCTTGTTGATTTGGCGGGTGGTCAATTCTTTCTTGAGAAGCGCCGAGGTTAAAGGTTGTGATGAGGTCCTTTAGTATGGGTTGTTCAGCCTCCTAAGAGGAACGCTGCGCTCAGTAAGGAAGACGAACTTATTTAAGGCAGAGTAATGGCTCAAGTCGACTTCCTTACCAGGTACTTGTAATTTCATTGTTATTTTGAATAACTGATAATATGAAATACGGGATACTTAGCTTCTTGATATACATGTACACTGGTTTTCACCCACCTCCCTGGGTGTGAATCAGCTACATGATTATCGGGTAAGTTTAATATTGAAAAATGTTATTTTCATTAGTAAAATAAATTTTTGAATATACTTACCCGATAATCATGATTTAATTGACCCACCCTTCCTCCCCATAGAACCAGTGGACCGAGGAAAAATTGAAGTGGTGTCAACAAGAAGTACTGCAGTACCTGGCCACAGGTGGCGCTTGTGAGTACACCCCCCTCTTGTATAGCGATCGCTGGCGTATCCCTTCCGTAGAATTCTGTCGGGCAACGGAGTTGACAGCTACATGATTATCTGGTAAGTATATTCAAAAATTTATTTTACTAATGAAAATAACATATTGCTATTATTATTATTAATGAAATTATTGAAATTATAATTATCAAAACTATTAAAATTATTTTGTTCCGTAACCGAAATACAAACCACGCTACTGTATTTACATTGGGTTTACCTTTTAGCGCAGCTGAAAGGGCGAGCCATTAGAATTTAACGAGGGTGTATAACCCCCGCGCTATTTAGCGGGGGGGGGGGGGGGGCAGGGGAGTGGTAGCTAGCTACCCCTCCCCCCCTCACACACAGATGAATGCTCACTTTCACTTTTGGCTCGGACTGTGACAGACGTCTCTGTCTTGGTCCTCTCTTGGCAGCCATTGTTTGTTTTGTCTTTACTTAATCGCTTACTTTTCTTTTACTATATATATGTAAACATGTTTTCATGTTTGTATATATATTTGAGTATAGAAATCAGTAAGTTTCCTTTTCAGTGTTGTGTGTGTGTAGTGTAAGATATCTACGTGGAGTCCTCGGCAGTTAGGCCACCACGGCGTAATTTTATGGGTGGCGATCGAGTTTGACTTCGGTCTTTCTCTCTCTCTCTCTCTCTTGAGGTCGTTCACCCTTTTACTACGTGTTACTACGCCCTTGTAGCTTCCTTTCCGTGTGGGGGGGTTGCTACGCCGTACGTTTGTCTCAATTAGTTTATGAATCTAATTGTAGTTGTTAATTTTTCAGCTTGTAGAACGATTCCTTTCGGGGTTTTCTTTCTTTCTTTAGTGTTCATTCATTTTTAAATTACATAATTACATAGTTTCATAATTATAATTGTTATAATTCTGTTTTAGTTACAGCTCTCCTTCCGTGAGTGTAAGTGGTTGTGAGGGCACGTGCCTGTTGTGTAATTCTTGTTTCCTTTCCCTCGGGATTCCTCTTCGGAGCCTTCCCGGGGGAATGAATGTGTACTAATGATTTTTGTTTTATTATTTTACAGTTACCGATCTAGTTCGTTTCTGTAATATGGCAACGGTGTGAGCTGTCTTGTTGAGGCCTTGGAATTTGGCTGTTGCTGCCTCCCCCCTTGTATTTTTGTCAGGGGCGTGTCTCCTTCTACTGGAAGTACAGTACTCCCGTGACGACGGACAGCTCTCCAGTTCATTTTAGAACTCTCAGGAGGCTTGCCTCCTTGGGCGGGTAACTTTCCTTTCGAGGGAAGTTTTTCCTGTCCAGGCTTGAGTTTTTCCCCTTTTGGGGGGTTCTTCTCTTGCCTTTTTTTCGTGGGACTATGCTCTTGGTGCTGAGCGGTCACACCTGCAGTTTCGCTCAAGGGGCTGGGCAACTGCAGGAGCCCCTCTTTGGAGGATTGCTCCTTTTAGGTCACTGGCTGACCAGTCTCTTCTACGAAGTGTTTCTCTTTCGTTCGCGAGAGAGTACACTCATAGAGACTCCTCTTCGGAGGATTCCTCTGCTGCTGTTGCTGTTGGCCTCCTTCGCCGTAAGGCCCACCGTCCGCCTCGTCGTAAGGGCCTCTCATCTCTCTATAAGGGTGCTAAGAGGCGCCTTTTTGAATCTCCGTTTGCAGCCTACAACTCCTTCTTTTTGATCTTCCGCCTTGGTGCAGATGGACAGCAGTCTGATCTCGTCTTCCGACGGGCAACGGTCTTCCCGACGGACAACGGTCTTCCAACGGACATCAGTCTCCCGGCGGACAGGCAACGGTCTTCCGATGGACATCTGTCCCCGACGGACAACGTTCCCTTCGGGGCAAAGGGTTGCCTCCCACGGGGGTTCTTCTCTTGAGTGTCAGGGTTCCCCTGCGCGCCCTTCTGCTGTGTTCTCTCCTGCTCCTGCTCAGTGTTAGCGCACAGGCGCTCTCCTGCTCATCAGCGCTTCCTGATCGCTAGCGCTCTCCTTTCGCCAGCGCTCTCCTGTTCGTCAGCGCTCTCATGATGATCATCCCTGCTGTTCCTGTTGGTTCCTATTACGCGCCCTGTGCGCCCACGTTCGCCCTCGCGATCTAGAACTTCGGTTCAGGTCTGGGTCAAGGACTCTTCTTCTATGCGCAGGCTTCCACGCGTTGCCTTCTGCTCGTCAGCGATCATCAGGTCGCCAGCGATCATCAGCTCGCCAGCGATCACCTGCTCGCCAGCGTTCACCTGCGTGCCAGCGCGCACAGGCGATTTTAGTATCGCCTATTCAACAGCGTTCTACACGTCAGCAATCACCTGTCTCTTGGCGATCTCCGGATCGCCCGCATGTGTTACAGCCGGCGCGCCAACGTTCTCCAACGCTTCTAAAGGAACATGGTTCGCTAGGTACTAGCTCGCCATCGCCCACCTGCGCATGCTGCTCGCCATCGCGCGATCGCCCACCTGCGCATGCTGCTCGCCATCGCGCGATCGCCCACCTGCGCATGCTGCTCGCCATCGCGCGATCGCCCACCTGCGCATGCTGCTCGCCATTGAGCGATCGCCCACCTGCGCATGATGCTCGCCATCGCGCGATCGCTCACCTGCTCATGCTGCACGCCATCGCTCGCCAACACGTCGACATGCCACAACGCGCCATCGCCAACCTGCGCGTTAGCGCTCACCAGCTCACCAAGGATCGCCTGTTGATCCATATCGCCAGCGGTCTTCCTCGCCCACGCGGCAGCACGTTTCCTCGCCATCGCGCTAACGCTTGCGTTCGCCGCCTCGGACTCGCGCTCATTCACCTGCCCACCCTCGCGACCGTTCGCCTGCGCGCCCGCTCGCCTGCGCGCCCGCTCGCCTGCGCGCCCGCGCGACCGCTCGCCTGCGCGCCCACACGCCCACGTGCCTGCACGTCTACGCTCATGCGCGTCCGCGCACATGCTCTCTAATGTTCGCCTGCGCGCGAACCAACGGTATTCCGTCACGCGGACGGACGGTGTTCCGTCGCGCGAACCGACGGTGTTGCGTCGCGCGAACCGACGGTGTTTCTTCGCACGAACGTCGGCTTAATTCTTGCAGTATCCATTGCTCGTCTATGGGTTATCGCTTGCCGACCACCAGCTCTCGCCCTTCCTACCACGCTCGCCCTCCTTCTGCGCTCCTTCGCTCACCTTCGTTTGCGTTCCTGCGTGACCGCGCATGGGCGCTTCCACGTTCACCCACGCGCAAATCTTTGAATTACCATCGCGCGAGCTCCAGGGCGATTGCGACCACGATTCCCATTGGGGTTTTCGCAGCATGGCCAGCCTGGCGAGTTCTTCTGGAGCGTATTTCCAGAACACGGCCTCACCCCGTAAACGCAGAGCATGGCACTTGCAAGAATAGGAAGAAACTTCATGGAGGTCTGAGCAACACTCCTCTTTCCAGAACCTGGGTTAGCCCTTCCCCGTCATTCCCTGGAAGGATTTTTGGCGGGGGGGGGGGGTTTCCGTTCGAGATTTCTCCATCGGCCAAGGGGTGACTGCTTACCCCTTCTTCTGGGGGCTTACCAGGTCCTTTCCCTCCTCGGTTATGGCCCGAGGTTTGGTTCAAGGAAGCTACAGGAAGATCATGGGTACTTTCCTCCTCTCGGGCTCAGGCACCTTGGCCTTTCGTCGTTAAGTATCTAACTTGCGGACAAGCTCGATGTTGTACCATCTGGACGCTCTGACTGAGGGCTTCCTTCGGGTGTCTCATCTCTGGAGGTCGACAACCTCAGACACCCTTCCATCCTTGAGAAGAGTTTGTTTGTGCCCAAGGACAGAGACTTAGACAGCGGCTGTGCGGAGGAAGTCGACTTCCGTTTTCACTCCTCCTAGGCGCTTTCTTCCAGACTCTGCAGGGCTCCAGCGCCCTTTTCTTTCAACCACGTCGGCCTAAGTTATCGGCTACGACAACTGGGACAAGGTGTCCAATTGCAGTTTCCTCCTGTCAGGAACAGATGGTACGGGAGGCTCCCCCGGGGGGGGGGGGGGGGGGGGGGGGGGGCATAGTCCTAAAAGGAGCGGCAGAGTTCACGAACTCTAGGATTGCAGGTTTCTCGCTGGGAGGATGCTTAAGGTTACTCATCCGGATGACAGCTTCCCGATGCCCATTCCCGCACAATCTCTGTGATCAGCCAAGGATATCGCGCCTGCTGTCTCTGTCAACGAATTCAGTGTCTCTGAACCTCTATGCCATAGCGTCGGCAAGAGTTGCCCGGTTGGGCAGAATGATCCATACCTTAGGCGAAAGTCCTCCATAGGATCATCGACGGCTTCACCCCCGGCCTCTTCAGTCGATCCTTTCTTGTAAGGAAGGATCTGAGAGGGGAGTTCCGTAGTCGACCTCTCAGCCCTGATCAAGTTTGTCGAACAAACTTCGGCCAGCGTAGAACAGCAGAATCGATCAGACTGGTAACGAGGTGACAGGACGGGTACTTTCAGTTTCCATTCCATCCATCTTCCAGGGAGCTCGTCGAATTCAGCCTAGACTGCAAGTATTCCTGCTTATGATGCAGTGTGGCTATCCCGCCGTGGCATAGCAGGTTTTTTTCCCCAGAGAACTCTCCCTGCTTTCCTCATGGCCGCTCAGGTGCAGGCTTCCGCCTCCTTTGCTTTTTGGAGGGCTGGTCAACTCCGGTAGGCTCGGGTTCGACCTTCCTCAGCGCCGGGACAAGCTTCCGGATGCTTACCATGAGTGTGGGTTCATGGTATTTTGCTTGGAGCCTTCTCTTCTTCTGCCTCAACATCTGGAGTATCTGGCCATGATATTGAGTCAACGGCCTTACCACGTTGGAAACCCCGCTTCTCGTCCGTCCAGCGAGGTTAAGCAACGTCGGTTCTGGTCGGTACTTGGATGGGTGACCACCTGGGGACGCCAGATTCTGTTGCCACATCCTCCGAGCCTTCCTTTCAGTTGACTGTGGCAAGACTGAGGAGAGTTGCATTACCTGTTCTCAGTCAAGCAGAGCTTTCAGCCCTACCTTGGAACGTTTCCTAGTTCTCTTTTCCTTATTGACCCGTCTATAGTCCGAACGGTCGCCTCAGGATAAGTTCCATGTGGGGCGGTCCAAGTTCCGGTGGTTTCAGGCAATGTTTAACCGGACTTCCTGGCCCCTATGGGACCAGCGGAACTATTGGACCTGCAATGGGTGTTGACCTATGGAACCTCTTGATGGTAGTGGATATTCTCGGTCTTTCCCCACATTCTTGATGCTGTTCTTGAACTCGTCAAAGGAAAGGGGGGGGGGGGGGGCGCATGTTCCGGTCCAGGCCTATGGTCAAGACCTGAAGGATACCTCTCCATCATTCAGGCAGGCTTAGGGGCCGTAGTCTGGCCCGTCTACAGATCCTACAGCTCCTGCCGAGTCGCCCCGTGCGCGTCGACTTCATGATTCTGGCGTGTTCTAACCAGCAGGGGACGCATTTTCACACCTTCACATCTTGCAGTAGAGATACCGGGATGATTGAGATACTCTCAATACCACCATCGGCTCTTTCATTCCAGGCAGAGGAATGTTCTCTCCGACTATCCGAGCAGAACCTCGTAGAGAGAGTGTACCTGGGGGTCTTTGACCTTGAGTAACCAGCAAGTCCTGGTCTGGGGGACCTGATCGCGATAGCTTGGAACCTCAAGCTTCCGCTGTTCTTCCCCCCAGTCTCAGACCCCGAGACTCTGGCAAGATGCATTCCGGTGATGGTGGGACAACTTCGACGCCTGCGTCTTCCCTCCTTTTTGTCTGTGGACAATGGGTCTCAACAAGACCAGATTGTCTGTCAACCTTTCAATGGGAGAGCTCCACTGGGACTATGCGCAGAACGGTTTCTGGACCCTCTGCTTCCCCTGACGGAACTCCCGGGAGAGCTTCTCCCACGGCGCAGACTACTCAAACAACCACACTATGACATCTCTCCCGAACCGGGGCGTCGCTTCGGCTTCATGCCTGGAGACACTACGCCTCCTCCTCAAGAAGAGACAACCCGCTACAGTTGCGGTACGGAGGTCGCGTCATCCGCAGGGGTCTTCCAGGCAAAGTGAAGAGTCTTCGGTGGTTGGTGCCGTGGGAGATATACCTCTTCCCTTGAGGCCTCTTCTCCAGCAATAACGGTCTTATTGCCTTTCGGCGGGAGGAAACTCCTTTCCGCTCTCGGCAATGAAGCCTGTCGCTCAGCCTTTCCCTGACCTTCAGGCTTAAAGGAATACTTTTTCCTGCCCGCTGGATCTTTCCTCGCTCATACGAAGCTACGATCATCCCTGCCCTAGTCGGAGGAAGACCTCCAACTTGGAGCATGGCTCGGACTTTTAGTCCTTTAAGAGATCTTCTCAAGACCCTTTACGACAGGCCTCGGATTGTATTCCGCCTTGGGTCTCCTGCTCACTCTGGCCACGTCCAGTGTGTAAGCAATCTTCTTGGTCTCGTACGACTCCGCCCTTTCTAAGGAAGAGGGGAAGGCAACATTCAGGTTCGCTCCTGAGTTGTTGGCTAGACTCAGAATCTGGGGGTCCCGGCCCTTCGGTCCAATTCCTTCAAGATTTCGAGTCTCCATTTTGTATCTGATGTCCCAAGACCTTCTCTTTCTTGCCAGTACAGTAAAGGAATCGAGAGGTTAGCTTTGGGAACCGCTGCAGTTTGTCCTCAGTTGCAGCCGATTTGGGAGCACAAGGAGGACACGGGGGAGAGTCACCAGTATATCTCTTCAGCCCGGGGTCAACGACATTCATCTCGACCTGTCTCCAGACCCTCCCCCGTCACGTCGCCCTACAGCACGATGTTGGATACATCGCAACGTCCCTCGCCTTCGAGTAATACTCCTCTGTGACGCAGGTGCTACAAGCTGGAGTCTGGAAGCGTCTAATGACCTTCGCAGCCCGCTTCCTGCAGGGCGTGACCCACAGGAGTCTCGATACGTTTTCTATCGCTCTGTGGTGGCTACACAACAGCTGGTCTAACCTCAGGCTCCTTTTTGGACAGGTAGCAGAAGGTTGAGGGCATTGTTATCAGGTTTTAGTCTGCATGAACGAAAGAAGTATGTCTGGCCCTTATTTCTTTCTTCATCATCCCCTCTACGGGGAAGCAGCATCCTGGTCTCTACATAGCTGACCTCGAACCTCTGCAGGTAAACCATGCTTCCTTGTGTTCCGAGTATTGAGTCAATACTGTCGCGTCCCCCATACCCTGACGAGGTGGTATTGGGAACGTCCTAACCCAGAGTTCCTTCTGGAACTCCAGGTCAACTGCCTAGGACGGGTCACACTTCTTCCTTCACACACAAGCTTATGTAGGCCACACGGTTCCTTGCGGAGCAAGGAACTTGTGAGGTGCAGGGACTCCTTTTCTCGAGTGCGACTCACTCGGATTCTGAGTCCCCGGGTAAAGCCAAAGCCAGTATGGCTGGGGACTTTCCACCCTACCTAATGGGTAAGTCACCCAATGTAAATAGCGTGGTTTGTACAGTGAACCCTCGCTACTTCGCGGTTCGACAATCGCGGATTCACCACTTCGCGGGGTTTTCCCATAACCCATATATATATACATATCGCGGATTTTCCGGAAAATTCGAAAATACCGCGAAATCTGAAGACAACCAAATACGATATTTTGTTACCTGTAATTCCATTAATACTGTAATTAGTAATATCTGCTCTTACTGATTGTTCATTGCATTACATATGATATATAATTCAGCACAGAAAGAAATAAAACACGAAAAGAGAATGTGATCATACGATAATTCAGTACGTAGTAAAATTAAATCGAACATGAAACGCAAATCAGATGCAGTCATACCATATTAGAATGGTGTGTACTGTAATGGATGTGCTTCTTTTCCATGAATCTTTTGTATGTATACGTACGTAGTACAGTACTGCATCCAATAATATTCTTTGTTGCAAAAATCACATTTCGAATACTGTAAGCGTACGAGAGAGAGAGAGAGAGAGAGAGAGAGAGAGAGAGAGAGAGAGAGAGAGAGAGAGAGGCGTAAAATAGCGTACGTAAATTTTTATTATTATTGTTATTATTATTATTATTGTTGTTGTTGTTAATAAAATTATTATTGTTATTATTATTAATCATTATTATTATTATTATTACTGTACTGTACAGTATTATTATCATTATTTATTATTATTACGGTATTGTACTTAATCTACGTACGTTCAGTATGCGCGGGGGCATCTTCTATGAGTAACCAACGCGCCATAGTACTGTAAGACGGGTTGTGATTGGTTCAAGCGCTGATAGATGACGAATCAAAACTCAAGTTTTGTTATCTAGCCTGTGATTGGTGTTTTGCCCGCATCTTCTATCCGCAGCATCAAAGTTCTCGCGGGGCTGCATCGTTCACTTTCTCTTTCCGCGTATTGCTGAGTAGACGTTCTTAATTTTGTGAAGTTTAATCTGTGCTGTGTGCGACTGTTTTAAGTTGAACTTTTTGTTGAACTTTCTGTTACAATGCCTCCCAAGCGTTCTGCTTCTAGTAAGGCTGGTAGTGAGCCTAAACGCCACCGAAGGATGATGACGATAGCTGAGAAGGTTACGCTTCTCGACATGTTAAAAGATGGTAGAAGTTACGCGGCCGCCGGCCGCCATTTTGGCATCAACGAATCCACCGTTCGCTACATCAAGAAGGACGAGGCGAACATTAGAAAGACTGCTGCAATCACCTTTAGCAGATCAGCGAAGCGAGTCGTTACAACGCGTAATAAAACGATCGTACGCATGGAAGGTGCTTTAGCTGTGTGGATTGCCGACTGCCGGAAGAAGAACATAGCGTTGGATACGAACACCATCCAAACAAAGGCTTTGAGCTTATGTGAGAATTTTGCTGCAAAGGAACCTAAAGACGACGACGGCAACCATGCTGAAGATGATGATGATGCAGATGATCCTCAACCAGGGACATCCACTGATTCCCAGCCTCAGAAACGTTTTTCCGCAAGCAAAGGATGGTTCGCGAAGTTTCAGAAACGCTTCGCCCTGAAAAGCGTTTCCCTGCATGGGGAGTCTGCTTCCGCTGACACTGCCGCTGCTGAAACTTACGTGAACCAGACTTTCAAGAACATTATCGCTGAAGGTGGATACAAGCCGGAACAAGTCTTTAATATGGATGAAACCGGCTTGTTTTGGAAGAGAATGCCGTCGCGAACTTTCCTGTTCAAAGAGGAAGCCAAAGCCTCTGGCTTTAAGGCATTCAAGGATCGCGTTACCCTCGTGATGTGTGGCAATGCTGCTGGATATTTGTTAAAGCCGGGGCTTATTTATAAGTCGAAAAATCCTCGCGCTTTGAAAAATAAAAATAAGAATCTCCTTCCCGTGTACTGGATGCATAATCAAAAAGCATGGATTACGAAGATGCTGACCTCCAACTGGTTCCACCAGTGTTTCATCCCGCAAGTCCATGAATATCTCTTAGAGAAGGGCTTGCCATTCAAGATCCTTCTCCTTATGGATAACGCTGGTGGACACGCAACTGACCTGTCGCGTGAGGGCGTTCAGGTTGAGTTCCTGCCACCCAACACCACGTCATTAATTCAACCAATGGACCAGGGGGTTATCAGGGCGTTCAAGGCCCTCTACACGAAGAATACCTTGGCGGACCTCGTTGCGTGTGTGGATGCTGCCCAAGATGACAAGGATGAAGACTTCAACTTGAAGGCGTACTGGCGGCAGTACACCATAGCCACGTGCCTGCAGAATATTCAAAAGGCACTTCAAGAGATGAAACCTGCAACCGTAAATGCGAGCTGGAAGAAGCTGTGGCCCGATATTGTTTACGACGACAAGGGATTTACTCCGTCGGAAATCCAACACTCTGCAATACGGAAATCTGTGCAGTTGGCTGCCATAATTGGAGGTGACGGGTTTGGCGACATGACGACTGAAGACGTCGACGAGTTGTTGGACTGCCATTCCCAGCCCCTAACTGACGCAGACCTCGAAGACCTGACGAAATCGGCAAGTGAGGAAGAGAGTGAGGGTACCCAGGAAGAGACCCAAGAAAATGTCGAAGAAACGGGCTTAACATTAGAACGGCTTGCCAAGTTCTGCAACCATATGAAGGAGGCGAAAGAAATGTTACAAGAGTGGGACGAGGATATGGTTCGCTCGATGCAATTCTCAAATAAGGTCGATGACATCACGACTCCCTACAGGATGCTCTTGGATCGAAAAAAGAAGCAGCGGCAACAACTTCCGATCACAATGTTCTTCCAGCCTCGCAAAAAAGAGCCAGTTCCTCCTGCTAGTACGCCTTCGGAAGAAATTGAAGAAGTTGAAGAGGTGTCCCAGGAAAAGACACCTCCGTCTGAAGAGACGTAAAATACTATCATTGACTGCACAGTAGAACACATCATCAGCTTCATCATCATCATTTCTACTGTGCAGCAAATTCATCGCCATCGTCATTCAAGTTTTTCTTGAACTTCTTTCGTGGTGAGTACAGTAACAATCTTTATTTTTTACTTTAACCTGTTTTATAGTTTAGTAATGTACGTACTGTATGCATTAAGTTAAAGGGAAGGTTTTAAAAGTTTACATGTTGTAACCTATCATATTTTTTTTGTTTAAAATTTACATTTACGTACGTAAAACAATCTCTCTCTCTCTCTCTCTCTCTCTCTCTCTCTCTCTCTCTCTCTCTCTCTCTCTCTCTCTCTCTCTCTCTCTCTCTCTCTCTCTCTCTCTCTCTCTCAAATTGTTTTCCTGCTTTGCTACGTACAAGTACTGTATAATTTATATTTGTAAGGTAACATATTTTGTAAATGCTTTTACTGTAAATACTGTATGTACTGTATCATTATTTATCACTATCATCATGCGCGTTAAATGCCTTGTTTGTTCTGAGCGTGGTTGTTTACTGAGCGTACACGCCGTCGTTTCAGGCGGCGTCATAAAGAAAAAGATTTCATTTGGAAGTCCTAAGAAAAATACGTAAACTAAAACATTGGTAATAAAAAAATCAACATACAGTACTGTATAATCAATATAATCGATGCAAAAACTAACCTATACGTACATATATGTGTACACTAAATGAGTTTGTTTCTTCATTATGATCAGAGATGAACGTAAACAAAACATTGGTTGCCATTTTTTATCGTGCTTTTTAGGTGTTTAGGAAACACATGATATAAAATCGCCTTTAATATTTGTGCCTGTTTTAGTTTAGGGTGCTGTAGTACATGCATTAAGTGTTCTGTACATTAAAGGGTGGTTTGTTAACAGTACTACGTACAAGGGAAGGTTTTAAAAGTCCGAATATACATGTTAAATAAATAGGTAAATATGCTGTCACTACTTCGCGGATTTTCACCTATCGCGCCCGCGTCTGGAACCTATCTACCGCGATAAACGAGGGTTCACTATTTCGGTTACGGAACAAATGACAAATTCGAAGATAATTTGTATTTTTCCTAACCATACAAACCTTAGCTATTTACACATATTTGCCCGCCAGCCCTGTCCCCCAAGACAAGTCCTACCTCTAAGTGAAAGTGAGCATTCATCTGTGTGTGAGGGGGGGAGGGGTAGCTAGCTACCACTCCCCTACCCCCCCGCTAACTAGCGCGGGGGTAATACACCCTCGTTAAATTCTAATGGCTCGCCCTTTCAGCTGCGCTAAAAGGTAAACCCAATGTAAATAGCTAAGGTTTGTATGGTTAGGAAAAATACAAATTATCTTCGAATTTGTCATATTAATTTTAGTAATAATGTTTAAGAATTTTAATAATTCATATACAGTAGTTAAAGTTTTCAAGATTATTATATCTATTGAAGTTAGTATTATAATTAATAATAATAATGATTATTATTCATCATTATCGTCATCATTATCATCATCATCATCTCCTCCTCCTACGCCTATGTAACGCAAAGGGCCCCGGTTACATTTCGCCAGTCGTCTCTGTCTTAAGCTTTTAATTCAATACTTCTCCATTCATCATCTCCTACTTTGCGCTTTATAGTCCTAAGCCATGTAGGCCTGGGTCTTCCAATTCTTCTAGTGCCTTGTGGGCCCAGTTAAATGTTTGGTGAACTAATCTCTCTTGGGGAGTGTGAAGAGCATGCCCAAACCATCTCCATCTACCCCTCATCATGATCTCTCCACATATGGTACTCGAGTAATCTCTCTTTTAGTTTCATTTCTAATCCTGTCCTGCCATTTAACTTCCAATGTCCTTCTGAGGGCTTTATTCTCAAATCTACTGAATCTATTGGAGATTGTTTCATTGTCATACCATGACTCATGTCCATAGAGTAACACTGATCTCACTAAACTGATATATAGTCGAATTTTTATATGAAATTTTAGGTGATTTGATTTCCAAATTTTACTTAACCTAGCCATTGTCTGATTTGCTTTTTTCAATCTTTCACTAAACTCTAATTCTAAAGACCAAGTATTGGAAATCATTGTTCCTAAATACTTAAATGATTCTATCTCATTAATCCTTTCTCCTTCCAATGATATTTCATCTTACATTGCATACTCCATTCTCATCATCTCTGTCTTTCTTCTATTTATGTTCATGAGCATAGCAAGTACAAAGTTAATGTTAATGGAGTCTTATCAAGTGAGTTTCCAGTGAACACCGGAGTACTCCAAGGGAATATGTTGTCACCTATGTTGTTTATCCTCCTCATGGACTTTGTACTGTGTAAAACAGTCAGAGATGTTGGAGAACGATTGGACTGGATTGGTGATAGGAATTTAGCAGACCCAGAGTATGCTGATGATGCTGTCCTTAGCAGAAGACCACAGGATTTGCAATGCTTGCTTACCAGAATGCATGAAATATCACACTAAGTGGGGCTGAATTATTATTATCATTGTTGTTTTTGAATATCAATAATAATAATAATTTCAATATGAAATTATTATTATTATTGATAATAAGATTTTAATATTATCAAAACCATTTTAGAATTGTCATTATTATTGAATTTATTATAAGAATTATTAAAGGAGGCATATGCTCTTATGGCGCCATAAGAGCTCATGTCCTCCACGATCACAACAACAACATTAAACGTGAGGAAATAATTAAGAACACTAGGATCATTGGCTGTACTTCAGATAGCAGGAGACTTTGAAAACTTGAAGCTCTACTCATACAGAGAGAAAAACGGGCATTTAATACTACCCAGGAAATGTTCCTTATCCCCTCCTGTTGCAGGAGTAACCCTACCAAACTTGACATCTCTAATCAAGACAACTCTACCGATTGAGACACCAGCAACCAAGACACCTTTGATCAGTGACAGGAGAGCCTGCCTAGTCTGCATACCCTCTCAGCAAGTGCTGCCACCAATCAGAGCCCAGCTGTCGAAGGATAAGATGGTGACTCATCACCCATGAGTTAGTGGAAAGGCAGTCTGACTGAACTACAGCCGCTCTCAGTGAGCGGCTTAGCCAATGTGGATTCGCCATCCTATTAACCTCACTATTCACTCCGCCCACGACGCCCGAGGCAACCAATGTAAATCCGCCGCTCCTTTGCTTAAGACAGAATTACCATATATAAGGATGTAGCTAGCATCATTTCCATCACTCTAGCCTGAGGAAGGGAGGCAGCACTCCCAAAACGCGTAGCTTGTTCACTGTATTCTGACTTGTAAACTTTACATTAAAACCTTAATTCACCAATTATTTATGAATTTGGCTAGCCACTATGAAAGATGTCTTTTGCCCAATTACTGGCTGCATGCATTAATTCTTAAAAGAAGATAATAAAAGCCATTGAGAAGACAGAGTATAAGATCATTGCAGCTGAGGCAGCCATTATTTTAGACAAAAGTTGCCTGAAAGAACGTCTACTACCAAAATAATGATAATAAAAATAACAGTAATCTTAATAGTTATTCTAATAATTTTCTCTCTGCTTAGATGTGAGAAATATCTTTCACTCCAAAGGTTTGAGAAGATGTTTATACACAATTGGGATTTTGATCCTTCTGCAGGTTCACCTACGGAAACCGTGTAACGACTTTTACTTCCTCCAAGTGATAAAGTTTGGACATTACTCTTAGTCCATGAGCCAGGACCAGATTTTTCACTAATTGGTACCACCCAGGGTGGCAAATCCTAGTGTTGATTTTTACAAAGATACATACCTACTGCTAATATTTTCATGTGATAACCATTGCTGTGTGGTAGCTTAAGTATGGTTATGAGCCGTTAAATAATATCACCCTGTTAACTCCAAACTGTTAACTTTACCCTCAAGCTGGTAATACCTAGTTTATATATTTCTATTGATTGGATATCAGGTATTGGCTAAATGTATTTGTGTATTTATAAAGAAACTAGACCCCTAGATACCTAATTATATTGGTTATGTGTCATGTTTTGTTGTTATTTAGGTAAAACAGCCCAAGAGGAAAAATAAGTGTGTGGGGCAAGTTCTTGTCCCACAAAATTTAAACAATACACTTCAGATGCATCACATCCTATTTGCTTACTTAAGGCATAATCAGACAACATTTCAAGGACTTACTTGTCAATGTGAGAGACACATTTGTAACAGTAACTGCTGTTTTCTTGAAAATTAAAAATCAAATTAGAAATATTTGGTGGTTCTGGTCCCATCTGCATACCAACTTTGCCGTGCAATTTCACTAGTTGCATTTTTACATGTGCCTTATTAACTAGCATAATACACTGAAACAGACTACTCTATGCATACATAGAAGGAAGCCAAAATCAAAACCACAAACTCTACCATGTGCCCTTTTATGTGGTATAAAAGAATGCATACATAATATCACTATAAGAAACAGGTAGGGAATAGTGTTATTGTTCAAGCAGACAGTATTTACGATGCCCATTATATACCATAAGCAAGCTATATGCACAATAATCATGATCGTGTTAACTTTATGGTTTTTTGTACAGATATCGACCAAAATATCAGTTTTAATCATTTTTATCATCATAATCATTGTCCGAGTCATCCAGGTCAACATGTGCTTCTCTAATGTTCTCATTGGAGCATGTTTGAAGCCTACACATATCAGTACACTTTAGTCCATTTGTCAGGCATGTACAGCCTGGAAGTTTACTTTCACGAACACACTGGCAAGACATTAGTTGCAACACAGCATCTGGTGCCGGCGATCCTTTCATCCATTCTATAGTGAGAATCCCATCGTCTGAGGTCCACACATGACCGTTGGGATTTGGAACTGCTGGCTTGCTACTAAGTGAGCGCCTCCAAATAGCTGCTTGATAGTTAGCCCTCTGAACGTGCATGTAGAAACAGTCCTTGCATGTTGGAAGCTGGCTAGACTCCACCTTTCCAAGTTTCGCACAGAAGATATGATAACGCAGCTCATTGACATCACAGGTGGTGGAGGAAGATGCCTACATTCGACAAACAAAGTCTTCAAGCTGTTCAAACAGTTCTGACGATACATCCCATGCTTCACCAAGATGCTTGAAGGCTTGTTGGTAGGTTTCCTTTGCTTTCATTTGCTCTAGTGCACTTAGCTTGCCACGACCAGCAAATGCACTAACCGTGTCGCAACCAGTGAGAGCATGTAAGCCTATGAGGCTTTGACAGACATCTTCTCCGGCAGCACTTGCAAGTTTTGTTATATCTGTTCTTATGAACAGTACGTGGCTCTGTATTTATTAATTGATTTTAGCCCCGTTCAGTGTTGATTCTCAAATTTGGGTATAATAACATTCCATGGTCCTTTATGTAGTTTATTATATAAACCATGAGCCATTAATTGAGTATAACTGAAAACAAAAGAAAACACTTTTAGGCTAATGCCTACAAAACTGGTAGGATGCCATTGGCTATATCAAAGGTACAAATAAAAACATATAAAACATAATATCAAAAAGGTACAAAAATACATACTATAAGCAAATTAACGTATCTTACCACAATTTTGGGGACTTAATCCATTAGATATACATGAAGAAATCCATGACAAGTAAGTCACATTTCATGTGCTTGAATCTGAGGCTGCAGTTGTTGTGATTGTTTACATCTACCCAGTAGAGTGGGAAGTACCTCGTCCACCTTGGTGGAATGTATTTTAGTATTGTTTCAAGACTCAGATATAACTGGGTGTTCTAATGACAGTAACAATGGCTCCCCTAAATTGTGATAACAATTTAAACAATAACTATACTATTGGGGAATGAATATGAGATTCTTTACAAACAATAAAATCTTAATATACAGGTTAGTCCATTCCATACTAAATAAAAATATACAGTACATAATGACTTAAATGCTCCCTGATGGGGACTTCCCTGTTGTACTTTCTAATAACATTACAACTGAATGAATAGGCCTTTCTAGAATTGTAGCTGTCTTGTGGCGTTTACCATTTTCATCAAGAAAAGCATCAGCTACTAACAATTTAATTTTTCTAACATGGCCAGCTTCATCTGCGTTTGTTTCTAATACCCGGCCTAACATCCACTTGTTGCGAGGTAGATTATAGTCTTTGATTAAAACTATATCATCAATTTCTACATTCCTTTGAGGCTTTAACCACTTTTGGCGTATTTGTAACGATTGTAAGTATTCTCTTTGCCACCTTTTCCACAACTGATTAAGAAGACATTGTACACGCCTCCATTTTTTCTTTGAAAACATGTCCTCTTTTACAAAATTACCTGGAGGAGGCAAGACTACCTTAGACTTCAATGTCAGAAAATGATTAGGTGTCAAAGGTTCTACATTTAAAGGATCATTCAAGTTATCTGTGGATAATGGTCGCCCGTTTACAATATTTTCTGCTTCAGTCATGAATGTTCTCAAAGATTCATCGTCTAAAATTTTACTATTGTTAGATAGCAATACATTCAAAATATTTCTAACAGATCTTATTTGTCTCTCCCAAACACCACCCATATGACTTGCATGAGGTGGGTTCATTTTAAATGTTATAAAATCACATTGGTCCTTTAATAATTCATTTTTAATATTTTCAGCCTTCATTTCTCGGAGGCACTTTGCAAACTCTTGTCTTGCACCAATAAAGTTGCTACCTTGATCTGAACGCAGTTGTGCGCAATGGCCTCTTCTACAAACAAATCTCCTATAAGCATTTAAGAAAGAGTCTGTACTGAGAGAATGGGCAGTTTCAATGTGTATTGCCCTAGTTGACATACATGTAAATAATACACCATACCTTTTGAGCTCTTTTCTACCTTCCTTAATTATAAATGGACCAAAATAATCAACTGCACTGTAAGTGAATGGAGAAGACATTTCTACCCTATCCTTTGGTAAATCGGCCATCTTCTGTGTAAGAGTATCATGTCTAATTTTTCTACAAGTTACACATTTTGATATATGTTTTGCTACTAAGGATGATCCACTTATAATCCAGTAACCACTAGATCTAATTTCGTTTAAAGTTAAATTTCTACCTTGATGGTGTACTTTATTATGATAGTGACAGATTATCAATTCAGTAATATGACTATTCTTTGGCAAAATCACAGGATATTTTACATGGACATCAAAATTACTTCTGTTTAATCTACCACCCACTCTTATTAAGCCATCACTACCAATAAATGGATCAAGCTTGTACAAATTGCTAGATTTCCTTAAACATTTATCAAATTTGTTATTGCTTATACTTAACAACTGATATTCATATTGAAAAGCTTCTCTTTGGACTAATTTTATAATGGTAATTTCTGCCTTAATTAGCTCTTCTACAGACACATGAACATACTCAGTATATAATGATTTCTGTTTCAATTTATCAATAAACCTATTACATAAAGCTAATGACCTTCTGGCACGTGTCCAATCTGAGAAGTAATTAAGTCTGGTAAGTATGGTAGCATAATTATTATCATCAGTGTTAATTGCCAGTGACACTTTCTTTAATTCTGGATCTTCATCTGTAACTTCAAATGAACATAAAGTTTCATTATCAGCATTATCATGTTTTAAGAATTCAGGTCCATGCCACCACATATAGTTACTAGTCAGATCATGAACAGACATGCCTCTTGAACATAAATCAGCAGGATTATCACTTGAGGAAACATATCTCCATTGTTCAGGCAAGGTGTGATTTCTGATTTGCGCAACTCTGTTTGCAACAAAAACCTTAAACTGTTTACATTGATTAGCTATGTATCCAAGAACAATTGTACTATCTACCCAAAATACTTCTTTACTAATATTGACCTTCAACTCCTTTTTTAAGAAATAACTCACTTTCACTGATGCTAATACAGCAGTGAGTTCTAACCTAGGTATTGTAAAAGTTTTCAAGGGAGACACTCTTGATTTAGCCATAACTAACCTAGTATGTACTTGTCCATTTGCATCTGTCATTCTTAAGTATGAGCATTGACCATAACCCTTCTCACTAGCATCAGAAAAATGATGCAATTCATAGTCTATGACATTCATGTTGGCTGGTTTATAACATCTCTCAACTTTAATATCTTTCAATTTGGGTAATTGACTTAACCAGTTTTCCCATTCAGTAATAACAGTTTCAGGAATAGGATCATCCCAGCCAAGGTCTTGTTTACATAAGGTTTGCAAAACTTTCTTACCTGTAAGAATGAATGGTGATATCATGCCTAGAGGATCAAAAATAGAGCTAACTATGGATAAAACATTCCTTCTAGTACTAGGCCTTTGAATGGGTTTGACATTAAAATTAAATGTATCTGTTTCAGTGCACCATTCCATACCTAATGTTCGTTCCACTGGCAATTTATCTTTCGTTAAATCAAGATTCTTAACTGATTGAGCAACTTCATCAGGACACATAGCCTTTAAAACTTCAGCATTATTGGCAACAAATTTGTGCAAATGGAAACCACCCCTTTTACATATCATCTGACTGTCTTTGGCTAAGTTTATGGCTTCCTCCACTGTGGCTACAGACTTTAAGCCATCATCCACATAAAAGTCTTCTTTAATGAACTCTGCTGCCTTTTCAGTAGTTTTATCCTTAAATCTATCAGCAGCAGCTTTCAAAGCATAGTTTGCAACAGATGGAGAGCTTCTAGCACCAAATAGATGAACAGTCATCCTATATTGAACAATGTCGCCATCTAAATCATGGTTATCAAACCACAGAAATCGTAAAAGATTCCTGTGTTCTTCATTTACTAAAACTTGGTGATACATTGCTTCTACATCACAAGTAAATGCAACAGAATGATTTCTAAATCTACACAAAATACCAGCTAGACTATTTGACAAATCTGGTCCCTGAAGTAAACAATCATTCAAACTTACATTTTTATACATAAAAGAGCAATCGAATACTACTCTGATTTTGTCAGTCTTTCTGGGATGGTAAACCCCATGATGTGGCACAAACCAAACCTTTCCATTAGTTAGGCATGTTTCATTCAAAGGAACCCTTTCAGCATAACCCTTATCAATCATATTCTTCATGAAATTTATGTAATCATTTTTCATGCTTACATTCTTCTGAAGCTTTTGTTTTAAGTTGGATAGTCTTTTCTGGACTACTAACTTATTATCTGGAAACTGAATACCACCTCCTTTGAGTGGCAATGGAACTTTAAACTGTTTACCATCAATAATCTTAATACCATTACTAACAATTTCAATAAACTGTCTTTCTTCTACTGACAAAGCTACCTCATCGTCACTAACATTACTTATGAAATCAGATTCAAACATCTCTCTGACATGATGAGGCTCATACACTTCTTTTACTTTGGTTGGTACTGTAAAAATGTTATTTGATATCATGGAATTTATTTCAATTTCTTCAACTACAGTTCTATTAACAACAACATCCCTTTCTAAATTATTCTCATTGACATTTACATTACCAATAATTCCCCATCCAAGAGCTGTTCTCTGACCATAGGGCTCATTTCCAGACCCAGGAATGATTTCTAAAGGTTTGACAGCTTTTATACAGTTTATACCTATCAATAGACCTATCTCAATGTCAGGATTATACTCTACTAGCCTTCCAGCAATTTTCTTAAGATGAGGCCATCTTAAAGCTGAACATTTTTTAGGGATTTGTGCTCTTCTTGCAGGAATAGTTTTTCTAGAGTAGACACATGGTAAATTTACAGTACTATTTTCATTTATGCCCTTCACTGATAAACCAAATACTTTAGTACTTTTTATAGCCTCTTCACCCAGCATAGTCGCTATCTTGATGACAGAATTTTGGCCATTGACATTCATATATCTTAGGACACTTTCTTTGATAAAACAAGCATCTGACTGATCATCCAATACTGCATATACCATGACCTTATTATTTGTATTCCTATGGCTTAACCAAACAGGTACAATCATTGAGTGAACATCAGCTGAAAAATATCTGTTAACATTAATTCTATTAGCTACAGCTACAGCCTGTTCTTGTTGGGTATCACCAGAACTTGGTTTTTTATTCAAGTTTTCATCGTGGAGAATTGTTGGGTGCCATCTCTTGCATTTAATACATTTCCTTGGTCTTTTACAATACCTTGAATAATGACCAATCTTGAAACAACCCCTACACATCTTTTTATCTGTCAAATATTGGTTTCTTTGAGCAAGATCAAGTTTTAAGAACTCTGGGCATTTTTCCATATCATGGTTTTGTCTACAGTAATAGCATGTAAATCCTACATTCATTTTACTCTCGGTTTGTTTTTCATTTTTAGATTTATTTTCATCAGATGCAGCATTTGTAACATTATTAACTTCATTAAATTTAGTAGCAAATGATGTACGCCTTGCAACCTTACTTTGTGGTTGTTTTTCTTTAGGTGTAAATACTGTATCTCTCCTATTAAGTGCACTGTAAGATGATGTTGGATTACATGCCTTATTGGCTTCATCACTTATGAACCTTGTAAACTCTTCAAAAGATGGATATTCCTCTTCATCAATTGTGATTCTTTTAGTTACTATACAATTCCATCTCTCTGCAATTTGGGCAGGCAACTTCTGTAACATAAGTTTGTTTTCTTTAGGATCGTTAAGAATTGCTAAGTACTTTATGATTCCCATGGCTGTTTTACAGTGTTCTAAGAAATCAGAAAATTTCCTCAAACCTGGACCATCATTAATTGTAATCTTAGGCCAACCTTCAAGCTTGCTTCTAAAGGCATCAGCAACAATAAATTTATTTCCAAACCTATCATGAAGTATCTTCCAAGCTTTGTCGTAAGCCTCTTGGGTCCCAAAAGAAATAAGATTATCAATGGCAGTTTTAGCCTGACCATCCGTATATTTACCTAAGTAGTACAATCTTTCAGCAGCATCATCTGTTTTATATTCAATTAATGTAATAAATGATGCTTTCCATTGAGGGTACTTCAGCAAATCTCCAGAAAATACCTCTGGTTCTTTAGCGGGTAAATTGTCTTTACATTGCCTTGCAGCAAACACGTTAGCTAGTTTCTCTAAGTTTTGATTTTGAAGATCAGCAAAACCTTTTAAAATATCCCATTGATAAACTTGACTGGACTGTACGTTATCATTATTGATAATGTTAGGTTGTTCATGAAAATCTGTCAGGGGATCATGAGCGTGTAGCCTTGGTCTATTAACATCAGGTTGTGTATTGCAAGTGACGGCATTTTTGGGATCTACTATTAGCCTAGGTTCACCTACTACCTCATGGGATGCCTCATCTATAGTACTACAACCTAGCCTAGGCTCATTTGGTATTTTGAAATCTGAGTTCAGGTTTGTTTCTTGGCCTAGCCTAAGTTTACTTGGTGGCTGTGAGTGTCCTATGGGCTGGTAATTATAATTATGGTCTAGCCTTGGTTTCCCTGGTTGTATGAAATCCGTTGGAAATCTAAACACCTGAGCATTTGGATTTAGATCAGTCATTGCCTTTATTTCTGCCTTGCTTTTGTCTAAATCTTTGTCTATACTATCTGAACCTCCAGCAAAGGAAAGGGACTTTTGTACACTGGAACCTGACAATGAATAATTTACAACTCTACTATCCTCAAGATATCTGTGCAAGAGACCTTCATTGGGTTGGTTATTTTCACCTAATGGAAAACTCAAGCATGACTGTGGATCAGTTTCATTTTCTTCCTCTAAAATTTTATTAACTGCACATATCTCAGCATTAGTGGCTTCAATTTCTTTGTCAATTTCTAATTTCTTTAAATCTGCCCTAGCCTTCTCCATTATGTCATGGTACTTTCTTTCTGTGCCTAACCTAGCCAGTTTTGTGCTTAGTTCTATTCTCTTAGTACTAGAAACACGTGAAGATTTACTTACACTTGTATGACGTGACCTACTAGATGAAGACTTTGACTTTAGAGAGACATTTGACATTTTATCTTCTTGTTCATGTTTCATTTTTTCTTTTAATATTGTTAACCTAGTGTGACTTTCAAAGCATATTTCCTGGTAATTATACTCTAAACTCCGTACAATATCACCCTCTGGTATTTCTGATTCTTTCACTTTGGAGAGAGTTAAGTCAATATTCTTTAATTCTATTTGAAGCCTATTTGCAACATCCTGTAGTAGGCCTACATTACAATCATTTTTAGAAAGTGCCAAATCTGCTTCCTTATTTATCTTGCCTAACAATCTCTTTTGTTTTTTGAATTCATCAACCAGAAGATCAAAATTATACATCTTACCTTTTTCTGATTGCAATCTCACTCGTTTACCCATACTAGGTGATATAGGCCTAGGCCTAGGTTTCAATGAATGCAAGTCTTGCTCTTCATCTTGGCCTAAATGTTGATCTTCATGTTTCTCTTGTTCATTAAGCTCCATTTTGTCTTGATTCGTAGATTTTCCACATTTCCTTGGTTAGGTTTGGCTCCTATTCTTGGGTTCATCAATCCTTAACCCAATTGTGTTATCTTGTTCTTATGAACAGTACGTGGCTCTGTATTTATTAATTGATTTTAGCCCCGTTCAGTGTTGATTCTCAAATTTGGGTATAATAACATTCCATGGTCCTTTATGTAGTTTATTATATAAACCATGAGCCATTAATTGAGTATAACTGAAAACAAAAGAAAACACTTTTAGGCTAATGCCTACAAAACTGGTAGGATGCCATTGGCTATATCAAAGGTACAAATAAAAACATATAAAACATAATATCAAAAAGGTACAAAAATACATACTATAAGCAAATTAACGTATCTTACCACAATTTTGGGGACTTAATCCATTAGATATACATGAAGAAATCCATGACAAGTAAGTCACATTTCATGTGCTTGAATCTGAGGCTGCAGTTGTTGTGATTGTTTACATCTACCCAGTAGAGTGGGAAGTACCTCGTCCACCTTGGTGGAATGTATTTTAGTATTGTTTCAAGACTCAGATATAACTGGGTGTTCTAATGACAGTAACAATATCTATATATCGAGTACGGTTACTTGTTCCCCACTTCTGATATAATGGGCATTGTATCTCACTAATGAACGAAAGACTCAGTATGAGGACATCAGTATCTTCTGCTGTGATAATGACAGATCTATATCCATCTTCAGATGCATGCTTGGCATGTAGGAAGACCCTTGTATCAGCTTCCTCTTGTGTTAAGTTGAGCGATTCAATCTCACTGAAGTTATCTTTGGTCAGCAGATAACACTTTTCCCCACAGGTTGTATATAGAAACTTATCGTTGACCTTAATTCTATTTGCAGGCTGCTTCCATTGCTCTACAAAAACCTCTATAAGACACATTTTGTTTTCAGAGCTGCACAGAAACTTTCTCCATTGAAGAATGGTATGGCCAGGTGCAATGTTCTTCCACTGTATGGCCCCAGCAGAACCTCTGTTACACTGCGTTTTTTATTGATGTTTCCCAATACACATGAAACACGATAACAATTCGTTTACTGTGGGCACCTTCTCGAAAAACCTGAGCAAGCACAGAATCGGCAAGCTGTGCAAAAGTTTCTCCATCACCTTTCATTTTCTGAACCAGGCTCATTCCATCAATTATACATACTGATGGCTCTGGCATAGTTTCAGCTGATGCAGTATTCTTTTCCAATTCCCGGCCAAGTGCGGCTTTGTTTGTTTTTCGCAAAGTTCCATCAGTATTTGTCAGAGCCCATGGCAAAGGCCCCAGTGGATGTGCAAGAACATCTTTGATGCACAGTTGTCTACTTTCAGCGACAATTATCATATGGCCAAACAAGTTTTTGTCTGCCTTCAGAATCACTTCCTTATTGGCTGTCTTATTGCTGTGTTGCTTTTTCTTTATATGTGAGAAACTTTTAAGATTCTGCTTCTTCATTGTATCATGGAATTTAGTTGAGGCCGGATGAGTCTCCAAACGATCCTCCTTAAATGTCTTGTAGGCTTCTTCTCCAACAGTATGAGCTCTGAGAAGATCACTTTCTATATCAGGTGGTACCAGGACACCCGTAGACAAGCAGACCAAATCCTTTTGACCTTGACTTATTGGATCTTTCCACCTCTTCTCCATTAGTTCTACACAGGCTTTCACGTCAGCTTCATCTTTTTTAATTCTAGGCATTTGTAAGACTGAGTGACAGACCTTTGAGGAAGAATCGTTACCTACCATGTGTCTTAGCTGCCACAGATATGAACTCCTGTATTCTGACGTAAGGTAGTATCTGCTGACAGCCTCTGGCTTAAGACTGAATCCTTTGGTCCCCCTAGAGGTCTGTGTGTCCTTGTTCACCGTTTCTTCGATGGTTTGATCCACTGGAATTTTTCCAAAGGGATTTTTGGACCCAAGCTGAACTGAGAAACCACCTTGAATAAAATGCTCATAAACATCTGGATGGTCTATGTCTAGTCGTGACATCTGCGCATAATAATATGGGAGATAACGTGCATAATTTAACTTGTCGTATGCGAAGCACCAGGGGATCTTATCTCGAATTGATGCCAGGTAGTCTTATCATCGAACATTATCATGGGTTCACACGGCAATTATTGACAGAAAACCCCCACTTTTACAACAAATTACAAAGGTTGTAAAAAAAAAATAAAATAAAAAAAAAAATAGAAAAAAATAGAAAATAGCGAAAACTTTGAGTGGCCTAAAAATATATTAAGCTACTCCGTTGAAGAGGTTATCACATTTAAATGTACTTACAGGGACCCAGTCAACAAATTGGTACTAAAAAAGTTTTGCCACCAGAGGTGGTACCGATATCTTGTCTGGCTCATGGACTATCTGGGCTGGAATCCATTGTTATTATTTTTGAAATTACAGTATTGAAACAATTATCAACATTATTGAAATTATAATGATTATTAGAATTATTCAAATTAATGTTGTAAAAATTATAAAAATTATTATTGTTAGTATTTCAGGGGCTATTTGGTTGGGTGTCTATGCTTCTCTCATGTAATTTTATACAGATATTCTTCAATGATAATAAGTGATATACTGAAAGATTTTGGTCCCATGCCTTTTACCTATTCAGCAAGAGAAAAAATAGTGGAATAATTAGTTTACACAGAGCACTTATTGTGTCTTGAGTAGACACAGCACTAGTCTTAGTTGGGTCTCTCTCCATGTACCTCATGGTATTCTGATTCAGCCTTAAAAGTTGTCATAAGGCTGCATGTACCAGCCCTTCCTTACACTTGTCAAGATTTTCAACCTTCTCTCTAAGAGTTTTAACCTAACTCTACCACCTAGCGGTAGTTTGAGAAGAGGAAGCAGTTCTCTTAGGGATCATGCCATAGGCAAAGTAATTTTTATTTGACAGACTCTTGTGGGAGATGCTTTTTAGATGAAGTGACTTTATTCAAGGAGGGAAACAGCATGAAGGTTAGGTGCAAAAAACTACAAGTAGTTTGAAAATGTCGGGCTGTGCACAATAGTCATAACCATGAGGATCTGCAAAGAATTGAAATTATGTTTAAAATTTTACGGGGATCTCAATATGTGGAATATGAAAATGGCAAAGTCAAAATCTTTAAAGATGGTGGGTTGACTGTATTTTAAAAATTGGTGATATTAATTTTTAGTATATGAATAAAAACTATTGTCCTCAATAGGAGTATGATTTCAGCAAAGCTGGGATGGCTGGTAAAAACTCAACGCTGTAGTTATAACTACTGATTTTGAGGGGTAAATACTACATGAATGCTATAAAATCATATTTTGGCTGGAATTTTTCAGATTGTTTTTTTCCAGACCAAGTATTCCCACGGTACAAAATTTTACCAATTTGAAGAATCCATATGGACCTTTTACTTTTGTATACAAAATATTACTCCTCAGGTGTTCTTGAACCTCATAGCCTGAATCATGAAGTGGCCTTTCTATCACCCAAGTCCATAAAGGCCATCTTCATGTAATGGCTTAGATCTGTTTTAGCAATTAAGCTTGTTTTGCTAATTTCAGCCCTAAAAGGCAGGGTTTTGTCATTAGTTTAAAATTGCATTTAAATATATTTGTATTCAGCACTTTGTTCACTGTGATCAAAGTGGAAATAATCATTCAAGGTACTGTATAAGCTCTTTGTATCTATGAAGCATAATGTTCAATGTAATTTTGGTTAAAATCTAAAGTTTACTTTTGTGTTTTGTAATATTTGCTGATATCTTTTTATGTGACTAATCCAATTGATAATTTAATTGCAGCTAAATTCAAATCGTTCAAAATTAAGGAGACGACCAGAAGATTTTCGCAAAATTATTGAGCCTATTGACCCAGAGAAATTCAATTTTACCAAAATAAAGCCACAGGAAGTTTTGGCCGAGATGCAATACTGTGACTCTCGGACCAAGGTAAGGTATTGAAGGATTTTGATTACTCTTGCCCAACAATCATTATGCTGTAAGCATCGAAAGTGTATTTTCCTACTGTGACCAGATTGTGGAATGATCTTCCTAATCTGGCAGTTGAATTGGCGGATCTTCAGAAGCTGAAATTTGCAGAAAATAATTTTGTGATAAACAAGTTAACAGAAGTCCCTCTTCATAGTTTATATATGGCAGATCTATTTTAACATTATTGCTGATCTTGAGGTATTTTATATTTTTTAGTCATTATCTCATATATAGTTTATTTTTGGGCTCAAGCCATGTCATCCTGATGGGAAGGTTCCTATAGGTAGCTTTCTAAGGGATATTTGGCGACAGTGATATTCCCAGAGAATTAACCGTTAGGTCTCCAGAATTCTAAATCCTGGCGCGAATATCCTTAAATTTTCAATATTAAACTTACCCGATAATCATGTAGCTGTCAACTCCGTTGCCCGACAGAATTCTACGGAAGGGATACGCCAGCGATCGCTATACAAGAGGGGGGTGTACTCACAAGCGCCACCTGTGGCCAGGTACTGCAGTACTTCTTGTTGACACCACTTCAATTTTTCCTCTGTCGTGCTTCCGGCAAGACGTTCATGGATACGCTTATAATTTTGGAGTCTTGTTCACGGTTTTTGGTGAAGTATTGCTCTAAGATTTCAGCTTTCGCTATTCAGGAAGTTTTATTATCAGCTTAGCTAGCTTTTGGAATTAATTTGATTATTTATGGTGACGAAGAGAGTATGAACTCTCTTTCACCTTTAAATGGCCGACCCTTCCCTTAGACGGAAGTGTTGGTGTCTAAGAGAGTATAGACTCTCTTTCTTAATTTTGCTTAACTAAAGTTATAGATTTATTTTATATCTCTCCGCCTTTTATAGGCCTCTTCGATTAACTTCCTTTTTTATAAATTTATTAAAATTAATTTTTATATTTGTTTATATTCGACCTTTCCTAATAGTAGGCGGTCTTTTCTTGTACCGAAGTTAATTAACATTGAGCCCGTCATTTCGGTTTTACCTGTTAACATATTATGCTATTTTAATGTTTTTGAAAGAATTTCTTTGATAGTCTCGTACTGTTTCAAAGTTGAACTAACGTTTTGTTTTGTCTCTGCAGTTGTTGACGTTCAGAACGTTCAACTTGCGCTCTATCGTTACGATAGAGAGAGAATTTTCACGGTGTCACGTTGCAGTAAGAGTAAACCGTTTATAGCGTTTTGTTCATTCTTTCTTAGCTTAATGGTTTTAATTCTAATAAAGGAACTTTTTATTTGGGAAATCTTTCAGTTTTTTTCCTTTAACAATAATATGTTTTAACGAGTATATATGATTGGGCTCTTCTCTCAGGTTCTAAGTCAAGAGAGAGAGAGAGAGAGAGATATAGAGATGGAGGGAGAGAGAGCTGGATAAACGTTTCGTTCAAGCGAGTAACGTTGTTATCGTTTTTGCTCTTCTCCCTAGTCTCTTTAGGGGAAGAAGGTAAACGTTTCTAGAGTTTATTCTTGTTCTCAAGCTTTATGCGGTGAGAGATTTTAAACGTAGTTTATTTGATCTAGTGTTTAGTCTCTTTCCAGCCACTGAATTATTTATCCTTCATTAGATTTTTCTGTTACATTGTAATTCGGTTTTCGCAATTACTAACTTTTAAGGAAGGATAGAATTGCGTGTTTCAGGAACAAACCACTTAAAGTTTCGAGTTCAGTGAAATAAGTGCAAACAGAAATTCAAAAGTGATAAGTGATTAGCGCAAAGTGTGTCAGTGTTGTGCGTGAGGGTACTTCTGTGCGTGCCAGTCGTCCTCCCAGTCCGGGACCTCTTGTAAGCTCCCAAGCCCAGGGGAGAAGCAATGTCGAAGGGCAAAAGGGTTCGGCAGGCCTTGATCGGCGCACAGAAGTATCCTCGGTGGTTGCGGGCGTGTCTTACAGAGACCGTCACTCCCACCCGCAGACGATTGAGCCCTTATTTTACTCGTCTGCAGAAGAAATTTCGGGGAGAAAACGCTGGACTCAGGTCTCAAGACCTCTTAAACGTAAAGTCCAGACCTCTAGAGTTCAACAACCCGGATGCAGTCATTGGGTTAGCTCTGACTCTCCGCAGTCATCAGGTGACTGCACACCTCCTAAGAGAGGTAAGGTGATGCCGCAACAGACCTCATCTTCTGTTAAGGCTTTGCCTCAGCAGACCTTAGCGTCTGCCGACCCCAAGATGACTTTGCTGCAGTCCATGCAGTCACAGCTTGCGGTCTTAATGCGTGAGTGTCAGGCTGAGAAGGTTACACCTCCTCCTGCGATCGCTCCGCCTCACCGCAGTCCAGTCTGCCAGGCGTACGATGTTGAGGTTCCTCAGGATACCTTACCGCGTACTGAGTTGCCAGTTACCAGCGGTGTGCAGCAACCTCCGCCTTCCTTAAGGCAACCTCAGCAATGGGAGCAGGAATCTTATGCCTTACTTCCTCCGCTTCCGGTTCCACCAGCGAGGCAACAATCTCTTGAGGTACGACAACCTCTTCCATCAATGAGGCAGCCACCTCAGCACTCGCTGCAGCGACCTCAACCCTCCTCAAAGCGAGACAAGAACTGCGTTCTGCGCAGCCGCTACCTCAACTCTCGCAGCTCACACCTCAGGAACCTCAACTCGTTCCTCAGGAACCTGCTACTGCGCATCCGCAACCCTTACAGCAAGCGCAACTCTTGAGGCAGCAACCTCATGCTATGAGTCAGCCACCTCAACGCATGCATCTGCCACTTTCTCCTCAACTTGAGCCTCTTCCCATTCAACTTGGAAATAACAAATGACAATAATAACACCTCATTACTTTCATAACTTGCATTTGTAATCATATACATGTATGCCTACACAAACATTATGATAATGGAGGTTATTTGTATTACTTAATATAAAAATATATATGTATTCCTTGCAATATATTTTTAACAAAATCGCAAAATATGGCAAAAATATCTTCAAAACAAAAATGAATCATGAGTTATGAATGTAAGGTAAATATTATGTTGATATTAAAACCCCATGCAAGCATGCATGAAGTAATGCAGTGTTGCCAACAGGGCGAGTTTCCCTTTCCTGAGGTGAAGTAGATTATAGTACATTTAGTGCAGCTTAATTCTACGATTATCATGCCGGCTATCAAATTCATCAACAAAACAGTCTAAATCAATTCCCTCGGCACGTGCACTTTCAATGGACAGTAATGCGATATTACTCACTCTAGCACTGGTCATGGAATTTCTGAGAAATGTTACACGCCATGCAACACGCTCTGCTTACCTTACAGCATGCTCTACATACAGCATGCTCTGCATACAGCATGCTCTGCATACAGCATGCTCTGCATACAGCATGCTCTGCATACAGCATGCTCTGCATACAGCATGCTCTGCATACAGCATGCTCTGCATACAGCATGCTCTACATACAGCATGCTCTGCATACAGCATGCTCTGCATACAACATGCTCTGCATACCTTACCGCATGCTTCTCAGTCATACATCTTTGGTTGTTGCCAACTCACTAGACTGTCAAGCAGTTTCATAACGTTGCCTTCTAGTCTGCTGCTTTTGCACCAGTGAAACCCTCACTGAGAGAACTTAGCTTTTCTCGGATATGGTCCCTGTAGATGAGAAAGTGCTTTTCTCCCTCCTTCTGATATTCCCTTGAGGACTCTGTCATTTGGAGAGGAGCCTTTAGCTGCGTAGCCTCCTATGGACTTTTATTTAAGCATAACATGCTTCCAGGGAAGGTAATGGTTCCACTTCAGTCGCTAACCCCGTCTGTTACCACACCTGCTCCCATAGACCTTGAGCTGTGTTGCAAGACATGCAGTCCAAGCTTAGTCCTTGTTAGAGGATTTTTTGTTTACGGAGTCAGTGTGTCACTGGGAAGACGTTCAACAACCAGCAGAAGTGACTTGTTGTGACGCAGTGCGGCAACCTCAGCAACCCGATAAGGAGTTGTCTGTACGACCCAGACAGTCTAGATAGCTTCGGGTTGTCACTGTACTTCCTCGCTTCCCCATGGTTGACAGTTCACAGACTGTGCAGCAGTACCATGATCTTGTGTCCGGCTCCGTCAGACGACTGGCTTTTAAGAGCTCCCACAAGTCGTCGCTGTCTGGAGATTCTCAGATGGACTATGGATCTGACCAAGGAACTGGGCCTCCTGGTCAATTTTGAGGAGTCTCAGCTCGTCCCATCCCAGACCATTGTCTCCCTGGGTATGGATCTTCAGAGTCGAGCTTTTCGGGCTTTTCCGTCGGCCCCAAGGATCTTCCAAGCCCTAGAATGCATCCAGAGCATGCTGAGAAGGAACCGATGCTCAGTCAGGTAGTGGATGAGTCTAACAGGGACACTTTCATCGCTGGCCCTGTTCATCGTGTTAGGGAGACTCCACCTCCCCCCCTTCAGTATCATCTAGCTGCTCACTGGATAAAGGACATGACGCTAGAGACGGTCTCAGTTCCTGTTTCCGAAGAGAGGAGGTCTTCTCTCGCGTGGTGTAAGAACAGCTTTCTTCTCAAGGAAGTCTACCTTTGGCTGTTCAGAAACCTGACCGCCGTCTCCTCTCGGACGCATCAGACACGGGCTGGGGTGCGACTTTGGACGGACAGGAATGCTCGGGAACATGGAATCAGGAGCAAAGGACACTTCACATCAATTGCAAGGAGTTGTTGGCGGTTCTTCTGGCCTTGATAAACTTCAAGTCCCTCCAGCTTAACAAAGTGGTGGAGGTGGACTCTGACAACACCACAGCCCTGGCTTACATCTTCAAGCAGGGAGGGACTCTTTTGTGAAGTTGTTCTAGATCGCAAGGGACCTCCTCATCTGGTCTAAAGATCGAAAGCTCACGCTGGTAACGAGGTTCATTCAGGGCGGTATGAATGTCATGGCAGATCACCTCAGCCGGAAGGGTCAGGTCATCCCCACAGAGTGGACCCTTCACAAGAATGTTTGCAGCAGACTTTGGGCCCTGTGGGGTCAGCCAACCATAGATCTGTTCGCTACCTCGATAACCTAGAGACTCCTGTTGTATTGTTCTCCGATTCCAGACCCAGCAGCAGTTCACGTGGATGCTTTTCTGCTGGATTGGTTCCATCTCGACCTGTATGCATTCCCGCCGTTCAAGATTGTCAACAGGGTACTTCAGAAGTTCTCCTCTCGCAAAGGGACACGGCTGACGTTGGTTGGCTCCCCTCTGGCCCGCGAGAGAATGGTTCTTAGAGGTACTGCAATGGCTGGTCGACATTCCCAGGACTCTTCCTCTAGGAGTGAACCTTCTACGTCTACCTCACGTAAAGAAGGTACACCCAAACCTCCACGCTCTTCGTCTGACTGCCTTCAGACTTTCGAAAGACTCTCAAGAGCTAGGGGCTTTTCTAAGGAGGCAGCCAGAGCGATTGCCAAAGCAAGGAGAACATCCACTCTCAGAATCTATCAGTCTCAAGGGGAAGTCTTCCGTAGCTGGTACAAGACCAATGCAGTTTCCTCAACCAGTACCACTGTAACCCGGATTGCTGACTTCCTGTTATATCTAAGGAAAGTAAGATCCCTTTCAGCTCCTACGATCAAGGGTTACAGAAGTATGTTGGCAGCGGTTTTCCGCCACAGAGGCTTGGATCTTTCCACCAACAAAGATCTACAGGACCTCCCTAGGTCTTTTGAGACCTCAAAGGAACGTCGGTTGTCCACTCCAGGCTGGAATCTAGACGTGGTCCTAAGGTTCCTTATGTCATCAAGATTTGAACCTCTCCAATCAGCCTCTTTTTAGGACCTCACATTAAAAACTCTTTTCCTCGTGTGCTTGACAACAGCTAAAAGAGTAAGTGAGATCCACGCCTTCAGCAGGATCATTGTTTTCACATCTGAAACGGCTACATGTTCCTTGCAGCTCGGTTTTTGCTAAACGAGCTTCCTTCACGTCCTTGGCCTAAGTCGTTCGAGATCCCAAGCCTGTCCAACTTGGTGGGGAATGAACTGGAGAGAGTACTTTGCCCAGTTAGAGCTCTTAGGTACTATCTAAAAAGGTCTTAACCTTTACGAGGACAATCAGAAGCCTTATGGTGTGCTATCAAGAAACCTTCTTTTCCAAGTTCTAAGAACTCAGTTTCTTACTATTCAGGCTTCTGATTAGGGAAGCACATTCTCATCTGAAGGAAGAAGACCTTGCTTTGCTGAAGGTAAGGACACATGAAGTGGGAGCTGTGGCTACTTCAGTGGCCTTCAAACAGAGCCATTCTCTGCAGAGTGTTATGGATGCAACCTATTGGAGAAGCAAGTCAGTGTTCGCATCATTCTATCTCAAAGATGTCCAGTCTCTTTACGAGTACTGCTACACCCTGGGACCATTCGTAGCAACGAATGCAGTAGTAGGCGAGGGCTCAGCCACTACATTCCCATAATCCCATAACCTTTTAACCTTTCTCTTGAATACTTTTTATGGGTTGTACGGTCGGCTAAGAAGCCTTCCACATCCTTGTTGATTTGGCGGGTGGTCAATTCTTTCTTGAGAAGCGCCGAGGTTAAAGGTTGTGATGAGGTCCTTTAGTATGGGTAGCAGCCCTTGATACTTCAGCACCTTAGAGTTGTTCAGCCTCCTAAGAGGAACGCTGCGCTCAGTAAGGAAGACGAACTTATTTAAGGCAGAGTAATGGCTCAAGTCGACTTCCTTACCAGGTACTTGTAATTTCATTGTTATTTTGAATAACTGATAATATGAAATACGGGATACTTAGCTTCTTGATATACATGTACACTGGTTTTCACCCACCTCCCTGGGTGTGAATCAGCTACATGATTATCGGGTAAGTTTAATATTGAAAAATGTTATTTTCATTAGTAAAATAAATTTTTGAATATACTTACCCGATAATCATGATTTAATTGACCCACCCTTCCTCCCCATAGAACCAGTGGACCGAGGAAAAATTGAAGTGGTGTCAACAAGAAGTACTGCAGTACCTGGCCACAGGTGGCGCTTGTGAGTACACCCCCCTCTTGTATAGCGATCGCTGGCGTATCCCTTCCGTAGAATTCTGTCGGGCAACGGAGTTGACAGCTACATGATTATCGGGTAAGTATATTCAAAAATTTATTTTACTAATGAAAATAACATATTTCTCTTAAGGATATTGCATAATAACAGGGGACGTATATCTTGATACGACACATAGCAATCTTCACCCCGAATAGCATTTTCGCTTCCAGGGGGAAAGTGGCAAAAATAGAAGGGGAGCCGGTATCAAGGTACCCTTCCTCCCGTACTACTATTGAGTATCTAGATGGCGCTTATTCCTATATTCGTAGCGGTTTCGCACGGTGGTTTTCCCCTGTTGCTCTAACGATGTGCTCGATTTTAAGGATTTACCATGCAATCTCCAGCCCCTTCTGCCTCTGGAAATTTGAGTATTTGATCTTTACAGTGTATAATTTTTAGCTCCTGCCTCACAGTGAAATTAGAGTAAATTTAAGAGTTGGAGCTTCGCCTTCACCGGATGCACCATGGGCGCTGTCGTTCATAACGCATGTGTTATTTAGTTAGCTGAACGACTTTCCCGGTTATAATAGCATGTATATTTATGAAGCTATTCAGTTAAATATTTACTAGGAAGCTATATATTATGTCAATTGTATTCTTTAGAGTTTCGGCGACTTAGGTAACTGAACCTCACCCGCGCTAGGCTTCCTAGCCTATGCGCTTCAGTTTACCTTCATGCATGATATAGAACGACATTCCTAGTTGTAATAGCATTAAAATATGAAGCTATTTAGGCATTTTATACTTGTAGCTATTTAGGCATTTTATAGTTGTAAAGATATACTGATTGCATATACAGTATTTCCTCTTCCTCATCGATCGTATACGTTAGAGTTTCGGCGATCTAGGTAACCGAATCTCGCCTGGCGCTAGGCTGACTAGCCTAGGCGCTTTAGTATACTTTCATTCATGTTCCCTGTTTACCCTCGTGTGTCGTTTTATCAATTCATACGGAGATAGATATCTCCTAGAATTATTATATAAATCGATGCTCGTCTCCTGTGGAGATTTAAGGGTAATTCCTCCTTCCCTCTGAGTGCTGCCATAGGCGACAACCCTAACTTGGTCTTGCCATAGAGTACTGTAGACACTCTGGCTTGACTAGGCTAGTGTTTTATGTCTCTTACCCTTGCCGGCAGATGGCCGGCTTTGGGTTTTTGACAGAACCTCAGAGTATTCAGTCTTTGCTTGTGGCCAAGCAGCAGGGTGAGTAGTCACTCCCCTGCCAGCTTTCAGCAGCCGGCATAGGAGGCTATGCCTCCCTAGGCCGCACTTGAAGTGGTTGTATGATGCCGCCACCTTCTCCCCTGCGGTTGGAAGACTAGTCCTACGTTGGCAGACCCTAGGCTGAAGAATAGACATTCTTCTGTCGCCTAGGATGGCGCCGACACTGAAATGATGTTCCCCTCCTGTTGAGAGGCGGCAGCAATCCTGCCGCCTCCTCGTAACACTGTTTCAGCAGACCCTAGGCTGAAGAATAGATACTCTTCTGCTGCCTAGAGTGGCGCTGATACTGAAACAGAGTTTCTCACTTGTGTGGGAAGACGGCAACCTTGCCGCCTTCTTCCACACTTTATATAGGACCCTTTTCCCTGTCCCCCTCTGTCCTTTAGCAATGGCCTAGCCATCGCAACCCTGTGGCTGTCGTCCTACAATCTCCCCGCTTGCCGGGTAGGTTGCGGGGCCGGCCAGGCTTCTACATATGCAGTCGCCTAGTCTTTCCGGGAAAGGCTGTAACGGCTGCTGGTGGGAGACCCCTGTTCTGTCGAGAGTTCCTCAGTTCTCTCTTGGACTGTCATCCACATACCCGGGGCCGGCAGTGACCGGCAGCGGTTTTATGGTTGGATGGAAGCTTTAATGATTAATTTTCCCCTTTCATTTGAGCTCTCATTCTGGAGGAAGGCAGTAAGATTATATTCTTACACCCTTAATAATTGTTAGCAAACATTTAATAAGGCAGCCCTTCACTTCATGCTTTCTCTCTCTCTCTGTCAGCTAGTCCCACCAGGTGTTAACCCATCGCCGACTGGGCCGGTGCCGTCAGGTACTAGCCCGACCGGCAACATGCCGGCCGGGCCGATGCCGCCAGGTACTAGCCCGACCGGCAACATGCCGGCCGGGCCGATGCCGCCAGGTACTAATCCAGCTGGCCATGGGCTAGCCTAGCCGGCAATATGCCGGCTAAACTACAGTGTAGGATTATACAGTAGCCAGTATATTTGCAGTATAGATTATACTGCAGACAGAAAACTATAGCATATTGTTATACAGTAGTTATTTCTAACATACCCTGTGTATCCTTACACAGTCTATTGTTGAGACCAATCATACACTGGAAGAAAGATTTCTTTTTCAACACATAGTTAACTAGACAGTTAACAATTTACCCTACATTATTAAAACCTTGGGAAAGGTTAGTGTTAAGTTACACTTCTTTACCCCTAGGGGTTAGACCTTTCCCTCGGGTTTCCTGAATAGGAAGACTGGGTTTTAATTTTGGGGGAGGTCACAGCAGTTGGCTGGAAAGGAAACACAAGTATGTGTCTTTCCTAGTTCCTTTCTATCTTGTCTATCCTAAGCTATAATGTTTAAAATATTAATAGTAATATTTTATATATTTGTTTATCAGGTGAGATAAACTGCTGCATACTCATTTAATTTTCCTCTCTTTACAGGAGGACCAACTGAAGTGCCAAGTAGTCTTTTGCAATGTCAGGAGCAAAGACTTCTGTGGCCATGTAGAGTGCAGAGCTCATTCCTCCTGCACCACTTCCAAGTGACCTCTTCGGTACTGGGACCCCCAGGATTGCAACATTTGCAAGGCCTTGGTTACAGAGGCTTTTGATGACCCCAAGTCAGCAGAGTCAAGGGATGCAGCATGAGAGAAGCTGCGCAGATGGGTTCATGGCTTTCAGAAGAACGCCACGAGACCGTACCTTCTGAACGAACGGATGCGTGCCTTGCTGTTCCCAAAAGCGGGTATGGAAGCTGTCATACCCCAGCCACGACCTGAGATCCCTTGCGTCCAGATTGCCGTAGAGACGGACTTCACCGACGCAATGCAAGGCATGGACATCCATCAAGAGGAGAGGATGTCTGAGGTGTCTTCAGACAGTGAGAAGGACCTTCTAGCAGAAGGTCTCGAGGAGGAGTCCACCATGACTCCTGAAGAAGATGATGAGGTTGAATCGGAGTCCCTTCCGTCAGTTTCGGCTCGAGAGCCATTACCTTTGACATCTTCTGCCCCTCCATCAGATGACGTGAGGCAGGTACTGGGCAATCTCACGGCGTTGATGGAGTCTTCGCAAACAAGGCGAAGAAAGGGAGGCGAAATTGGAGAGAAGAAGATCAACTCGCATCCCATGGGTCTCACAAGAGATTCAGGGTTCAAGATCTCCCAACTTGCTCTGTGATTAATCCCTGGAGGTATGCAGAGAACATACCTATTACTAATGGCAAGATCTTTATCTCAGAGAAGTTGGGGACCATTCCTATTGAGGATGTTGAGTTCTGACCCAGTTTTAAATCCCACCCAGACTGCTTTGTCCATCTGAAGCTGGAACCAGCATCGAAGTAAGAGACGGAACCTAAGGAGGTCATAGTATTTGACCATGATAAGGCTCAGGCTCTTTTGTCAAGTAGCCTGAAGCAGATAGGCTACACTAACTCGAAAGTGTCAGCCCTTAGCAAGAAGCATCCCACCTTTCTTGCTCCAGCTTCGATAGCCTTTCCATTCACGTCAAAGGCTTTTAAATCAGTAGTTAAGGCAATAGAGGCAGACAAACCTTGCCCTACACTCGACGAGTGTAGAACACTATCACTAGCCCTGCCTATGGAAGATAAGGACTGGAAGGAAGTCCACCTTACCTTCTCTGTTGGGAAGTTGGAGGCAGATATCGCTGGACGTCAGTTCAGCGAAAATCTCCCTAAGCTGTCTGACTTTCTCTTGCTTAGGGAGCAAGAGACAAAAGAAAGACTGGCTGCATCTCTCTCTCTGCAGAACTGTCTAGAGATGACGGCAGGCATTAACAAAACCCCGGATATGAACATGGTCATGGCCAAGATACACTTGGCTACCTTGGTCAAGGACCTGTATGGCTTTATCAAAGCCAGAAGAGCATGTAGAGAGTTCGTGTTTGCTTCCGCAGCAGTAAAGCACGAACCCAGGAAGCTAATAGCTTCCAATATCTGGGGTAAGGACCTCTTCCCGCGTGAAGCGGTCAAGGAAGTTGTGGAGAAGGCCGCCACGAAGAATAGAAACCTTCTCCAGAAGTGGGGCATGTCAGCGAAGAGGAAATCTTCTCCAGATGAGGGTCCCCAGCCTAAGAAGAAGACAAAAAGACCTAGGTTACCCTCTCGGCCTGCTAGACAACAACAACAACATCCCACAGTTTCCATGACCGCGATGCCCCAGATGGTGGCTCAACCTCCAACAACCTACCAGATGGTGCCTCAGCAGCTGGTTGCCCAGTCACCAGCATTCAACCCTGCGTTCGAGAGGCAGACCACTACCTTTTGTCCCAAGGGTAGAGAGTCTAAACGAGGCTCCTCTAGATACCCCCCAAGAGGAAGAGAGGGTAAGGGAGGACACGGTCAAGGAGGTAAATCCTCCGGAAAGCAGAAGCAATGAGTTGCTTCAGGTAGGAGGGAGGCTCCAACAATTTCAGGATAGTTGGACCTTCGATCCTTGGGCCCACAGCCTAATCAAGAATGGACTTGGATGAAGCTGGAGCGAGGCTCCACCATCATTTCCTCAATTCTTCCAACACTCCACCCCCGTACTGGAAGAATATACCCTAGAGCTATTGAGCAAGTGGGTGATAAGGAGGGCAAAGTCCATCAAATTCCAAGGAAGGCTGTTCTGTGTTCCCAAGAAGGACTCAGACAAACTCAGTCATTCTGGACTTGTTGCCACTCAACAAGTTCATAGAAAACAACAAGTTCAGGATGTTAACCCTTCAACACATACGGACCTGTTACCAAAAGGGACATACAGTCTCGATAGACCTGGCAGATGCTTACTGGCATATTCAAGTCAACCGCCCCCTCTCCTCCTACCTAGGATTCAGGCTACAGAAAAAGAAGTACGTCTTCAGAGCCATGCCCTTTGGACTAAACATAGCCCCAAAGGATTTTCATAAAACTTGCAGACGCAGTCGTTCAACAGCTACGCCTAGAGGGTGTCTAGGTAGCAGCGTACCTGGACGACTGGCTGGTGTGAGCAGCATCCAGGACGGCATGTATGCAAGCATCCAAGAAAGTGATCCAGTTCTTGGAACATCTGGGATTCAAGATCAACGTCAAGAAGTCTCGACTATCTCCATCTCAGGAGTTTCAATGGCTCGGAATCTCTCCATTCCCCCAGGGAAGAGGAGAGAGATAGAAGGATCTGTCAAGAGACTACTGAAATCTGACAGGATTTCAAGATGCCAACAGGAAAGAGTACTGGGTTCTCTCCAGTTTGCATCAGTGTCAGACCCAGTGCTAAGAGCACAGGTAAAAGATGCATCAGGAGTATGGAGAAGATACGCATCAAATGCTCGAAGAGATCTAAGAAGACCGATACCGACCCTACTACGATCACTTCTCAAGCCATGGTCGAAGGCCAAGAACCCAAAGAGGACCGTGCCCTTGCAACTACCTCCACCATCAGTCACCATCCATACGGATGCCTCGAAGGAAGGATGGGGAGGTCACTCCCATCAACGGAAAGTCCAAGGGACCTGGTCTTCTCTATTCAAGACTTTCCTTATTAACATTTGGAGGCCATGGCAGTCCTTTTGACGCTGAAGAAACTCTCCCCTTGCAAATCAGCCCATATCAGACTGATCCTGGACAGCGTGGTGATAATGAGATGTCTGAATCGCCAAGGCTCGAGATCGCCCCAAATCAACCAAGTGATTTTGTCCATCTTCCGCCTGGCGGAAAAGAAGAGATGGCATTTGTCAGCAGTTCACCTTCAAGGGTTCCACAATGTGACAGCAGACGCTCTATCCAGGCTCACGCCGATAGAGTCAGAATGGTCCATAGACGCAGACTCATTCTCCTTCATCTTAGGTCAAGTTCCGGAACTGCAGATCGACCTCTTCGCGACGAGTGACAAGAAGAAGCTACCTCATTATGTGGCCTCATACGAGGACCCTCTAGCGGAAGCGATGGACGCCATGTCCCTCGACTGGAACAGATGGAACCGCATCTACCTGTTCCCTCCGACCAATCTCTTAATGAAGGTCCTCAACAAGCTGAGATCCTTTCGGGGAACGGCAGCTCTGGTGGTTCCCAAGTGGCCAAAGAGCAACTGGTTCCCTCTAGTATTGGAACTGAAGCTGAGACTGGTCCCTCTTCCAGACCCAGCACTGTCTTAACAGGCCCAGAAGTTGACTGTCTTCGCTTCATCACAGAGAACCCAAAACCTTCATCTCATGATTTTGTCTCCTTAGCAGTAAAGAAAAGATTTGGGATCTCAAAAGGCAGTATAGACATCTTAGAAGAATATAAGTCTAAGTCAACCAGAAGATAATATGAATCATCTTGGAAAAAGTGGGTTGCTTTCGTCAAAGCAAAAGGACCAAAAGAAATCTCAATGGACTTCTGTCTGTCCTTCTTTATCTACCTTCATAGACAAGGTCTGGCAGCCAACATAACTACGTGTAAGTCGGCTCAGACTAGACCTCTACTATACGCCTTCCAAGTAGACTTGTCAAATGAAATCTTTAACAAGATCCTTAAGGCATGCGCTAGACTTAAGCTTCAGCCCCTCCGAAGCCCATTTCATGGTCCTTGGACAAGGTCCTACGCTATGCTTCAACAGTGAACACTGAAGATTGCTCTGTGAAAGACTTGACTCAAAAAGTCATTTTCCTGTTTGCTATAACCTCGGGGGGCCAGAGTTAGTGAAATAGTGGCCCTATCCAGAGATGAGGGCCATATTCAGTTCACAGAAGTGGAAGAACTGAAACTTTTTCCTGATCCAACATTTCTCGCTAAGAACGAGCTACCCACCAAGAGATGTGGTCCTTGGAGAATCTTACCTCTGAAGGAAGATGTCTCGCTGTGTCCAGTGGATGTCTAAAGGTCTATCTTCTAAGAACTTCAGAATTCAAGGGAGGACAGCTCTTTAAAAGAGAAACTTCAGGATCAAACTTACCCCTAAAACAACTGAGGGCGAAGATCACCTATTTTATTCGCAGAGCGGATCCTGACAGTACACCCGCAGGTCATGATCCAAGGAAAATTGCATTGTCACTGAACTTTTTTCAGTATATGGACTTTGAGCGTCTTCGCTCATACACTGGTTGGAAGTCATCCAGAGTGTTCTACAAGCATTATGCAAAGCAAGTGCTTGAACTCGAGCATTACGTGGTGGCGAGAGGTAGTGTTCTAATACCTGTCGTCTAGTGCTGCGGTGAATAGTGAATTGATTGGGACGATCAATTTCTCGGGTGAAGGTGTTGACACCTCCCAGTGCAATATTTGTGAAGTGAGTGTCACCATGGTGACACTAAGGACTGTTCAAATTATTTGAGGTGAAGAAACATATAGATAACACTTGTGCCATGTGTTCTTACACAGTGTGAATAAATATTCAACATCACAGAAATTCATATTAGAAAATTTATCAAATTTTCAAATTAATGTGTGGCATTAATAACATTTTCCCTTTCAGGTGAAAACAAAAATATTCTGTGTCATGATTGATTGGTATGTTTCTCATTACATATATTAACATTTATGTCATACATGTTACCTTATGTTGGTTATTTATTGCCAATAAACAACTATCAATGTGTATTTGTGTCTTATTTCGCCCTACAATTGATTTTTAATAAAAATATGCCAGAGTTTTCTTACCCTGAATAAAAATGCATATATTTACTTATGAGCAATATGTATAGCTAATACCTTTGTTCCTACACGAGATACAAACATTATCTAGTAGTGTTATGTTCCAATACGTTATACGAACAGTGAGACTCTTGTATAACTATCTAATACTATAGCCCAACACAACATACAAGTCGTGAGACTCCTGGATGTAGTTGATGCTATGTTTGTTCATACATTATATGCAAACCTTGAGACTCCTTTCCTACGTCTAGTATGACTCTTCCCTGCAGGGGGCAGGAAGCACTAACATGGTTTATGATTAGCAGTAATGATGTATAACGGTAACGTCATACAGTATGTCTCAATGGTCTGGATGACCATAGGAAAATTTGCCCCAAGGTTGAGGCACTTTAAAAAATCCACAGTTACAGTACTTTCTAGTAATTCTCTGGTAAGCTTCCATCAGGACGACATGGCTTGAGCCCAAAAATCAGATTTTGAGTGAAGCAAAAAATCTATTTTCTGGGCTCAATCCCTGTGCCGCGCAGTGAAATGCTCCTTAAGCACCATTTCAAAGGAATATAACTGCTAATATTACCAGAGAAAAAAATGTAAAGGAATGCTAGGTTGAACTAGCTCGCTCACCTAATGGTGTCGGTATAGACTGGGGCGAAATACCAGAGGTCTCGTACCATTTAGACTTCTCCTCTTCGAAATCCCCCAATAGTGAGGTGCCGTTCAACCTCCCCTGCCTCGCAGACCAGTACTACTAACTCAACCCACGCTTGCCCATCACTCCTTTCAAGCACCTGTTTCATATAAGTCCAAGTTTTTTATTCTCGTGTGTTTCATTGGATTTATCATCAACTTTCTCTCGATGGCCGATTCCCAAGATACCCCATCGAAGTTAAGTACCTTATCCATGAGTTTTAACGAGATTGGGCAGTGTCATCTTTGTTTTTATTATTGAGAAGTGTTTATATATGAGCGGCGTCCCCGTTCTTACTTTCGCCTCTGCCCTTTGTCTCGTTAGTTCGTCCGTCTTTTATATTCGTTCGATCCTTTAGGAGTTTTTTCCTTATATTCATTTAGTACACCGACTTTATGCTTTCATATAGCAATATTCATTTAGTACACCGACTTTATGCTTTCATATAGCATTTATTTTATGTTATCCTATGATATCGGTGTTAGCGTTTCATCAGGAGTAGGTTATGTTGGTATGCCTGCATTCGTGCATGTTGGTGGATAGCGTCACCATTGAGATTGTTTCGCTAGTTCTAGGAGCTTTAATTTCGACCATCTCACTTATTATTAGTAAAACCTTTTGTTTTATTACGCTCCACCTAGTTTTACGTTTGGTTCGAGTGGGACTCTCGCGTATTTTGTTGTTTTTACTGTTCGATCTACCGATTCAGTAACTAGGTTGGTACCCCTGCTTTCCATCTCCTGATGGCGTCATGCTCCTCCCTTTTTACTCGCCCGAGTCCCTCTCTCGCCATATTTTTTCTGCATGCCTAACCTTACTTACGTGATTTCGCTTTTAATTCATTAATTATTTTTATGTATTTGCATTGATATTATATTTATTGCTTACTCCGTTATGATCATATTTTTGGGATTTTCATGTCATGATTAGGGGATCTCCAGTTGGTAGCCCTGTCTACCACTGCGCACTGGCGATTTCCCTGTACCATTACCCCCCCCCCCCCAACAAGTTGGGGAGGTTATTCCATCCCCCCCCTTCAGTGTACACCCTTCCTCTCACTCGATGGTTGTTGGTTATGATTTACGGGTCAAGTATGCTTGTACCTCAGTCTTCCATCAACGTTCCGACATATTGAGGACTGAGTATACCAACGGGGTATGACTTAGTCTCATTCATTCATACCGGGCGGTTTCGTCTCCCCCCTCCCGTCGCCATCGGTCGGGGAGGGGGAAGGCCGGGACCACCGGGGACTATCACACGTGATTAGTCGGTATAACTGCACCTTGGTGTAACCTTGCTTTTAGCTACGGTTGTTAGAATGAGCACTTATATTAGGAGTGTCCTCACCTACGGTACCTCATGCTATTATCATCCGTATAGGACTTATTATATCCCATATCATTATATTATATTCTACATGAATCATTACCTTTGTCCCGGTACCTCAGGTAAGGTAGGGGGGTTCCACTGGCTCCCCCCGCGCTCTCCCGTTGTACCCTCCCGTCATACCCTCCCATCATCAGACATCGGAGCCGCCGAGCTCTTAACTACAAGATCGGTTGACACTGACACGGTTTTGATTAATATCCTCCCTCCGGGAGCCCTATTCATTACAGACATTAGTTTTAGATCATAATTGGCGTTTTCTATTTATGTACTTTAAGGATGTATTTCGGGTACTTTAAGTTTACTTTAAGTTACTTTAAGTTTACTTTAAGTTTACTTACCAACCCTGTTCCCCGGCCCCGGGGGCCCCGGAACTAGTTATGATTATATATTCATCACTGTTTTTTGCATCCTTTTTCATACCCGGCTCTGCCGGATTGCTATTGGAATAGTCTCAGTTCTCTGCATGTTTAGTCTAAGGCTATACATTTATTTTATTAACTGGCAGGTCCCGGACCCTCCGGGACCCCTTATAGAGAAACTAGTAGATGCTCATGGACTATTCCTTTTACAGGTGGTCCGTTGCCGGATGACAGCCTGCGCGGCCGTCCTTCACCAGCCTTGCGGACATGCTGTCTGTCGGTCCCACGCGGACTGTGGGATCCAGATGGACGATATTGTGGTATGGCACCCTGACAACTGCCTTATCTGTTATGACCTTATCTCCACCCTCGCTTCAGATTCGGTGAGCCTCTTTCAGTCATTTTTGTATTTACTTCCCTTCACTGGGCGACATCAATATGATAGATATTCATTGACTTCTGTTATGAATCTTCGGGTTCATTTATCATTTTGTCCCACGGGTTTGCTAACCCTATCCCCGTTCTTTCAGAGTTCCCAGGCGGTTAAAACTTCAGCAAGAGCCACTTTGAAATTGTGGGTAGGCGGCTTCGCCCGTAACGTAAAGGCCAGGAAGCCCTACGTCCTCTCAGAAGATTATTGTAGACTTATCTACCCGAACGCAAAATCTTCGGCAGCAGTGCCTAGGCAAGTGGCGGCTCCTATAATTGCTGACATTGCGGAAACCGTAGAACTCAATCTCGTCCAGGATACAGACATCCCTGACGACCCGGACCCCATTGAAGACAATGTTACGGCTCTGACCTTAGACATAGAGCCCATGGTTTTTGACGAACCAGACACAGGTAAGGTTGTAAGTGAGGCAGGTGGGTCTGGCGCTAAGACCTCTCTTCTTAGCCCCTCTTTTTCTCCAACTTCTAATAATTCTTCCTTTCTTGGTTTTGAAGGGAACCACGAATCCTCCCCGAGATCGCTCTCGGTTCCTGCCAAGGTCAAATCTCAGAAAAGACCTTTAGTGAGGACTCGTCAGAATCCTACAATACCTGGATCATCGAAGCCCAAGAAGGCTCCCCTCCCCGGAGCTCCTAGTGACTCGACTAGCACTGCCCCTATGTCTCAGGACCCGGGAGTGCAGTCATCCCCCTTAATTACCACAACCAACCTCGACCCGGAGGCCCTCACGAATATGTTGTCGATTGTCGTTACAGAGCAGATTAGTTCTATACTTTCTGCCGTCACCAGAAGACTAGATACCCTGGAAAGTGGACTGCCTCAACAACAGCAGTTCCTCATCCCGGACGCCTCAAAACTTCCACCCTTCACGAAGAACAACCCGTGGAAAATGGCGCTCCACTGTCCTTTCACGGACGGAATGTTGACCATCGAGGGTTTTGGGACCAGGCCCATTGAAGATTTTGAGTTCTTCCCTCCCGGTCTTCAATTTCCTTTCCCCGGCTTCGCCCGGCTTACGGAAGAGGCTCTTGTCCGACTAGATAAGGTCCCTAAAGAGACCGTTATCTTTCCGAAGGAACAGGCTCAGTCTGTTTGGGTTCGAACCTTAAATGAGTGGGGTTGTACAAACACCATGCTGACCCCCCACAAGAGTACTTACACCATGTTTCTTGTGGACGAACAGACCCCCACTCCTTGCGTCACCAAAATGGTTGAATTAGCCCTTCAGGCAGTGACCGAAGATAAGCCTTTGCCACAACTCCGGGAGACAGATCCTACATCTCTGCTGTTCCCATCAGATAATGAATGTTGGCTTAACATTCAATCGACATTCACTTCTGGTAAGCTATCCGCGGACTGTGCATCGACGCAATTTAGTGAACGCCTCCCAAGACTACCTGAAACCTTAATCCGACTCGAGTTCGAGTCCCGGTCTAGGTTTAGCCGGAGCCTCAACATCTCGACTATGGCGGAGATGTTTTCTCTTACTTATGACGAGGAACACTCTTTTAAAGTTATGACTAAAGCCACCCTGCAATCTTTGTTAGCAGACTGCTACGACTTCTTGGTGGCCAAAAGACGTTGCCGTAAGCATGTCTTATCTGAAGCCACTATCCGCCATGAGCCAAATAAGCTCATTAAAGCCTCTGCTTGGGGTCCGGACCTTTTCCCGGAGGACATGGTCAACTCGGTATTGAGCGAAGCTGCCAGAGTGAACCAGAGCCTCAAAGTCCGTTGGGGTCTCACTCCCAAACGGAAGTTCGAACAATCGAGCATTCACTCCCGGGGCAGAAAAAGGCTACGCCCTTATAGCTCTACCCAATTCCGCCAACCTATTCAAGTAGTCCAGTCGGCCCCGGTCTCTCAGGGCATCCAACCCTCCACCTCCAAGTCTCAGCCCCAAGTGAAGTATGTCCTCGTCCCTGAAAACCAAGTGGCTTCGAACTCGTTTACCTCTCCTGTTTATAACCCGGTCTATGAGTCCCGGTTTTCCTCCCAAGGATACCAACGAGGCAGGGGCCCCGGTTCGAGGGGTTCTTTTCAGAACAGAAGCAAAGGGAGATATTTCTCCCGTGGAAAAGGGTCACGTGGTGGCCGAGGCGGTAAAACCTCCAACTACTGACGGTCTTCAGGTAGGAGGGAGACTTTATGTGTTCCGGAGTCGCTGGAAATTCAGTCCTTGGGCCTTCAGCATAATCTCCAAGGGCCTGGGGTGGAGTTGGATAGAAGGGCCTCCTCCACCGAACAGATTCCATCAACCCTCGACACCGGACCTACTTTTGTTTACCCAAGATCTTCTTCGCAAGAACGCGATCAAGGAAACGAAATATCTGAAGTTTCAAGGTCGCTTATTCAGCGTTCCGAAGAAAGACTCCGACAGCCGAAGGGTCATCCTCGATCTGTCTCGACTAAACTTGTCCATTCAATGCGACAGGTTTCACATGCTTACCGTCTCGCAGGTGCGAACCTTGCTTCCCCGTGGGGCCGTCACCACCTCCATCGATCTTACCGATGCTTACTATCACGTTCCAATAGCGAGACACTTCCGCCCATTCCTAGGATTCAGACTGGACGACAAGGCTTACACGTTCAAAGTGATGCCTTTCGGGCTCAACATCGCGCCCAGAATCTTCACGAAACTGGCGGAATCGGTCATTCAGGAACTCCGATCCCACGGAATCCAAGTCGTCGCATACCTGGACGATTGGCTAATCTGGTCAGACAACGTCGAGGATTGTCTCAAGGCAACAAACAAGGTGATCCAATATCTTCAGTTTCTGGGATTCCAGATAAACTTCGGAAAGTCTCGTCTGACACCAAAGACCAAATTTCAGTGGCTGGGATTACAGTGGGACCTACGTTCTCACACTCTATGTCTCCCCAGGTCCAAGAGGATAGAGATTGCGAAAAATACCAAACGCTTTCTCGGGGAAAAGGTAACTTCCAGAAGGAACCAGGAGAGGATTCTAGGGTCCCTACAATTAGCTTCAGTGACAGACCTCCTTCTGAAAGCGAAACTGAAAGACATCAACCGAGTTTGGCGCTCCAGAGCGAACACCAAACGTCGGGACAAGAAGACACGCCTTCCTCCCATTCTTCGGAAGAGGCTTCTCCCATGGACAACCGCCAAGAGCCTATCAAAGTCGGTTCCGTTGCAGTACCCCCCTCCAAGGATAGTCATCCACACGGATGCCTCCCTATCAGGTTGGGGAGGCTACTCCCAACACAGGAAAGTTCAGGGCCTTTGGTCCACAATGTTCCAGCAATTTCACATAAACGTCCTGGAGGCCATGGCTGTCTTACTAACCTTGAAACGTCTTTCCCCGGCCAAGAAACAACATCTGAGGATAGTCCTCGACAACGAAGTCATAGTCCGTTGTCTAAACAGAGGGGGCTCCAAGTCAGGTCCCATCAATCACGTGATGGTGGTAATCTTCTCCCTGGCGGCCTCAAACCAATGGCACCTATCCGCCGTTCATCTGGCTGGAGTTCGGAACGTTGTGGCAGACGCACTCTCCAGGACGGTACCGTTGGAGTCAGAATGGTCACTAGATCGCAAATCCTTTCAATGGATCCTCTTCCAAGTGCCGGATCTCCAGGTAGACCTCTTCGCGACGGAATCCAACCACAAGCTGAAATGTTATGTGGCCCCCAACCTGGACCCTCGGGCTTACGCCACGGATGCCATGTCTCTCGACTGGAACGCCTGGGAAAGGATTTACCTTTTCCCACCGGTGAACCTACTGATGAAAGTGCTGGACAAACTTCGAACCTTCAAAGGTCAAGTAGCCCTGGTGGCCCCCAATTGGCCCAAGAGCAATTGGTTTCCTCTTTTACTGGAGCTGAATCTCCACCCTCACCAGATTCCCAACCCGACTTTGACCCAGATAGTACAAACGTGCACTGTGTTCGCTTCCTCAAACATTCAGACCACCCTAACTTTATGGACTTCATGAAGTTTGCGGCACACAAAGGGGCTAACATAGACCCCCAGAATACTTTATTTTTAGAATCTGACAAAAGAGACTCCACTCTTCGTCAATATGACTCAGCGGTCAAAAAACTAGCTAAGTTTTTGAAAGATTCTAGTACTGACTTTATGACACTAAACCTAACGGTAACCTTTTTCAGAACCTTGTTTGAGTCGGGCTTAGCAGCTAACACTATTACTACCATCAAGTCTGCCTTGAAGAAGATTTTTCTAATCGGCTTTAATATAGATCTAACAGATTCATTGCTAGCTTCGATCCCAAGAGCCTGTGCCAGACTGAGACCATCTTCTCGTCCTAGCCCGATTTCCTGGTTTCTCAATGATGTTCTTAAACTAGCGTCAGAAACCGTCAACGATTCATGTGAGTATATCCCTCTACTCAGGAAAACTCTCTTTCTCGTGAGTTTGGCATCTGGCGCCAGGATTTCGGAATTAGCTGCCTTATCAAGGGATCCAGGCCACATAGAGTTCCTTCCGTCAGGAGAGGTCCTCCTCTCCCCAGACAAAGTCTTCTTGGCCAAAAATAAAGACCCTCAGAATAGATGGTCCTCCTGGAAAATCATCCCTCTCCTTCAGGATCCTTCCCTATGCCCGGTTACCACTCTAAAGTCCTTTCTATCAAGGACTTCCTATAAGACCTCGGGACCCTTGTTCATCAGGGAGCGGGGAGGGACTATAACTTTGAAAGGGATCAGACAACAGATCTTGTATTTTATTAAACAGGCCAATCCAGAGTCTTTTCCTCACGTCCACGACATTCGGGCGGTAGCGACCTCAATAAATTTTTTCCATCATATGAACTTTACAGATATCTCTAAATATACCGGATGGAAATCCCCCTCAGTGTTCAAGCGGCACTATCTTAAACAATTAGAGGCACTTCAACTCGCTACCGTAGCTGCAGGGAGCGTGGTATCCCCCGGACAAATTCCTTCTAACTAATCCCTGAATCCTATATCTTCCACCTTCTTCCTCTTACCTGCCTCACTTACAGTTCCTACCTGAGTTCGGTTTGTTGTATCACACCCATGGGTGTTCCTAGTTCGTAACATTGCCATTTTATTATCATTGTTCAATTTATTCTTCCATACGAACTGTATTTCTTTAGTGTTCAAGTGTATGTAATTTGTTCCAGTGTTTGACCTTAATTGGTTTTGTTTTAGGTTAATGTTCTTTTGTCTTCCCTTCCTGGGATATTATACCTTATCATGCTGATGTTATTAAAGACGTCCGTCTTCTACGTTAACTTTTGATTAAACCACTGTTTGTTATGTTGATTTTAATTCGTTCCCGTATAGTTATAAGTTTGGGTTCGTTTTCTCTGGTACTATTTCACTGCGCGGCACAGGGATTGAGCCCAGAAAAGGGATTTTGACGAAGGAAAAATCTATTTCTGGGCGAGAGACCTGTGCCGCCCAGTGAACCCACCCTATTTGCTCCCCCCCTGTTCAGACCCCAAACTTAAGGGTGCTGTAAGGAGTGATGGGCAAGCGTGGGTTGAGTTAGTAGTACTGGTCTGCGAGGCAGGGGAGGTTGAACGGCACCTCACTATTGGGGGATTTCGAAGAGGAGAAGTCTAAATGGTACGAGACCTCTGGTATTTCGCCCCAGTCTATACCGACACCATTAGGTGAGCGAGCTAGTTCAACCTAGCATTCCTTTACATTTTTTTCTCTGGTAATATTAGCAGTTATATTCCTTTGAAATGGTGCTTAAGGAGCATTTCACTGGGCGGCACAGGTCTCTCGCCCAGAAATAGATTTTTCCTTCGTCAAAATCCCTTTTTGGGTGAGATGACCATATCGTCCTGATGGACCCGCCCTCCTTTTCTATGGAAAAGGCCTTAGCAGGATCCCTCCCAAAATTACTATATCTGTAGCACCATGCTCAATGCTACAAGGAATAAGCGCCATCTTGGATACAACGCCATCTAGATACTCAATAGTAGTACGGGAGGAAGGGTACCTTCATAACGGCTCCCCTTTTATTGTGGCCATTTTCCTCCTCGAAGCGAAAACGCTATTCGGGGTGAAGATTGCTATGTGTCGTATCAAGATATACGTCCCCTGATATTATGCGATATCCTTAAGAAGAAATTTTAAGGATATTCGCTCCAGGAGAGAGCGGTTGTCGTGCATGGAGGCCTTGTGCGAGATTCGCCGTGAACAATCCCACTACCGCGGGGAACACGGGAATCTCGCACATCGCCCTCATCCTCCCGAGGAGAAGAGGTGTCTCGAGGCTCCATGTCCCTTCGACTGTGACTGGCCTTCCAGGCCTTCTTCGCTTTCCTCTTCTTCCCCTTCCTCTTTCTCCCCTTCCTCTTTCTCCTTGGGGGAGAAGAGTCAGAAGATGAAGACGAAGAGGAGGAGGAACTAGAAGAGGAATACCGCCCACGCTTCCTCTTCTTGTGCCCCCTCCGAGGTACTGGAATGGTGGTCGAGGCTACAGCAGACGACACTGGATGAGGATGACCAACCTGAGCCATGTCCTTAGGAAGACCGTGGTCGGTGAACTTGGTGAACCTGAAAAACGTATTGTCTCCGTAGGAGTTTTGACAGATTTTAATTTTAAATGACCTGCGGGCGAAGGTGTAAAGGTTTTGCCAGCAGTGGTTGAAGCAATCTCTGTATTTGATACCTTACTCTCCCTTGATTTAACTGGAAGTCCAGCATTTATTTTACCTTTGTAAAAACTTTGCCTTTTGCCAGGAACAATTGTTTTATCAGGAACATGGTCAGCAACAACAAGGGTATCAGGAAACATGGGAGTTGATAAAGTTGCAAAATCATATACATTCAAGTTTTCAACATCAATCGGGTCATTCAAATGTTTTTCAATCTCGTCCGCCAGAGTTAAATGGCGTTTTAACCAATCCAAGTCAGGCTTACCTGATAATCCGAGAGACACCCAAAGTTCCCCCATCTTATCAGGTAACATGTCATCATCCGTATCAGACGGTCCAACAATCGGTCGGGTGACCCTCGAGATCGCCGAAGTAGCGGGATTGCTAAGGTCACCCGCTTCCCCGGCGAAACCCGAAAAATCCCCGACAGGCTGTGAATCCGAGCTTCCCAAAATTATACTCGCACACTCCTCCAACTCGGAGAGGGCGTGAGCAGACTTGACTGTGGTCGTTTCTTGAAACGACACACTTTGCACTGGCTCCCCACTCTTCTTCTTCTTCGAAAGAGGCGAGCTCTCCGAAGCAGAAGAAGCTTTAGGGTTTCGGCAATATTTGCGTCGATTCTCAAAAGCTTGCCACTGCAATGGCGGCCAGGATTCACACTCACGTCAAGGAGAACCTTGAGAGCAAGGTTTTCCCCTGCATGTTGGGCAGAACGTATGCGGGTCTACAGAAGGTGACGAAAGCCACCTACCACAGCGCCCTCCACGGCCTACAGAACATCGCATCTTACGAGTAATTTTCTCGTTCATTACTATCACACAACTACAAGTACACAAGTAAAAGAGAAAGCAAAAGGCTGCAGCATAGAGAGCGGAGTAGAAAACTATCCACATTGAGCCGAAGCGAGTGAATGAGGCAAGCAGGCTGGCGGTGGGAGGGCCGGACGGAGCTAAGCTCTGCCCCATACCGCCAGCCAACCAATCAGCACAACTGCCTGGTTTTTCTGTCTCTTCGGCTATTTCAGCTGAGCTGAAGCGAATTCCTATATTAAATGATTACAAGGTTTGTATATCGCATTGGAACAAGTATGGATCGCAGTTGTGGTGAATGAAAGTGATGGAGAGACATAAATTGAATTTGTTCGAAGTGAAGTGTCTGAGGAGTATGGTTGGGGTATCTCAATTAGATAGGGTTGGGAACGAAGTAGTGAGTGTACAAAACAGGTGTACAAAATGAATTAGCCGCTAGAGTGGATATGAATATGTTGAGGTGGTTTGGCCATGTAGAGAGAATGGAAAATTGTCGTCTGCTGAAGAAGACGATGAAAGCAAGAGTTGATGGGAGAAGTACAGGAGGAAGGCCAAGGTTTGGGTGGATGGATGGAGTGAAGAAAGTTCTAATTGATAGGAGGATAGATATGAGAGTGGCAAAAGAGCGTGCTAGAAATAGGAATGAATGGCGAACGATTGTGATGCAGTTCCAAAAGGCCCTGCTGCTTCCTCGGGTTGCGTAGGTGACCGCTGAGGTAGCAGCAAAAGGGGATTCAGCATATGAGGCTTCATTTTTGGTGGATAATGGGGTAGGGTTGTCTGTGGTACCGTAGCAGTACCAACAAAACTGCTGCATCCCTCGTCTGCCTGGGAGGAGCTAGGAAACAAAAATTACCCTTTTTTTATGTTGACTACCCACCAAAATTGGGGAAGTGCCTTGGTAGATAGATAGATTACATACATACATACATATACCTAGGCACTTCCCCTAATTTTGGGGGGTAGCCGACATCAACAAATAAAACTAAAACAAAAAAGGGGACCTCTACTCTCTACGTTCCTCCCAGCCTAACAAGGGACTCAACCAAGTTCAGCTGGTACTGCTAGGGTGCCACAGCCCACCCTCCCCCGTTATCCACCACAGATGAAGCTTCATAATGCTGAATCCCCTACTGCTGCTACCTCCGCGGTCATCTAAGGCATGGGAGGAAGCAGCAGGGCCTACCGGAACTGCGTCACAATCGCTCGCCATTCATTCCTATTTCTAGCACGCTCTCTTGCCTCTCTCACATCTATCCTCCTATCACCCAGAGCTTCCTTCACTCCATCCATCCACCCAAACCTTGGCCTTCCTCTTGTACTTCTCCCATCAACTCTTGCATTCATCACCTTCTTTAGCGGCCAGCCATTTTCCATTCTCTCAACATGGCCAAACCACCTCAACACATTCATATCCACTCTAGCTGCTAACTCATTTCTTACACCCGTTCTCACTCTCACCTCTTCGTTCCTAACCCTATCTACTTAAGATACACCAGCCATACTCCTTAGACACTTCATCTCAAACACATTCAATTTCTGTCTCTCCGTCACTTTCATTCCCCACAACTCCGATCCATACATCACAGTTGGTACAATCACTTTCTCATATAGAACTCTCTTTACATTCATGCCCAACCCTCTATTTTTTACTACTCCCTTAACTGCCCCCAACACTTTGCAACCTTCATTCACTCTCTGACGTACATCTGCTTCCACTCCATCATTTGCTGCAACAACAGACCCCAAGTACTTAAACTGATCCACCTCCTAAAGTAACTCTCCAGTCAAATTGATACCAACTTTAGGGAATTTCCAACATAGCAAAGTCTTACAGTAGTTTTTAAGATTTTCTCAAGGGTAAATGGAACTTAATCTCCATAACTGCAGCTTGATAATTTTCAATAGATTGCAATATTAAGCTAAAAATTCTTGTTTTCATAATCTAGTGTATCTGTTCTCAAATATGATTTTTTAACAGGACCTTCAATCAGAAAAGTGTCAGCATACCAATCATTTACAAGGAAGCCTGGTTATCAATGCAGCTCCTATTTGTTCTACTCATAGTTTGCTTGTACCGTATCTTGATCTGCTTCAGCCTCAAGTAGTAAATAGTGAAGGGTTGAGATTTGCTGTCCATACTGCACTTCTGGGTGAAACTTCGTAAGTATTCTTATATTTTCTGATCGTTGTTAATTTTTTTTATAAACTGCAGTTCATAGTTCATTATTTTATTTTATGCATTGCTGTTAATTAATGTATAAATGACAATAGGGTTGAACTACTAATTTTCATTCATATAACTCATGAAAATATAGTACGAAGTAAGATAATTTTGTAATAAAAATGTGATTCAAGGTATTAAAGCTTCTTTTCTTTAATTCATTTTATGTATTTCAATATTTTATTTCGAGTTGCACTAACATTTTTCAGGTAATTTTCTCATTAGTTATTCCAACTTTAATGATAAAAAAACAGATTTTTAAGATTTTTACAAGATATAAATTACCCATTCTTCCAATAACAGTTTTTAAACGAAGTAATTATTCTAATTCTGTACTTGCCTTTGCCTGGCATATATATGCTATTAATTTTTAAATGAAGAGCTTTGACCAAAATTAGAAATAATTAAAAAAATTTTCAACATGTCATATGTAAATTCCTTTATTACAACTGGAAACACTCCTTTCTCAGGCATTTTGTTTACTCATTCTTCTTATACAAAAGAAATTTAGTAGAAAAACCATTGAGTGGGTAGATAACTTACATGAATTCCAGGTAAGTATTGAAATGATTTATTTTTAAATATTTAACTTAGCCGGTGAATATATAGCTGCAACTCTGTTGCTCGACAGACAAAAAACTGTACAAAAAAAAACTCGCTAGCGATCGCCACACAGGTTGCGGGTGTGCTCACCAGCGCCAACTGTCGGCCAGATACCAAACTCTATGTAAACAAAGACTCAATTTTCTCTCTGTCGACGTGTCGACAAGACGTACTTTACTCGCTGTTGAAACCTGGAGTTTTTCCCATCATCTTTGGTGAAGTACTATATTCTGGTTTGAGCTTTCGCAGTGCAGGTGTTTTTTTCTTCATCTTAAATCTTGAACTCGTTTTGGATAGATTTAATTTTTGGTGACAAAGAGAGTATGGACTTTCTTTGACTCTTAAATGGCCGACCCTTCCCTTAGACGGAAGTGTGTTTAGGCTTTTAGTAATTATCTTATCACGTTATAAATTAATTATAGATTTTCCTCTATATATTTTATATCTCTCCGCCTTTATTAGTCCTCTTCGATTAACTTTCCATTTATAAACATAAAAATAAATTTTAATGTTTTGTTTATATGCGACCTTTCCTGAGAGTAGGCGGTCCTAACTTGGAAACCGAAGTTATACAACGTTGAGCCCTTTGCAATCGTAAATAGCTTTTAAAGAGCTAATGATTTAAAACCTTTTAAATGAATATTTTTAATAAATATTTTATGAAAGAATTTCTTTGAATAGTCTTCGTACTGTTTTCAAAGATGAACTAACGTTTAGTTTATTTATACTACGCAGTTTGCGCTCTATCGTTACGATAGAGAGAGAGAGTATCACGGTTTCACTTTGCAGAAAGAGTAAATCGATTCTGACGTTTTGTTCATTCTTCTTTCAAAGCTTAAATGTTTTAAATTCTATTTTAAAGGAACTTTTTAATTGAAAAACCTTTCAGTTTTTTCCTTTGTTCAAATAACATGTTTTTTTGACGAAATGTAATTGGGCTCTTCTCTTAGGTGCGGAATCAAGAGAGAAAGAGAGAGAGAGATAGAGACGGAGGGAGAGAGAGGAGAGAAAACGTTCCGTTCAAGCGGGTAACGTTGTTCTCGTGTTACTCTCGTCCCTAGTCTCTGTACGGGGAGAAAGGATAAAACGTTTTTAGTTTTTTATTCTCGTCCCCAGGCTATGTGCGGTGAGAGATTGAAAACGTAGTTTTGAATGAACTAGTGTTTAGTTTCTTCCCCAGCCACTGAATTTTATATCTTAAAATATGTTTTCTGTTTTTTGCTGGTATTAATGAGCTTGCATTATACGACTGATTTCGCAATTACTACCTTTTGATGAGGGTAGAATTGCGTGCTTCAGGTAGAAATCAGTAAAAGTTTCGATTTCAGTGAAATAAGTGCAAAACAGAAAATCGAAGTGATAAAGTGATATTGCGCAAAGTGTTACAGTGTTGCGTCCGAGGGTTCGTCTGTTCGTGCCTGTCGTTCACCTAGTCCGGGACCTCTTGCAAGCTCCCAATCCCAGGGGAGAAGTAATGTCGAACGACTTATGGGTTCGAGAGGCCTTGATCAACGAACAGACGTTTCCCTCTATGGTATCGGTTGTATCTTACCAAGATCTCCCCTACCATAAGGCGAGAGAGACGTTTTTTCTCCTCGTCATCCGAAGGCTTTTCGCATAAGAAACCTGTAACAAGGTTTCGAAGCCCTTAAGCGAAAGTCAGTCCTTTCAGGACAGGTCCAGCGTCCTGGTTGCAACCATTAGGACAGCTCTGACCCTATGCAGTCATCGGAAAACTGCTCGCCGCCTAACAAAAGCATAACACAGACTCCGAGAGTCCTTTTTGTTGGCAAAGTGTTGCGGTCACAGACGTTACCCTCGTCTCTTACCACAACCATTTCCGTTGATCCTTAATGGGTTGTACGGCAAGACATGCAGAATATGCTTGCCTCCCTTATGGAAGACTATTCTGCCGATTAGTCCGTTGAGTCTAGCCGTTTATCTCATCGATATCCTGGCTTTCAGCCAACCTAACGTTCCTTTGTGCTTCCTTTTGACGTTGGCGTAGCTAAGTCACGTCAGTCAGGTTGTTTAGAACCACACTCGATGCGGTCTCGTGTGGATTTTCAGCCACATTTGGACGTTAGGCCACTTGCTGATGCTCCTGTTGACGTTCAGGACGTTCGCTAACAATCGGAGTTGACTTGTTTTGACGCTGTGCGTCAACCTCCGCATTCTAGAGTTGTTTTGACTGCTCAGTCTAGGCAGTCAAAGCAGTCTCGAGTGGACGCTGTGCGTCCTCACGCACCTGTTGTTGTTGACAGTTCAGTTGTTGACAGTTCACAGACTGTCAAGCAGTTACATGACGTTGCGTCCTGGTCCGCTACTAATGCACCAGTGCGTGTGGACTCTGCTTGTAAAGCATTGCCACCACGGTAGGTCTCTCCCTTGCTTGAGACTCAGCCTTTATCGGACAAGGTTCCTGTAGATGAGGAAGTTGCTGTTCCCCCTCCTACTGATATTCCCTTGAGGACTCTGTCAGACGGAGAGGAGCCTAAAGCTGCTTAGCCCTCTATGGACTTTAATTAAATCATGATGATTTTTTTTTAAGGATCTTTGTCCGGATCTTTTTGTAACTGCTGCTCCTCGTTCGCCTAAACGTCAGAGCTTACACTAGGCCTAGCTACTTCGAAACCGTTGTTTATAAGCTAGTGCTCTCTCGCTCTCCTAGAGAGCTTTACGTTTGCTAGGCGACTGGTTTATCACCAGGAGGAGTTTGGGGGATACAGCCTTTGCTTTCCCTTCTTTTAAACTGGCTTATAGAGCGAGAGTCTGTTATGACACGAGAGAAGTTCTCGGCTTGGGAGTTCATGCCTCTGCCCAGATAGACTTCTCAATTCTCGTAGACTCTCCCTGGCGCCTGGCCAGGAGACGCTCCAAGTTTTTTACAGGTCAACTTCACAGCTGTTTTCGAGCCTTTGAAGTTTTACTGTACAATTATGTCATGCATAAACAAGGCTTTCAGGGATGGAAAGCGGTACCGCCTCAGTCGCTAACCCCGTCTGTTGCCGCACCTGCTCCCGTAGACCCTAAATGGGCTTTGCTGCAAGACATGCAGTCCAAGCTTGCGTCCTTGATAGAGGACTTTAATGCGGAGAAGGTTGCTGCTGAACCTTCTGGCCAACAACCTTCCAACCGGTCGGTTGTGAGTCCTGTTGACGCTGAGGTAACCTTCTCGCGTCTACCAGTTGAGGTGGTTCCTCCACCGATGCGACCCAGTGTGGGTTGCCAGCCGCACGTTGACGTTAAGCGACGCTCGGAGGTGGTTGTTGACGTTCAGGACGTTCAACAACCAGCAGAGGTGACTTGTTTTGACGCTGTGCGTCAACCTTAGCAACCCGGTATGGTGTTGACTGCACAACCCAGACGGTCTAGACAGTCTCGGGTGGACGCTGTGCTTCCTCGCACACCCATGGTTGTTGACAGTTCACAGACTGTGCAGCAATTCCATGACGTTACGTCCGGCTCCGTCACGCATGCACCAGTGCGACCGGACTCAGCGAGCCAGACGTTACCCACTCCGTTGCCGTTTCCTCATCAGTTTTCGGATGAGGAACTATCTGATGAGGACGTTGCTGAACAACAAGACGATCAGCCCCCAGAATAGATCAAGCCCTGCTATCCATCCAGAAGATGCTGAAGAAGGAACGCTGTTCAGTCAGGCTGTGGATGAGTCTGGTGGGGACGCTGTCATCCCTGGAACAGTTTGTATCACTAGGAAGACTACACCTCCGTCCTCTTCAATACCATCTGGCTTTTCACTGGAAAAAGGACAAGACGCTAGAAGCGGTCTCGATCGCGATTTCCGGAAAGATAAAGTCTTGTCTGACTTGGTGGAAGGACAATATCAACCTAAGAGAGGGTCTTCCCCTGGCTGTTCAGACTCCCCACCACGTTCTCTTCTCGGACGCATCGGACTTGGGCTGGGGCGCGACACTGGACGGTCGGGAATGCTCAGGTCTGTGGAACTCGAGTCAGAGGAGCATACATATCAACTGCAAGGAGCTGTTAGCAGTTCATCTGGCCTTGAAAAGCTTCGAGTATCTCCTTCGAGGCAAAGTGGTGGAAGTAAACTCGGACAACACCACGGCCTTGGCGTACATCTCCAAACAAGGAGGTACCCACTCACTGACGTTGTACGAGATCGCAAGGGACCTGCTCATCTGGTCAAAAGGTCAAGACATCTCCCTAGTAACGAGGTTCATCCAAGGTGACTTGAACGTCATAGCAGATTGTCTCAGTCGGAAAGGGCAAGTAATTCCAACCGAATGGACCCTCCACAAGGATGTGTGCAAGAGACTTTGGGCCACTTGGGATACACCATCCATAGATCTCTTTGCAACCTCGCTGACCAAGAGGCTTCCAATCTATTGCTCTCCAGTCCCGGACCCAGCAGCAATAAATATAGATGCTTTCCTCCTAGATTGGTCACATCTGGATCTCTACGCATTCCCACCGTTCAATATTGTCAACAAGGTACTGTACTGCAGAAGTTCGCCTCTCACGAAGGGACAAGGTTGACGTTAGTTGCTTCCCTCTGGCCCGCGAGAGAATGGTTCACCGAGATACTTCGATGGTTAGTAGACGTTCCCAGAAGTCTTCCTCTAAGGGTAGACCTTCTACGTCAGCCACACGTAAAGAAGGTACTCCAAAGCCTCCACGCTCTTCGTCTGACTGCCTTCAGACTATCGAAAGACTCTCGAGAGCTAGAGGCTTTTCGAAGGAGGCAGCCAGTGCGATTGCTAGAGCAAGGAGAGCGTCTTCCATTAGAGTCTACCAATCGAAGTGGGAAGTCTTCCGAGACTGGTGCAAGTCAGTTTCTGTATCCTCGACCAGTACCTCTGTAGCTCAAATAGCTGATTTTCTCTTATACCTGAGAAAAGGACGATCCCTTTCAGCTCCCACTATCAAGGGCTACAGAAGCATGTTGGCATCGGTCTTCCGGCATAGAGGCTTAGATCTTTCCAACATAAAGATCTGCAAGACCTCCTTAAGTCTTTTGAGACCTCCAAGGAGCGTCGTTTGGCTACCCCTGGATGGAATTTAGACGTGGTACTAAGATTCCTCATGTCAGACAGGTTTGAGCCGTTACATTCAGCCTCCCTGAAAGATCTCACTCTTAAGACTCTTTTCCTGGTATGCTTAGCCTCGGCTAAAAGAGTCAGTGAGATTCATGCCTTCAGCAAGAACATCGGATTTTCGTCGGGAAAAAGCCACTTGTTCGCTGCAACTTGGTTTTCTAGCCAAAAATGAGCGGCCTTCTCGGCCTTGGCCTAAATCTTTCGATATTCCCAGCTTATCGGAGATCGTAGGCAATGAACTAGAAAGAGTCTTATGCCCTGTTAGAGCTCTAAAGTTCTATTTAAAGCGTACTAAACCTTTACGAGGCCAATCTGAAGCTTTATGGCGTTCAGTTAAGAAACCATCCTTGCCTATGTCAAAGAATGCTTGGTCAGACTTTATCAGATTGTTATTACGAGAAGCTCATTCACATCTGAGTGAGGAAGACCGAACTTTGCTTAAGGTGAAGACGCACGAAGTTAGAGCTGTAACAACTTCCGTGGCAAAATATATCTCTGCAAAGTATAATGGACGCAACCTATTGGAGAAGCAAGTCAGTGTTCGCGTCATTTTACTTGAAAGATGTCCAGTCTCTTTACGAGAACTGCTACACACTGGGACCATTCGTAGCAGCGAGTGCAGTAGTGGGTGAGGGCTCAACCACTACAATTCCCTAATTCCATATCCTTTTAATCTGTCTCTTGAAATGTTGTTTTTTTATGGGTTGTCCGGAAGGCTAAGAAGCCTTTCGCATCCTGGTTGATTTGGCGGGTGGTCAAAGTCATTTCTTGAGAGCGCCCAGATTAGGGGTTTGAGGAGGTCCTGTTGTATGGGTTGCAGCCCTTGATACTTCAGCTCCCAGGGGTCTGTCACCATCCTAAGAGGATCGCGAGGCTCCGTAAGGAAGACGTACTTATAAGGCAGAGTAATCGTCTAAGTCGACTTCCTTACCAGGTACCTATTTATTTTGTTTTTGTTATTTTGATAACTTCTAAAATGAAATAAAAACTCTTAGCTCATAAGATGTAAACATATTTAACTGGTCTCTACCCACCACCCTGGGTGTGAATCAGCTATATATTCACCGGCTAAGTTAAATATTTAAAAATGATATTTTAATTATAAAATAAATTTTTGAATATACTTACCCGGTGAATATAAATTAAACGACCCTCCCTTCCTCCCCAATAGAGACGCAGTGGGATGAGGAGAAAATTGAGTCTTTGTTTACATAGAGTTTGGTATCTGGCCGACAGTTGGCGCTGGTGAGCACACCCGCAACCTGTGTGGCGATCGCTAGCGAGTTTTTTTTTAATACAGTTTTTTGTCTGTCGAGCAACAGAGTTGCAGCTATATATTCACCGGGTAAGTATATTCAAAAATTTATTTTATAATTAAAATATCATTTTATTTCAAATAGAGTGTAAAACAGATTTTGAGTGAAGTGAAAAATCTATTTTTGGGTGAGATAGCCATGTCGTCCTGATGGAAGGTTCTTATTCTGATCCTGTAGGTTGATTTCTTATATTACAGGATATTTGCTGTATGATTGTTCCTAAGAAAGTTACAGACGGAGATTTGTAGTTCTTGAATTTATATTGTTACGGGCTGGATTTACATCAGTGGGAATTCATACATCCAACCAAGTATTCCGGCAACAGTATTGGTGTCCCTAATTCTGGTTTCCTTGTATCTCCTTGTCCCAACCTTTATTCATCAATACGTACATCCTACTCCGGTAGGGCTATGGAAGGTTGAGAGAAGTTTCATAGTGGAATTTTTCTCTCTGGTCCAAAATTAATCCAGCCGCCATTTCTACCGGTTTCTAACCTTTGTATGGCAATACTTTGGATGACAGGAGATGGTGGAAGAAGGAAAACAGAATATTAGGGTTCTATTGTAAAACGGTAAGAAAGAATACAACTCCGCTGAGCTATCCACAGTGGATTTAACTCAACTATATTTGTCACCGGTTTTTCCGGCGAAATCAAGTATGATACCCATGTATCAAATTGACTTACAGGTGGTACACTGTCAGGAGACAACATGCACTGCTGTGCTGCAGTAGTCGTGTGGGCATGAGGTCTGCCGATCTCATGCCGGGTGCCATGCTCAGTGGCCTTTAAGGTAAAACGTATGAGGTCGGCCCTACCCGAAGAGGGCAAGCCTTTTAGGCTACCCAAACCACTCCCAACCAGACCATCATCAGCTTCTAAGCTACTGACGGACTCGGCAGGGTCTAATCCTCCACATCAGGGGTCAAGAGCAAGAAGTTCAAAGGGGGCAGAGGCTGGAACTTGATTTCGGTCCGGTGGCCTTCTCGAGCCAGCTCATGGAGAGGTTGAGTAGTGTAGTCCAGTTCCAGTTTGGTTCAATTGCCAATCGGCTGCTGTCTATGGACGGTTTGGGCCAGGGACTGCAAAATCAGGAAAATATGATAGAAAATCCTTGCGGTCCGGACTACCACAACAACGGTAGTTTGTGGTTCCGGACGTGTCAAAGCTCCCAGCGATCGTTTAGAACGGCCCGTGGCGCTTGGCTCTTCATCCCCGTTCTCAGAGCGCATGTTGACAATAGCAGGAGGTGGTTCCCGTCCGGTAGAAGATTTTGAATGATATCCGCTGGGTTTACAATTCATCTTCCCTTGATGCGAGCGCCGAGCAAGCTCGATCCGCCTGGGTCCGGACTTTAAATGAGTGGGAATGTGTCAATACCAAGTTAACCCCTCATAAGAATATATACACTATGTTCGAGGTGGACGGGTAGACCCCAACGCCATGTACCACCAAGGTAGTAGGCCTTTCCTTACAGGTGGATATGAAAGGCAAGCCCACGCTGCAACTACGGAAGATGGAACTAACTTCCCTGTTGTTCCCAGGAGGCCAAGATTGCTGGATCGATGCACCAGCTACTTTTACGGCAGGGTCATTGAACTAGGACTGTGCCACCACACAGTTTAGTGAACGCCTCTCCGGACTTCCAGACTCTCTGGTAAAGATAGAATACGGTGCAAGAACCAGGCTGGGTAGATCTATCAACTCAGCCACGATGACGGAGATGACTTTGTTAGTCTACGAGAGAAGCCACTTTTTTAAGATCCTGATAAAGTCTTTGCCTCACGCACTACTGTGTGATACACATGACTTTGCAGTGGTCCGTCGCACTTGCCAGAAGCTTGTCTTACTTGAGGACTCCATTAGGCATGAGCCTAGCAGGTTACTTAAGGCCTCGATCTGGGGAGCGGACTTCTTCCTGGAGGACGTGTTAAATAGCGTCCTCGGAGAAGCAGCTAGAGTCAACCAAAGCCTCAGAGTCCGGTGGGGTCTAATTCCAAAAAGAAAATTTTAAGCACACCGGACCGCAATCACGAGGCAGGAGATGACCAAGGAAGTTTCAGTCCTTCCAAAGGCCACAGGCTCAGGATGTGCTACAGGCAATGCCAGTATCCCAGGTGAGCCAGCCTTCCACCTCGAGAACCCAGCCACAAAATCAATAGCCCTAGTCCGTTTATTGCGTCTCCGGCGTATCATCCTTCCTTCGAAACACAGGGAGTGTTTCACGGATATAATACGCATGTGAGAGGTAGTAGAGCTAGGGGAGCTTTCCTGCGTAGAGTACTCCCCAGGTAGGAGGAAGGCTGTACCTCTTTCGGAGCCGTTGGGCATTCGGCAATTGGCATACAATGTCATAATGAAAGTTCTGGGGTGGAGATGGATGAAAAAAGCCCCCTCCACCAACCAGTTTTTATCAGACTCCAATGGCAGACTTAACACTTTACACTGGAGATCTTCTTCTGAAGAAAGCAATAAAAGAGGTAATATGCTTAAAATTTCAAGCGCCTTTGTTCAGAGTGACAAAGTAAGACTCGGACAAACGAAGAGTAACCTAGATCTGTCCTATTTGAATACATATATTCAATGCGACTAGTTCCATATGCTGACCGTCTCACAGGTGAGGACCTTATGTCTCCGTGGGGCCATCACCACCTCTATAGAACTTGCAGGCGTTTATTTTCATGTTCCGATAGCATGGCTTTTTCGTCCTTTCCTAGAATTCAAGCTAGGGAAACGGGCTTACACCTTCAAAGTGATGCCATTCGGACTCAACATAGCGACCAAGTTATTCACTAAGTCGGCGGAGACAGTGTCCAAGAGATGAGGACTCAAGGAATACAGTTAGTGGCCTACCTAAACGGTTGGTTTATCTGGGCCAAGAGCGTCAAGGAATGCCACAAGGTGTCAGGCAAAGTAATAAAATTTCTGGAATACTTGGGTTTCCAAATAAATTTCAAAACGTCCCGATTTTCTCCAGCAACGTGCTTCCACTGGTTAGGTCTTTAATGGATCTTGACCACACACAAGCGGTCAATGCCACCACAGAAGAGGATAGAGATAGTAAGAAACACAAGAGCATCTCTCAAGGACAAACTAACGACCCGGAGAAACCAACAAAGAACCCTAGGTTTACTCCAGTTTCCCTCAGTAACAGACACATTACTGAGGGTCAATCTGGAAGACATCAATCGAGTTTGGCGGTCCAAAGAAAACGAGAAATAGCGAGACAAAATTTCTCGGATTCCACCTACACTATGGAAAAAACTTCAACAATGGACGAAGGTAAAAAACCTAGCAAACTCAGTACCTTTACGATTCCCAGGGACAACATTGGTTGTCCATTTAGATGACTCCCTAAGCATTTAGGGAGGCTGTTCCCAATATGAATAGGTCCAGGGGTTGTTGACAGTGACACTCCGACAACTACACTTCAATATCTTAGAAGTCATGGAAGTGTACTTGACTCTAATAAGTCTTTCCCTGTCACAGAAACAACATATCAGTTTTATACTAGACAGCCAAGTGATAGTCCACTGCATAAACAGGGGAGGTTCCAAATCAAGTCGCGTAAATTAAGTGATGGTAGCTATCTTTTCTATGGCAACAGGGAACCTTTGCCACCTATCGGCTGTTCACCTGGCAGGAGTAAGAAATGTGGTTGAGGATGATCTAACGAGGACACCTCCGCGGGAGTTGGAATGGTCCTTGGCCAAAAAAGTCATTTAATTGGACCTGCTAACAGGTTCTGGGTCTCCCAGTAGACCTATTTGCCATGGAATCCAACCACAAGCCACAATGTCATGTGGTCCCCAACCTGGACCCTTTGGCCTATGTCACGAATGACATGTCCATAGATTGGAACAATTGACGGAGGATTTACCTGATTCCACCTTTAAACATGCTAATGAAAGTCCGGACATGCTCAGGACTTTCAAAGGTCGGATTGCCCTCGTAGCCCTCAATTGGCCCAATGCAACTGGTTCCCTATCTTGGTGGAACTAGGACTCCAACCTCGGCGGATTTGCCTTCACTTTATGGACTATCTGAGATTTGCAGTACAAAGAGATGCTGAGATTGACCCTTTTAACACATTGTCCCTAGTGTCAGGTATATGAGATTCTACCCTTCGGCAATATGATTTTGATGTAAGAAAGTTAGCCAATTTCTGGAAGACTCAGAGGTTCGGACGCTGACTACGAATCTGGCAGTTAACCTTTTTCAGAACTTTCTTGGAAGGAGGTCTAGCCAATAATACTATTACTATGATTAAATCTGCTTTAAAGAAAATATTTCAGATCGGGTTCAGTTTTAATCTACCAGATTCGTATTTTTTGTCTATTCCATGAGCCTGTACTAGACTAAAACCAGTAACTTGTCCTCACGCAGTTTCATGGGTTTTAGATGATGTCCTTGATCTAGATTCTGACTCTGATATTGACTCATGCACTTATATAGTGCTTCTTAGGAAGATGTTATTTTTGATAAGTTTAGCCTCAGGAGCCAGAATATCTGAACTCTCAGCAATATCTAGAGAACCAAATCATATTGATTTTCTTTCTTCTGGTTAATTTTATCCTCTCTAGATAGAAAATTCTTAGAAAAGAATGAGGGTCCACAGAATAGATGGTCCCTGTGGAAGATTGTCCCACTTCCACAGGATCTATCTCTGTGCCCAGTTATCACTCTGGAAAACTATTTAAATAGACCTTCAGGACCTTTGTTTATTAGAAAGGATGGAGGAACCATTTCCATGAAAGAAATCAGACAATAGATTCTGTATTTTATTAAAAGAACCAAGCCGGAATCTGTACCACATGCCCAAGATATCCAGGCTATAGCAACACCAGTCAATTACTTTCGTCACATGAATTTTGAAGGATTAAAAAGATATAGTGGTTCCTCCAGATTTAACACAACCATCATAACAGGGGCCTATCTTCATATATATTTTCCCTCTTAGTGCCTTGTCTCCTAATGAGGAGCAGGGCAGCACCTGCCTTCCCTTTTCCTCCTACCTTAACATTGACCTTTATTTGGGGTGTAATTAAGAGATTGGTATATAAAGGATTTTTAGTAAAACACTCTTAATTGAATTACTCTATTTCTAATTCAGTTCTTTAACTTTTTGTGTATTTCCAAGCTTATGGGACCAATTCTCTGTTAATATTTCACGGAGCAACACAGGTTGAGCCCAGAAAAGGGATATTGACGTAGGAAAAATCTATTTCTGGGCGAGGAACCTGTGTCGCCCAGTGAACCCTCCCTCCTTTTTCCTCACCCTAGGCTGGCCCAAGCTTGGGGTGCTAGTAGGAATGATGAGAGAAGGATAGGTAGTAGTGGTGGTGGTGGGGGGGGCAGTACCTGTAGTGAATGACACCTCGTAGTAACGGGGGATTTTGAGGAGGGAGAAGTCTAATTGGAAAGGGACCTCTGGTAGTGGTATCACTCGCCCCAGTTTTAATACCGACACACTTTAGGGGTGAGCGAGCTGGGTATATTCCTGGTATTCCATGCAACTTTTTTCTCTGGTATATTTAGCAGTATTTATACATTTGAAATGGTGCTTTAAGGAGCATTTCACTGGGCGACACAGGTTCCTCGCCCAGAAATAGATTTTTCCTTCGTCAAAATCCCTTATTCACACACCCACTTCCCTAAAATTCAGTTGGATTTGATTCAGAGTGAAGGCAGATTGAGAAACTGATTTTGTTAGCGCATCACCTATTGGTGAAAGAGTGCAAGTGCTCCTGTGGGCTAGTTTGATACTCTCCTCCCCCAAAAAATTTTATTATCATCCAACCTTGTGCTTAAATTTATACAACATATGAATGCTAAGTTCTAAAGTACTGTATTGAATTGATAGATTTTAGAATAAAATATATTTTATTCATTGCATGCAAGTTTTTTTTTTTTTATATTATTTAGAGGGCTCTATTAATGTTTTGTTCTTTTTCAGAGATTTACGGATTGCTTTCAATTCTTTAACGGCATATGCATCTGTAAACCACCTTCATTTTCATCTGTACTATTTGCCTTTTCGTCTCTTCGTGGAAACTGCTGTAAGCATACTGTATATGGAATTATTTTTCTATATTTTCATAATTTTAATTATGCTCAGAAGATTATGAAAACAGTTTCCACTTTAATATGCTACATTTTTAAATGTTTCAGAATACTAAGCTAAGTTTTACATAAGCTGTTACTGAAGCAGTCCAATATCAAGCCAGGTCAGTTCATCCAATTTAAGTGGATGAGTTAGCATAACACCACATTTTTAGCCACCTGCTTACGGGCTTTTGAACGTTAAAAATCTTCGTGGAGTATAATAATTACCTTCTTATTTATATATTAAGTTCTTGAAAGAATTAATTAAAGTTATATTTTACATCACTCATCCTAAAGTATTAAATACAAAAATAAAATGTGCTATTTGTTGTTATACCCGACCTTATGTCGGTTAATACGTCTTACAATAACAAGGAGGTACTATGCTGTACTTCACATGGAACCTCATTAATATAGGTATCTGGTTTTTATAAAATGATTACATATTGTAAGAACAGTATTTATTATTTTTCAGTACATATACAGTAATACCCCACAATACAGTACTGTAAGTATTTAATTGGTTCTAAGAGGCTTAATTAGATAGGTTGGATTTTATCGATATTAAGGGACTTATACACTCACTATACACGAAATAAACATGCAAATAAAAAAACAAAAACTGCTATCATTCATTTTGTAAAACTACATACCTGTTCCTACACACACACACACACACACACACACAGAGAGAGAGAGAGAGAGAGAGAGAGAGAGAGAGAGAGAGAGAGAGAGAGAGAGAGAGAGAGTGAGTGAGTGTGTGTGTGTGTGTGTGTGTAGTTGCTGGAAGAGGGGGATGACATGATGATGGCTAAGGTTAAACTGTAAATGTTATATCAAGGGAGTTTTTGAGTTTTTACACACCTGTCACTGATGGCAGCGTTTCTTCGGTGATAAGGTGAGGTGATGATTTGGTAGCCTTTTGTTTTTCAACTCTTAACTGAGAACTGATCGACAGTTTGTTGAATGGTTTTCAATTTTTATCGTTGAAAATTGTTTTATAAGGCAGGAATAAACCTTTAACACCATTTATAACTTTTACAAATGGTTCAGCTGAAGGATTTTTGGACTCAAGAAATAATAACACTCTGATAAATGATGAAAACCCTGCTATGTATTTTTTTGAGCTTGAAATGTCTTGGTTCCTTAGACTGGAGACTTTCTTCAATTTTCTGTTGCTCCTCTAACTTCAACAATTCTTCAAAATGGCTGAGGTGACCCATGTATTCAGATTAACCATCCAAATCATGGGAAGGGTAGACTTTGAGATGTTCTTGAGAGCCCAGGGATTAAGCGCATAGTACACTAACAATGGCTTTAGCTTGAAATGGCCTTTAACGTTTCCTCCTAACATTAAAGTTAGTCTATCTTTGGCTACCCATACCCTATCATTGTTTGCTGTTCCTTGGAAATAAAGGAAAAATTGTGCATTCTCTTCCAAAATACAGTAATCCTGTCTCATTAATATTGAAGATGAGTTCCCATGGGAATTTTATTTTCAGCTATGATTTTCTTTAAAGTTTTGGAAAATTCCTTGGTACTTTCTTTAAAGTTTTGGAAACTTCCTTTGCGGCAATGGTATCAGCCGCAGCAACTTTTTCTTGGATTTTAATGTTGTGTAAACTGAAGCATTTCTTGAACCGATTAAACCATTTGTGACAAGCAACAAATGTTATCTTCTTTTCACTCTGCTTTTTACACAAGTCTTGAAACAGATACTTGGTTTTCTCTCAAGTAAGTATTTTAATCGTAAGAATTTGTTCATGCATGTGGTGTTCTATCCAATGGGATAATAACCATTCCAGTTAATCATAGAATGTGCCTCTCTCCACATTTATTGTTAAAATTTTTTATATTAGCCTTTTCCGTCATGTATTAGACAATACGGTTTTTGTCACAAAAAATGGTGGACACCATGTCTGAGGCAGGCCTACAGTACGTGCAGTTTTTATCACCTTGTCACCCCTTTTATTTCTTTTTATTATGTTCAATGTGTCTTCCATTGTAATCATATACTTCGTAGAATTACACACTAGAACATTTTTGGGAGACATTTCTAAAATATGTTAAGATTACTGAGATATAAAAGGATAAGGTTAACTCATATGTGGAACACCACCAGACTGGTAAACAACTAATGCTTGTAATGTAGGGTGAAACAATAAAAAAAAGCTTTTAAGACCTCAACATTGTCCATATGTCATTTTTTATATTGTAACCGTAAATGAAACACGTAAGGTGATTGGTAAAGAAATCTTAGGTTAAGGTAATATATATATATATATATATATATATATATATATATATATATATATATATATATATATATATATATATATATATATATATTTATTTACTCAGGAAGAACAGATAGAGTTGGAAGAGAAAGGGTAGGAATGATGATGACACCAAGAGCAGAAAAGGCATTAACGGAATGGAGAGCTGTAGACAGTAGATTATTACTTGCAAAGTTCAAATCAAAGTCGTGCAATGTGATTATTATAGTTTCCTTTGCACCAACAAATGATTTCCCCGAAGAAAGGAGAGATAAATAGTATGAAGAACTGCAGAGTGTAATAAATGAGATCCTAGGGGTTGATATGGTGTAGGGGTAATGAGTTTGCTGCTTGACAGATTTGGCATGTCCTACGCCTACATGCTCAATAAACGATTTTTTGAAGGCAGCTTCTTCTAACTTATATAGCTGGCAGCTCCTATCAGTAGATTTATGAGAGATATGAAAATTGTGATTGGTAACTTAAATGCTAAAGTTGGAAGGAATAATCAACGTATAGAGAATATGATGGGTGTTGAAGGTTTTGGTGAAGTTGCAAAATGAAAATGGGGCACACACTAGGAGTTTTTGTTCAAAAAACAATATTGTTATTAGAAGTACTTTTTTTCCAGCACAAGAACATCCACAAGTATACATGGACTTCATCATGTGGCAATTACAAAAATCAAATAGATCACATAGCCCGCAATAAAGAGAGAAGGAGGACTCTGAGGAATGTAAAAACCTATAGAGGTGCAGATATTGGTAGTGATCACCCGCTCCTCATTGGCACAAATTAAAACTGAAAGCACCTAACAGAAAAGTAGATACAATACCTAGGTTTGATACAACAAAGTTTCTCGAAGATGAATACAGAAAAACCTTTGCAATGGAATGTAGTAATCAATTTGCAGTCTTAGAGACTTTAAGAGACAAAGAGCAGACAATTAATGAAGAATGGTGTGATATTAATAACATATCAGTCCGTTGGTAGTTAAGTTTTGGGGCATACAGTTACAAGGAAAAAACCATGGTTATCAAGTGTTACTTGGGATACTATAAAAAGGAGACAAAGACAGAAGTTGATTGTTGAAATTTTTCTAGGAAGTAATGAAAATTACAAGGTAGAGCATGCTAAGTATTCCAGTATTGATAGTGAAATCAAAAGAAAAACCAGGATTGAATGGAAAGAATCTTTAGACAGGAAAGCAGAGGAGGCTGTCAAAGCTATGAATTCAGGGAGTAGCTGTGGCATAATAATTGCTCACAGAATTATTAATGAAATCTCTACTGGGGCAAAGAAAAAGAAGCATATACCCATAGAAAATAGAGATGGATCTGTTATAACAGCAGAAGATGAAGAGAGGCAATGTTGGATGGAACACTTTAGTGAGGTCTTGAATACCGATATGAAGGGAATAATTTGACTGATATACTAAAGCTGAGGGAGACGATGTACCCACAAATGAATTCAGTGTGTTTAAAGTTAAAGCTATCATTAAAACTAAAGAAATGGAAAGCCCCTGGATGCGAGGGAATAACTGCTGAGATGATATTGGCCAAAAATGAAATAACTCCCAGAATACTTACTAGATTATATTTTAGAATTTGGCGTGAAGAGGCAAAAGTTAGGAGTGTTGGTAAAAATGGTAAAAAAAGGAGATTGAGTGATTGCAATAATTACAGAAGCGTCACACTTACATCAGTTGTCATGAAAATATATAGTATTCTTATTCTAAAGAGACTAGAGAGAAAGACTGATAAAGACCTGAGAGATGAGCAAGGGGATTTAGGAAAGGTAAAAGTTGTGTTGACCAAATTTTCAATTTAAGACATGTACAGCAATGTGTAAAATATAGAAATCTTTTTTTGATGGCCTTTGTAATAGTGTGCACAGGCCAATTTTGTGAAGAGTCATGCGTTACTATGGAGTTCCTCTTAAATATGTAAATTTGATTGTCTGTCCATGAGCATAGCATAGTGCAAAGTTAATGTTAGTGGAGCTGTATCATATTAATTTCCGGTAAACAAAGGAGTACTTCAAGGGAATGTGTTGTCACCTATGTTGTTTATCCTCCTCATGGATTTTGTAATGCATAGAACAGTTGGGGATGGTGGAGAAGGATTAGACTGGATTGGTAACAGGAAATCAGCTGACCTAGAGTATGCTGATGACTGTCCTTATTAGCAGAACACCATAGGACTTGCTCAAAATAAATAGAAGAAAGACAGAGATGATGAGAACGGAATATGCGATGGAAAATGAAATATCATTAGAAGGAGAAAGGATTAATGAGGTTGAACCATTTAAATATTTAGGAACTATGATCTCAAATACAGGATTTTTAGAATTTGAGTTTAATGAAAGATAGAAAAAAAAGCAAATCAGGCAATAGCTAGGTTAAGTAAAATTTGGAAGTCGAATAGCCTGAAATTATATATAAAAATCAGGCTATATATCAGTTGAGTGAGATCGGTGTTACAGTATGAACATGGGTCGTGGTATGACGAAACAATATCCAACAGATTTTGTAGATTTGAGAACAAAGCCCTCAGAAGAATGTTGGGAGTTAAATGTCAGGACAGGATTAGAAATGAAGAAGCTGTAAGAGAGATTACTCGCATGCCATATGTGGATGAGATCATGGTAAGGGGTAGATAGAGATGGTTTGGGCATGCTCTTTGCACTCCAGAGAGATTAGTTCACCAAAACTTTTAACTGGGCTCCACAAGGCACTAGAAGAGTTGGAAGGCCCAGGCCTACATGGCTGAGGACTATGAAGCGTGCAGTAGGAAATGATAAATGGACAAGTATTAATTTAAAAGCCCAAGATAGAGACGACTGGTGAAATCTAACCGAGGCCCTTTGCGTCAATAGGCATAGGAGGAGATGATGATGATGTGACTGCCCGTGGGATCCTTAGTGTATGCATGTTTGTCCCAGCAATGGAGGGCGCCGTTGCGGCACTTTTATGTCAGCAGAGGAGATGGATCCTCACGGTCTCTGTCCTGCATGTAGGGGTCACTCTTGCTTGTAGGAGTGTCTTTGCCAGGTTTGTCGGGAGTGGTTGCCCTCCCAGTGGTTGAGGTTTAGTAGTCAATTGAAGAAGGCGAAGAGGGATCCTTCACCTTCGAGGTCACCCTCAAAGGGGAAAAAACCTTGCCGTCGATTTTTGTCAACTCGACCTCTCCATAATAACTCTGCTCGTATGATCTCCCCTGGGAGTCGGACGAGTGTGGGTGGCACTCATGTGACTTTGGGATAACCATACGTGCTGGGGGCCTCCGATGCTTCCCCTAGCAAAGGAGTGCTGGCCGCCGCCGTAGGGGAATCTCTCTCTAACAAAGCAGTTCGTCTGCTGTGGCCTTACTTGGGGTTCACGGGTTCTCTGTGCAAGGAAAGGTTGCATGAGGTCTTGTGGTTGGTGCACAACATGAGCAGACATCCTCCCCAGGGGTTGATTCCGATCTTCCCCCACGAAACTCCATAGATTGAGGATCAAAAGTGTCTCGCACGCTCAGCTTTCTTGACCTTGGCTTCTGTTTGCCCGAATTTTTGCTTTGCTTGAGTGGGCAGGTGTGAGCAGTTGCAGACAAGCACTCCTCGGAGTGACTTGTCAAGGGATCTCTTCGGGGTGAACCCAGTGACTTGCTTAGGCAGTTTATAAAGTTGATCTTCTGGCTGAGTTTACTCAGCTGGAAGGGAGACGAAGTGAGCTTTCAAGAGATCCGCCTACAGTTGTTGAACAATCTGACCTTGTAAGGGAGAGTTGTCCTCATTGGATGTTGGGCAGCCTTCATTTACGAGAGAAAGATCCCCTTCGCCAGCTCCTATTCGGCAAGCTCCTCGCTTACAAAGAGATTTGCCATTAAGGACAAAAGAGGTTGATCCTCCATTCTGGCCGCTGCAGAGACGGCCTTCTCCTGGGTGGTCTCCCTCCCAAAGGCTTCCACCAAAGGGTGTTGGAATATTCCATGCCCTGCTCTAGTCCATCAGAGCACAGCTTTTCGGAGTTGGACGATGATGGTAGGAGGTGAGTGCGTGCGATCCCTCTTCCTCGTGTTCATGTCCTTAGAGCACAGCATATTGCTACGAACTATGCTAAGCCAAACTCTCATGAGCTTGCGCTATCGGTTTTTCCTTCTCGCAAGGAAGAACCTGTTTTGCTATCTGTGCACAAGTGCTCAGCAATTGCCTGCCTTTCTTCTACCTTAGGGGACAGGAAGACAGCACGCCTTTGTCCTGTTGGGGATAAGGTGAACAAGAGAGTTTCTCTCCTTAACCAGTTAGCGAGTGGGCACACTGACCAACTTTTAGCATACTAAAAGAGGGATATATAGTCCCGTTCAAGAGCTCTCGCCCTCCTCTGACCCTCCATCTAATGATGTCGGACTCCTACAGAGGGCGTCCTTGAAGAACAGGCCCTTCGGGCTTAAATCCAGACCATGCTAGAGATGGACACTCTCCAAGACTTCTATAGTCGCTTACTTTTTTGTAGGAAAGGCGTCTGGAGGCTGGAGACCAGTCATTGATCCCTCGACTTTGAACAAGTTCGTACATCAGACCTCATTCAAGATGGAGATTGCCCAGATGGTCAGACAGGCCATCAGACCACAGGACTTCATGATATCGTTAGACCTCAAGAATGCGTATTTCTAGATCCCCATTCATCCATCCTCAAGGAAGTACCTAAGATAACCGTAAGGAGGAAAAATATACTAATTCAAGGTGTTGTGTTTTAGCCTGGTCACAACACCCCAGGTGTTCATGCAGATCTTCACCCTAGTGTTTACCTGGGTGCACAACATCAGTGCCAAAGATTATTGGAACACCTAACTTCTGTAAGAAGTTAATTCCCAACCTTCATCTGCGCATCAGATCTCTACAGTGGCAGTTGAAGACCTTTTGGTCTCAGCAAGTGGACCTACCAAGCACTCTGGTGCCAGTAGGTCAAGAGCAGAAGAGAGACCTGAGATGGTGGGTGTCGGACAACAACCTGCTCAAGAGAGAGTAGACCTTCTCTCTCCTTCCCCGGATATGTTGCTTTTCATGTATGCATCAAAAGAAAGGTAGTATCCAGACGATGGTCTGAATCTGAGCAGCTGTGCCACAAAAACCTCTTGGATATGAGGGCAGCCTTTCTCGCTCTCAAGCACTTCCATCGGCTCCTTTCAGGACACACTGTAGTATTGATGAGCGACAACACTACAGTGGTGTCGCATATAAACTAGCAAGCAAGGAGGTACCTTTTCATAGTACCTATGCCAGCTGACCGTGAAAATCCTCATATAGACAGAAAACAGTTTGGTAGTCCTTCCAGCCTGATTCATCCCAGGCAAGAAGAACGTGTTGGTGGACAATCTGAGCAGGAGGAATCAGATAGTAGACTCTGAAGTGTCCGTGAAACAACAGATAGCCAACAAAGTTTTGACTTTGTGGGGTTCACCAACAATCGACCTGGTTGGGAAGTCCCTAAACCGAAAGCTTCCAGTGAACTACTCTCCAGTACCGAATCCCCAGGCCTTCGGGCAAGACATCTTCCAACGTCCATGGGATAGGATGGAAGTCTACGCGTCCCCCCCCCCGCCTAGTAAGGAGGCTTTTAAACAAAGTCAAGGCATCTCAAGATCTGTTGATGACTAATAGCTCTGCTGGGGCATCATGCAGAATGGTTTCCCAACCTTCTGTATCTACTCACAGAGGCACCGAAGGAGCTCCTCACAATCCCTGATATACTCAGACAATGGCATGTGTAGAGACTCCATCTAACGATCCTATTGCTTCGTCTTCACACCTGGAGGTTATCCAGCAACTGCTCGCAAAGAAAATCTTTTCGAGACTAGTCGCAAAGAGAAGGGCAGGATACCTCCGGAAGTCGTTTGCCTCAGTATATCAGGGAAAGTGGGCCATCTTTTGGGGTTTGTGTCATGGATGGGGTATCGCTCCTCTTAGAGCCACTATAACAACAATAGTGGAGTTTTTATTGTACCTCAAGAAGGAAATACTTTGTTCAGTGTCATCCGTAAAAGACTATTGCTCGGCCTTGAGCATTGTCTTAAAGCTGAATTAAGTTAATATATCCTCCTCGACGGTGTTATCTCTCCTCATATGGAATTTTGAGCGCACGTCCTCAGTGAGAAGTCTGACTACCTTTTTGGAACGTAATTAAAGTCCTACGTTCATTGAAAGGAGCCCCTTACAAACCTCTTCATCAAGCATCAGATCAGGACTTGACCTTGAAGATGGTCTTCGTTCTAGCACTGGCCTCTGCCAAGCTAGTCAGCGAGCTACTTGGTCTGTCCTATGACATTGCCCATTCAAGGGGGGTGGGGGCAAGTGTCATTCAGTCTCATCCCTGAGTGTGTAGCTAAGACTCAAAATCCAGCTGTAGCAGATCCTAGATTTGGGCCCTTCCGGATTGAGAGTCTCTGGTCTGTAACAGATGATCCGGATCAGCTGTTGCTCTGGCCTTTGAGGGCACTGAGGACATATTTGAAAAGAAGTGAGAGAGCCCGCTCACAAATCGGCAGGCTCTTCGTAAGCACGGGGAGAAACAAGAGAAAGATCACAAAGAACTCGATATCTTCCTGGCTCAGGCATGTAATTGAGAGAGCCATTCAATCAGACCACTCTTATTCAGGCCGCCGTCCCTGTGCCCATGACGTCAGGGATGTCAGCGCATCCTTGGTGTTTTAGAAGAATTTCTCTGTGATGCAGGTGTTACAAGTGGGCGTGTGGAAATGACAAATAACGTTCACCACCCATTAACTGCAAGGCAACCCACAGGAACCCAGACACGTTTACTTTAGGTCCTGTGGTGGATGTGCAAAATGTGGTCAATTAACACCTCATCTCCCTTGTAGGACAAGTAGCAGTTGTTTGAGGACAGATGTTATTCACAAATAATTCTAGAATGAATACATATACAAGTGACTGGGTACTTCATATTTCATTTTCCCTTCTGTTAGTGCTCAGGATCCATGGAACCCTGCAAAGTGACCTTCTCTAACTGCAGGAGGGTACTATGCCCTTTGTGCTGTGTGATATATGTATATATATTGGTTATGTCTATGTTCTCCAAACAAGGTGGAGTTGTACAATGTCTAGGTTAAGTGAGGAGCTTAGCTCCAATTTTACGCTTATCTGGTCAAGTCACATTACTAAATTCTATGCTAGCACTGATTGCCCAGGCCGTCATCCTATAAGGATCAAGAGGTTTCAGGGTGCCCTCTAAACAGCTCGCACGTAGCACAGAATGGCACTCTTGGACAGTCCCCAGCCATTTAGGACTTCCACCCACCATGGGGTGAATCGCCTATGTAAAGAACATAAGGTTTGTATATACAGTAGTGCCGGAACAAATGAAAAATCTGGAATAATTTGTATTTTTCTTAACTATACAAACCTGAAGCTCTTTACACATACTGTATGCCATCACCTTTCCCCAGAAGTCCTGCCGCAGTTGCAAAGTTAAGGTTAGGTTATTTATTAGTGCTGCTGGTGTGGGGGGGGAGGTTGGTCTACCCGCACTTCCCCCTCCCCTCCGGTAACCAGCAGAGGGTATTTACATCTTGCAAAACTTTTAGCGGCTGGTTTTCAGCTAGCACTGAAATAATACTTCTTTGTAAAGAACTTCATGTTTGTATAGTTAGGAAAAATACAAATTATTCCAAATTTGTCATGTCTTAGTTAACCCTCATATTTTCTTTATCAGTCATAAAATAAGCATTAAGCACATTAAACTATTAACAACCAATAATGAAATAATTATTCGACTTTACAAAGTAACAAAGCTAGCTGGGCTTCTGGTGGTATAAGGTTACACGCTAGATCCTGCACAGTACTGTATGCCTTCAAGAGAATCAAAACATTGTTATCAGACAGCACATGTTTTCCTTCATACTTGCAGGGTAACTCTAGTTATTGTTATTACTTGTTATGTTACAACCCTAGTTGTAAAATGAGGATGTTATATGCACAAGGGCTCACACAGAGAAAATAGCTCAGTGAGGAAAGGAAGTAAAGAAACAGAATTGTGTGCTTGAGTGGAAGACCATGGTACAAAGGCTATGGCACTATCCAAGACTAGAGAATAATTTGATTTTGAAGTGTTCTTCTAGAAGAGCTGCTTACCATAGCTAAAGAGTTTTTTACCCTTACCAGGGGGAAAGTAGACCCTGAACAATTATAGTGCAGTAGTTTAACTGACCAACCTCTATCAGAGTGGGGAAGTCAAAGTCATCAATATGAACATCAGGGGAAGTTCATAGAAATTGATGAAAATTGATAATTTTGTATTCACCTGATGATCCTATACAGGCGTACGCTCCTCCCTACCTATTAGTGATGTCAAGAAGATAGATTACTTTCAACTCTTGAAATTGGAAGACAAAGTTTATACTGTATACCCACGCCAAGGTTATTGCCAATAACAACTAAATCGTCTCAATACTCCACTAAATTCCTAAGCCTACTGAAAAGAAAGAAAAATTGGCAAATATTTTGTTTTTGGGTAAATGTCGATATAAGCCAAGCTTCGAAACTGAAGCAATATGAACATTAAGGTAGCATAGGAATAATAGAATTTATAAAATTTAATTTTTCAATATACTTACCCGGTGATTATATAGCTGCAACTCTGTTGCCCGACAGACAACTCTAAGGTAAAAACTCGCCAGCGATCGCTACACAGGTTGCGGGTGTGCCCAACAGCGCCATCTGTCGTCCAGATACCCAGTACTCAATGTAAACAAAGACTCAATTTTCTCTCTGTCGTGCTATCGACAAGACGTACTTACTCGCTGTTGCTAAACTGGAGTTTTTTCACAACTAATTGGTGAAGTACTTTATTCTGGTTTTGAGCTTTCGCTGTGCAGGTTTTCTCTTCATAAATCCTTGAACTCTTTTTGATAACGGATTCTTTGTTGATGACTTTTTGATAGTTTTTTGAATTTCCCTTTGACCAATTCAAAATGGCTGACCCTTCACAAGTCCCAAAATTTAGGAAGTGCAATGCTAGGGACTGTTCAAGGCGTCTTCCGAAGGCTTCTCTCGACCCTCACACGGTTTGTTCCAATTGTCGGGATAAAAACTGTCAATTGGAAGATCGGTGTGAGGAGTGCGTTGGGCTTTCGGAATTCGATTTTATCGAATTCCAAAAGTATACACGTAGGCTAGAGAGAGATAGAGTTAGGAGAAGTTCTTCTCGTTCTATTGATTTTTCCTCTCCTCATGCCCCACAACCTATTCCTTCCCCTGTAGTGGTTGCTCCTAACCCCCCTCCTAGCACTCAGGAACCTTCGATGGCTGATATGATGCGTGCCATTCAGGCTCTGGGTGAGAGAGTTGAGTCACTTGCTAGTGACCGTAATCAACTCATGGCGGATGTGAAGGAGCTCAAGTGCAAAAGTGCAGTGGGAAGTGCTAAAGTGGACGCTGTGCGTCAACCGAGTGATAGTGTTGTGGATAGTGTTGCGCTTGAGGGTTCGTCTGTTCGTGCCTGTCGTCCTCCTAGTCCGGGAACTCTTGCAAGCTCCCAAGTCCAGGGGAAAAGCAATGTCGTACGACAAATGGGTTCGAGAGGCTTTAATCAGCGAACAGACGTTCCCTCCGTGGTATCGGGCGTATCTACCCAAGATCGCCCCTACCCAACTCAGACGAGAGAGCCCGTTAATACCTCGTCTGCGGAAGGTGTTTCTCGCAAGAAACCCTGGACCAAGGTCTCACGACCACTTAAACGCAAGTCGGTCCCTTCAGCGCAAGTCCAACGGCCCGGTTGTAGCCACTGGGTCAGTTCGGACTCGCTGCCGTCATCCGATGACTGCACCCCTCCTAAGAGAGGCAAAGGGGTACCGCGTCAGACAGTAACACCGTCTGTCGCCGCACCTGCTCCTGTAGACCCTAAGTGGTCTCTACTGCAAGACATGCAGTCTAAACTGACGTCTTTAATGAAGGACTTTCGTGCGAAGAAGGTTGCTGCCGCACCAGTTAGTGCAGTTCCTAACCTACAACCTTCCCCACCTACGGTTGTGCGTCCTGTGGACGCTGAGGTTACCTTCTCACGCACTCCAGTTGAGAAAGTTCCGCCACCCATGCGTTCCAGTGTGATCTGCCAGCCGCATGTTGACGTTAAGCGACGCACGGAGGTCTCCGTTGACGTTCGGGAGGTACAACAACCGTCAGAGTTGCTGTGTTTTGACGCGGTGCGTCAACCTCCGCTACCCAGTGTGGTTTCCACTGCGCACCCACATCAGTCCAGACAGTCGGGAGTAGACGCTGTGCGTCCCCGCGCTGCCATGGTTGTTGCCAGCTCACAGGCTGGGCAGCAGTTCCATGACGTTGCGTCCGGCTCAGTCACGCATGCACCCGTGCGACCGGACTCAGCGCTCCAGCCGTTACCCACTCCGCTGCCGTTTCCTCATCAGTTATCGGATGAGGGACTTTCTGATGATGATGTTGGTGCACACCTAGATGAACCACATTCAGAATTGGATGAGCCTTGGTCTTCTCAACCCTCTTTGGACTTTAGGAAAGTTTTAGCCATCTTCAAAGAGTTGTTTCCGGACCAGTTTGTTTCTGTGGCTCCTCGCTCTCCTCCATCAGAGTTTGTGTTAGGCATGCCGTCTACCACTCCTGCCTTTACTCGACTCGTCCTCGCACGCTCTTCCAAGAGAGCTTTGCGGGTTATAGGAGAATGGCTGCAGTCCAAGAAGAGTTTGGGGAAGACAGCCTTTACGTTTCCCCCTGCTAGACTCTCTTCTAGATCGAGCGTCTGGTATGCCACGGGAGAAGTTCTCGGCTTGGGAGTTCCTGCCTCTGCCCAGGGCGACTTCTCAAGCCTCGTAGACTCTCCCCGCCGCCTTGCCATGAGACGCTCAAAGATATGTTGGTCATCTTCGGACCTGGACCACCTTTTGAAAGGTATCTTTAGGGCCTTCGAAGTTTTTAACTTCTTAGACTGGTGTCTAGGAGCCCTAAGCAGAAAGATCTCTCCGACAGAGAAAGAGTCTTCCTTGCTCATTATGTCCTGCATGGACAAGGCCATACGTGATGGGTCTAATGAGCTTGCTGCATCATTTGTGTCCGGAATCCTGAAAAAGCGTGAAAACCTATGCTCATTCCTTTCTGCTGGAGTTACGCCGTGCCAGAGATCCGAGCTTCTTTTTGCTCCTCTGTCCAAGTGCCTTTTTCCAGAAGACTTGATTAAGGAAATAGCCGCTTCTTAGATACAGAAGGACACTCACGATCTTGTTGCGTCCTCCGCTCGCAAAGCTACCCCTTTGCCTACCTTGTCAGCTAGACCAAGGATGGACACTCCAGCGTCCCGTTTTATTCCGCCCTTTCGTGGCAGAGCCTCCAGCAGAGGAGGTGCTCATGCCGAAGGGAAACGAGGAAGGAAGAAAGGAACCAAGTCCTTTAAAGGCAGAGTCTGACTGCCAACTTCTTCAGACAGCAGTGGGAGCCAGACTCAAGAACTTCTGGCAGACCTGGGAAAAGAGAGGCGCAGATGTACAATCTCTGAAGTTGCTCAGAGAGGGGTACTAGATCCCGTTTGTACGGAAACCCCCTCTAGCAACGTCTCCCATCGATCTCTCTCCCAGGTACAGAGAAGAAGACAAGAGACGAGCCTTGAAACAGGAGGTGTCTCTTTTACTAGAGAAGGGAGCGGTAGTCAAAGTCTCGGACCTTCAATCTCCGGGATTCTACAACCGACTCTTCTTGGTGTCAAAGAAGACAGGAGGGTGGAGGCCGGTGCTAGACGTCAGTGCTCTGAATGTCTTTGTCACAAAGCAGACGTTCTCCATGGAGACCACGAAGTCGGAAGTCGGTCTTAGTAGCGGTCAGAAAGGAAGACTGGATGGTCTCTTTAGATCTAAGGGACGCCTACTTCCACGTCCCCATCCACCCGGACTCCCAACCTTTTCTGAGATTCGTTTTCGAAAAGGTTGTCTACCAATTTCAAGCCCTGTGCTTTGGCCTAAGCACAGCTCCTCTTGTGTTTACGATGCTGATGAGGAATGTAGCCAAATTCCTTCATTTAGCGGACATCCGAGCCTCCCTCTATTTGGACGACTGGCTTCTCAGAGCTTCTTCCAGTCGTCGCTGTCTGAAGGATCTAAAGTGGACTCTAGATCTGACCAAGGAATTGGGTCTCCTTGTCAATATGGAAAAGTCTCAACTGGTCCCATCCCAAACTATTGTGTATTTAGGGATGGAGATTCACAGTCTAGCTTTTCGGGCTTTTCCGTCGGCCCCCAGAACAAGCCAAGCCCAGTTATGCATCCAGAACATGCTGAAGAAGGAACGATGTTCAGTCAGGAAGTGGATGAGTCTGATAGGGACGCTATCATCCCTGGAACAGTTTGTGTCATTAGGAAGACTACACCTCCGTCCTCTTCAATACCACCTAGCATTTCACTGGAAAAAGGACAAGACGCTAGAAGCGGTCTCGATCCCCATTTCCGAGAAGATGAAGTCTTGCCTGACTTGGTGGAAGGACAGTATCAGCCTAAGAGAGGGTCTTCCCCTGGCTGTACAGACTCCCAACCACGTTCTCTTCTCGGACGCATCGGACGTAGGCTGGGGCGCGACATTAGACGGTCGGGAATGTTCGGGACTATGGAACTCGAGTCAGAAGACAATGCATATCAACTGCAAGGAGCTACTGGCAGTACATCTGGCCTTGAAAAGCTTCAGGTCTCTCCTTCAAGGCAAAGTGGTGGAAGTGAACTCGGACAACACCACTGCCTTGGCGTACATCTCCAAGCAAGGAGGGACCCACTCACTGACGTTGTACGAGATCGCAAGGGACCTGCTCATCTGGTCAAAAGGTCAAAACATATCCCTAGTAACGAGGTTCATCCAAGGCAACTTGAATGTCATGGCAGATTGCCTCAGTCGGAAGGGGCAGGTAATTCCAACAGAATGGACCCTCCACAAGGATGTATGCAAGAGTCTTTGGGCCACTTGGGGCCAACCAACCATAGATCTCTTTGCTACCTCGATGACCAAGAGGCTCCCAATATATTGCTCACCCATTCCAGACCCAGCAGCAATTCACATAGATGCATTTCTCCTAGATTGGTCGCATCTAGATCTGTATGCATTCCCACCGTTCAAGATTGTCAACAAGGTACTGCAGAAGTTCGCCTCTCACGAAGGGACAAGGTTGACGCTAGTTGCTCCCCTCTGGCCCGCGAGAGAATGGTTCACCGAGGTACTTCGATGGCTAGTAGACGTTCCCAGAAGTCTTCCTCTAAGGGTGGACCTTCTACGTCAGCCACACGTAAAGAAGGTACACCAAAACCTCCACGCTCATAGTCTGAAGGCGTGCCTTCAGACTATCGAAAGACTCTCGAGAGCTAGAGGCTTTTCGAAGGAGGCAGCCAGGGCGATTGCTAGAGCAAGGAGAACATCCACCCTTAGAGTCTACCAGTCGAAGTGGGAAGTCTTCCGAAACTGGTGCAAGTCAGTATCTGTATCCTCGACCAGTACCTCTGTAGCTCAAATAGCTGACTTTCTCTTATACCTGAGAAAAGATCGATCACTTTCAGCTCCCACCATCAAGGGCTACAGAAGCATGTTGGCATCGGTCTTCCGGCATAGAGGCTTAGATCTTTCCAACAATAAAGATCTACAGGACCTCCTTAAGTCTTTTGAGACCACGAAGGAGAGTCGTTTGGTTACACCTGGTTGGAATTTAGACGTGGTACTAAGATTCCTCATGTCAGACAGGTTCGAGCCGCTACATTCAGCCTCCCTGAAAGATCTCACCTTAAAGACTCTTTTCCTGGTATGCTTAGCCACAGCTAAAAGAGTCAGTGAGATTCATGCCTTCAGCAAGAACATCGGATTTTCGTCAGAAAAAGCTACATGTTCCCTACAACTTGGTTTTCTAGCCAAAAATGAGCTACCTTCTCGACCTTGGCCGAAATCGTTCGATATTCCCAGCTTATCGAATATGGTAGGCAATGAACTAGAAAGAGTCTTATGCCCTGTGAGAGCTCTTAAGTTCTATTTAAAACGAACTAAACCTTTACGAGGCCAATCTGAAGCTTTATGGTGTTCAGTTAAGAAACCATCTTTGCCTATGTCAAAGAATGCTTTATCCTATTTTATCAGGCTGTTAATACGAGAAGCTCATTCCCATCTGAGTGGGGAAGACCAAGCATTGCTGAAGGTAAGGACACACGAAGTTAGAGCTGTCGCAACTTCCGTGGCCTTTAAGCAAAATAGATCTCTGCGAAGTATAATGGACGCAACCTATTGGAGAAGCAAGTCAGTGTTTGCGTCTTTTTATCTAAAGGATGTCCAGTCTCTTTACGAGGACTGCTACACACTGGGACCATTCGTAGCAGCGAGTGCAGTAGTGGGTGAGGGCTCAACCACTACAATTCCCTAATTCCATACCCTTTTAATCTTTCTCTTGAAATGTTTTTTATTGTTGTTTTTTGGGTTGTCCGGAAGGCTAAGAAGCCTTTCGCATCCTGGTTGATTTGGCGGGTGGTCAAAGTCATTTCTTGAGAGCGCCTAGATTAGGGGTTTTGATGAGGTCCTGTTGTATGGGTTGCAACCCTTGATACTTCAGATCCTAGGGGTCGTTCAGCATCCTAAGAGGATCGCGAGGCTCCGTAAGGAAGACGTACTTAAAAGGCAGAGTAATTGTTCAAGTCGACTTCCTTACCAGGTACCTATTTATTTTGTTTTTGTTAATTTGATAACTTCTAAAATGAAATAAAAACTCTTAGCTCATTAAAGTGTAAACATATATTGCTGGTCTCTACCCACCCCCCTGGGTGTGAATCAGCTATATAATCACCGGCTAAGTTAAATATTGAAAAATGTTATTTTGATAATAAAATAAATTTTTGAATATACTTACCCGGTGATTATAATTAAAGGACCCTCCCTTCCTCCCCAATAGAGACGCAGTGGGACGAGGAGAAAATTGAGTCTTTGTTTACATTGAGTACTGGGTATCTGGACGACAGATGGCGCTGTTGGGCACACCCGCAACCTGTGTAGCGATCGCTGGCGAGTTTTTACCTTAGAGTTGTCTGTCGGGCAACAGAGTTGCAGCTATATAATCACCGGGTAAGTACAATATATTCAAAAATTTATTTTATTATCAAAATAACATTTTATCGAATTCCAAAAGTATACACGTAGGCTAGAGAGAGATAGAGTTAGGAGAAGTTCTTCTCGTTCTATTGATTTTTCCTCTCCTCATGCCCCACAACCTATTCCTTCCCCTGTAGTAGTTGCTCCTAACCCCCCTCCTAGCACTCAGGAACCTTCGATGGCTGATAAGATGGGTGCCATTCAGGCTCTGGGTGAGAGAGTTGAGTCACTTGCTAGTGACCGTAATCAACTCATGGCGGATGTGAAGGAGCTCAAGTGCAAAAGTGCAGTGGGAAGTGCTAAAGTGGACGCTGTGCGTCAACCGAGTGATAGTGTTGTGGATAGTGTTGCGCTTGAGGGTTCGTCTGTTCGTGCCTGTCGTCCTCCTAGTCCGGGACCTCTTGCAAGCTCCCAAGTCCAGGGGAGAAGCAATGTCGTACGACAAATGGGTTCGAGAGGCTTTAATCAGCGAACAGACGTTCCCTCCGTGGTATCGGGCGTATCTACCCAAGATCGCCCCTACTAATACCTCGTCTGCGGAAGGTGTTTCTCGCAAGAAACCCTGGACCAAGGTCTCACGACCACTTAAACGCAAGTTGGTCCCTTCAGCGCAAGTCCAACGGCCCGGTTGTAGCCACTGGGTCAGTTCGGACTCGCTGCCGTCATCCGATGACTGCACCCCTCCTAAGAGAGGCAAAGCGGTACCGCGTCAGACAGTAACACCGTCTGTCACCGCACCTGCTCCTGTAGACCCTAAGTGGTCTCTACTGCAAGACATGCAGTCTAAACTGACGTCTTTAATGCAGGACTTTCGTGCGGAGAAGGTTGCTGCCGCACCAGTTAGTGCAGTTCCTAACCTACAACCTTCCCCACCTACGGTTGTGCGTCCTGTGGACGCTGAGGTTACCTTCTCACGCACTCCAGTTGAGAAAGTTCCGCCACCCATGCGTTCCAGTGTGATCTGCCAGCCGCATGTTGACGTTCGGGAGGTACAACAACCGTCAGAGTTGCTGTGTTTTGACGCGGTGCGTCAACCTCCGCTACCCAGTGTGGTTTCCACTGCGCACCCACATCAGTCCAGACAGTCTGGAGTAGACGCTGTGCGTCCCCGCGCTGCCATGGTTGTTGCCAGCTCACAGGCTGGGCAGCAGTTCCATGACGTTGCGTCCGGCTCAGTCACGCATGCACCCGTGCGACCGGACTCAGCGCTCCAGCCGTTACCCACTCCGCTGCCGTTTCCTCATCAGTTATCGGATGAGGGACTTTCTGATGATGATGTTGCTGCACACCTAGATGAACCACAGTCAGAATTGGACGAGCCTAAGTCTTCTCAACCCTCTTTGGACTTTAGGAAAGTTTTAGCCATCTTCAAAGAGTTGTTTCCGGACCAGTTTGTTTCTGTGGCTCCTCGCTCTCCTCCATCAGAGTTTGTGTTAGGCATGCCGTCTACCACTCCTGCCTTTACTCGACTCGTCCTCGCACGCTCTTCCAAGAGAGCTTTGCGGGTTATAGGAGAATGGCTGCAGTCCAAGAAGAGTTTGGGGAAGACAGCCTTTACGTTTCCCCCTGCTAGACTCTCTTCTAGATCGAGCGTCTGGTATGCCACGGGAGAAGTTCTCGGCTTGGGAGTTCCTGCATCTGCCCAGGGCGACTTCTCAAGCCTCGTAGACTCTCCCCGCCGCCTTGCCATGAGACGCTCAAAGATATGTTGGTCATCTTCGGACCTGGACCACCTTTTGAAAGGTATCTTTAGGGCCTTCGAAGTTTTTAACTTCTTAGACTGGTGTCTAGGAGCCCTAAGCAGAAAGATCTCTCCTACAGAGAAAGAGTCTTCCTTGCTGATTATGTCCTGCATGGACAAGGCCATACGTGATGGGTCTAATGAGCTTGCTGCATCATTTGTGTCCGGAGTCCTGAAAAAGGGTGAAAACCTATGCTCATTCCTTTCTGCTGGAGTTACGCCGTGCCAGAGATCCGAGCTTCTTTTTGCTCCTCTGTCCAAGTGCCTTTTTCAATATTTAACTTAGCCGGTGATTATATAGCTGCAACTCTGTTGCCCGACAGACAACTCTAAGGTAAAAACTCGCCAGCGATCGCTACATAGGTTGCGGGTGTGCCCAACAGCGCCATCTGTCGTCCAGATACCCAGTACTCAATGTAAACAAAGACTCAATTTTCTCTCTGTCGTGCTATCGACAAGACGTACTTACTCGCTGTTGCTAAACTGGAGTTTTTTCACAACTAATTGGTGAAGTACTTTATTCTGGTTTTGAGCTTTCGCTGTGCAGGTTTTCTCTTCATAAATCCTTGAACTCTTTTTGATAAAGGATTCTTTGTTGATGACTTTTTGATAGTTTTTTGAATTTCCCTTTGACCAATTCAAAATGGCTGACCCTTCACAAGTCCCAAAATTTAGGAAGTGCAATGCTAGGGACTGTTCAAGGCGTCTTCCGAAGGCTTCTATCGACCCTCACACGGTTTGTTCCAATTGTCGGGATAAAAACTGTCAATTGGAAGATCGGTGTGAGGAGTGCGTTGGGCTTTCGGAATTCGATTTTTCAATATTTAACTTAGCCGGTGATTATATAGCTGCAACTCTGTTGCCCGACAGACAACTCTAAGGTAAAAACTCGCCAGCGATCGCTACACAGGTTGCGGGTGTGCCCAACAGCGCCATCTGTCGTCCAGATACCCAGTACTCAATGTAAACAAAGACTCAATTTTCTCTCTGTCGTGCTATCGACAAGACGTACTTACTCGCTGTTGCTAAACTGGAGTTTTTTCACAACTAATTGGTGAAGTACTTTATTCTGGTTTTGAGCTTTCGCTGTGCAGGTTTTCTCTTCATAAATCCTTGAACTCTTTTTGATAACGGATTCTTTGTTGATGACTTTTTGATAGTTTTTTGAATTTCCCTTTGACCAATTCAAAATGGCTGACCCTTCACAAGTCCCAAAATTTAGGAAGTGCAATGCTAGGGACTGTTCAAGGCGTCTTCCGAAGGCTTCTATCGACCCTCACACGGTTTGTTCCAATTGTCGGGATAAAAACTGTCAATTGGAAGATCGGTGTGAGGAGTGCGTTGGGCTTTCGGAATTCGATTTTATCGAATTCCAAAAGTATACACGTAGGCTAGAGAGAGATAGAGTTAGGAGAAGTTCTTCTCGTTCTATTGATTTTTCCTCTCCTCATGCCCCACAACCTATTCCTTCCCCTGTAGTGGTTGCTCCTAACCCCCCTCCTAGCACTCAGGAACCTTCGATGGCTGATATGATGCGTGCCATTCAGGCTCTGGGTGAGAGAGTTGAGTCACTTGCTAGTGACCGTAATCAACTCATGGCGGATGTGAAGGAGCTCAAGTGCAAAAGTGCAGTGGGAAGTGCTAAAGTGGACGCTGTGCGTCAACCGAGTGATAGTGTTGTGGATAGTGTTGCGCTTGAGGGTTCGTCTGTTCGTGCCTGTCGTCCTCCTATTCCGGAACCTCTTGCAAGCTCCCAAGTCCAGGGGAGAAGCAATGTCGTACGACAAATGGGTTCGAGAGGCTTTAATCAGCGAACAGACGTTCCCTCCGTGGTATCGGGCGTATCTACCCAAGATCGCCCCTACCCAACTCAGACGAGAGAGCCCGTTAATACCTCGTCTGCGGAAGGTGTTTCTCGCAAGAAACCCTGGACCAAGGTCTCACGACCACTTAAACGCAAGTCGGTCCCTTCAGCGCAAGTCCAACGGCCCGGTTGTAGCCACTGGGTCAGTTCGGACTCGCTGCCGTCATCCGATGACTGCACCCCTCCTAAGAGAGGCAAAGGGGTACCGCGTCAGACAGTAACACCGTCTGTCGCCGCACCTGCTCCTGTAGACCCTAAGTGGTCTCTACTGCAAGACATGCAGTCTAAACTGACGTCTTTAATGCAGGACTTTCGTGCGAAGAAGGTTGCTGCCGCACCAGTTAGTGCAGTTCCTAACCTACAACCTTCCCCACCTACGGTTGTGCGTCCTGTGGACGCTGAGGTTACCTTCTCACGCACTCCAGTTGAGAAAGTTCCGCCACCCATGCGTTCCAGTGTGATCTGCCAGCCGCATGTTGACGTTAAGCGACGCACGGAGGTCTCCGTTGACGTTCGGGAGGTACAACAACCGTCAGAGTTGCTGTGTTTTGACGCGGTGCGTCAACCTCCGCTACCCAGTGTGGTTTCCACTGCGCACCCACATCAGTCCAGACAGTCGGGAGTAGACGCTGTGCGTCCCCGCGCTGCCATGGTTGTTGCCAGCTCACAGGCTGGGCAGCAGTTCCATGACGTTGCGTCCGGCTCAGTCACGCATGCACCCGTGCGACCGGACTCAGCGCTCCAGCCGTTACCCACTCCGCTGCCGTTTCCTCATCAGTTATCGGATGAGGGACTTTCTGATGATGATGTTGGTGCACACCTAGATGAACCACATTCAGAATTGGATGAGCCTTAGTCTTCTCAACCCTCTTTGGACTTTAGGAAAGTTTTAGCCATCTTCAAAGAGTTGTTTCCGGACCAGTTTGTTTCTGTGGCTCCTCGCTCTCCTCCATCAGAGTTTGTGTTAGGCATGCCGTCTACCACTCCTGCCTTTACTCGACTCGTCCTCGCACGCTCTTCCAAGAGAGCTTTGCGGGTTATAGGAGAATGGCTGCAGTCCAAGAAGAGTTTGGGGAAGACAGCCTTTACGTTTCCCCCTGCTAGACTCTCTTCTAGATCGAGCGTCTGGTATGCCACGGGAGAAGTTCTCGGCTTGGGAGTTCCTGCCTCTGCCCAGGGCGACTTCTCAAGCCTCGTAGACTCTCCCCGCCGCCTTGCCATGAGACGCTCAAAGATATGTTGGTCATCTTCGGACCTGGACCACCTTTTGAAAGGTATCTTTAGGGCCTTCGAAGTTTTTAACTTCTTAGACTGGTGTCTAGGAGCCCTAAGCAGAAAGATCTCTCCGACAGAGAAAGAGTCTTCCTTGCTGATTATGTCCTGCATGGACAAGGCCATACGTGATGGGTCTAATGAGCTTGCTGCATCATTTGTGTCCGGAGTCCTGAAAAAGCGTGAAAACCTATGCTCATTCCTTTCTGCTGGAGTTACGCTGTGCCAGAGATCCGAGCTTCTTTTTGCTCCTCTGTCCAAGTGCCTTTTTCAATATTTAACTTAGCCGGTGATTATATAGCTGCAACTCTGTTGCCCGACAGACAACTCTAAGGTAAAAACTCGCCAGCGATCGCTACACAGGTTGCGGGTGTGCCCAACAGCGCCATCTGTCGTCCAGATACCCAGTACTCAATGTAAACAAAGACTCAATTTTCTCTCTGTCGTGCTATCGACAAGACGTACTTACTCGCTGTTGCTAAACTGGAGTTTTTTCACAACTAATTGGTGAAGTACTTTGTTCTGGTTTTGAGCTTTCGCTGTGCAGGTTTTCTCTTCATAAATCCTTGAACTCTTTTTGATAACGGATTCTTTGTTGATGAATTTTTGATAGTTTTTTGAATTTCCCTTTGACCAATTCAAAATGGCTGACCCTTCACAAGTCCCAAAATTTAGGAAGTGCAATGCTAGGGACTGTTCAAGGCGTCTTCCGAAGGCTTCTATCGACCCTCACACGGTTTGTTCCAATTGTCGGGATAAAAACTGTCAATTGGAAGATCGGTGTGAGGAGTGCGTTGGGCTTTCGGAATTCGATTTTTCAATATTTAACTTAGCCGGTGATTATATAGCTGCAACTCTGTTGCCCGACAGACAACTCTAAGGTAAAAACTCGCCAGCGATCGCTACACAGGTTGCGGGTGTGCCCAACAGCGCCATCTGTCGTCCAGATACCCAGTACTCAATGTAAACAAAGACTCAATTTTCTCTCTGTCGTGCTATCGACAAGACGTACTTACTCGCTGTTGCTAAACTGGAGTTTTTTCACAACTAATTGGTGAAGTACTTTATTCTGGTTTTGAGCTTTCGCTGTGCAGGTTTTCTCTTCATAAATCCTTGAACTCTTTTTGATAACGGATTCTTTGTTGATGACTTTTTGATAGTTTTTTGAATTTCCCTTTGACCAATTCAAAATGGCTGACCCTTCACAAGTCCCAAAATTTAGGAAGTGCAATGCTAGGGACTGTTCAAGGCGTCTTCCGAAGGCTTCTATCGACCCTCACACGGTTTGTTCCAATTGTCGGGATAAAAACTGTCAATTGGAAGATCGGTGTGAGGAGTGCGTTGGGCTTTCGGAATTCGATTTTATCGAATTCCAAAAGTATACACGTAGGCTAGAGAGAGATAGAGTTAGGAGAAGTTCTTCTCGTTCTATTGATTTTTCCTCTCCTCATGCCCCACAACCTATTCCTTCCCCTGTAGTGGTTGCTCCTAACCCCCCTCCTAGCACTCAGGAACCTTCGATGGCTGATATGATGCGTGCCATTCAGGCTCTGGGTGAGAGAGTTGAGTCACTTGCTAGTGACCGTAATCAACTCATGGCGGATGTGAAGGAGCTCAAGTGCAAAAGTGCAGTGGGAAGTGCTAAAGTGGACGCTGTGCGTCAACCGAGTGATAGTGTTGTGGATAGTGTTGCGCTTGAGGGTTCGTCTGTTCGTGCCTGTCGTCCTCCTAGTCCGGAACCTCTTGCAAGCTCCCAAGTCCAGGGGAGAAGCAATGTCGTACGACAAATGGGTTCGAGAGGCTTTAATCAGCGAACAGACGTTCCCTCCGTGGTATCGGGCGTATCTACCCAAGATCGCCCCTACCCAACTCAGACGAGAGAGCCCGTTAATACCTCGTCTGCGGAAGGTGTTTCTCGCAAGAAACCCTGGACCAAGGTCTCACGACCACTTAAACGCAAGTCGGTCCCTTCAGCGCAAGTCCAACGGCCCGGTTGTAGCCACTGGGTCAGTTCGGACTCGCTGCCGTCATCCGATGACTGCACCCCTCCTAAGAGAGGCAAAGCGGTACCGCGTCAGACAGTAACACCGTCTGTCGCCGCACCTGCTCCTGTAGACCCTAAGTGGTCTCTACTGCAAGACATGCAGTCTAAACTGACGTCATTTAATGCAGGACTTTCGTGCGGAGAAGGTTGCTGCCGCACCAGTTAGTGCAGTTCCTAACCTACAACCTTCCCCACCTACGGTTGTGCGTCCTGTGGACGCTGAGGTTACCTTCTCACGCACTCCAGTTGAGAAAGTTCCGCCACCCATGCGTTCCAGTGTGATCTGCCAGCCGCATGTTGACGTTAAGTGACGCACGGAGGTCTCCGTTGACGTTCGGGAGGTACAACAACCGTCAGAGTTGCTGTGTTTTGACGCGGTGCGTCAACCTCCGCTACCCAGTGTGGTTTCCACTGCGCACCCACATCAGTCCAGACAGTCTGGAGTAGACGCTGTGCGTCCCCGCGCTGCCATGGTTGTTGCCAGCTCACAGGCTGGGCAGCAGTTCCATGACGTTGCGTCCGGCTCAGTCACGCATGCACCCGTGCGACCGGACTCAGCGCTCCAGCCGTTACCCACTCCGCTGCCGTTTCCTCATCAGTTATCGGATGAGGGACTTTCTGATGATGATGTTGGTGCACACCTAGATGAACCACAGTCAGAATTGGACGAGCCTAAGTCTTCTCAACCCTCTTTGGACTTTAGGAAAGTTTTAGCCATCTTCAAAGAGTTGTTTCCGGACCAGTTTGTTTCTGTGGCTCCTCGCTCTCCTCCATCAGAGTTTGTGTTAGGCATGCCGTCTACCACTCCTGCCTTTACTCGACTCGTCCTCGCACGCTCTTCCAAGAGAGCTTTGCGGGTTATAGGAGAATGGCTGCAGTCCAAGAAGAGTTTGGTGAAGACAGCCTTTACGTTTCCCCCTGCTAGACTCTCTTCTAGATCGAGCGTCTGGTATGCCACGGGAGAATTTCTCGGCTTGGGAGTTCCTGCCTCTGCCCAGGGCGACTTCTCAAGCCTCGTAGACTCTCCCCGTCGCCTTGCCATGAGACGCTCAAAGATATGTTGGTCATCTTCGGACCTAGACCACCTTTTGAAAGGTATCTTTAGGGCCTTCGAAGTTTTTAACTTCTTAGACTGGTGTCTAGGAGCCCTAAGCAGAAAGATCTCTCCGACAGAGAAAGAGTCTTCTTTGCTCATTATGTCCTGCATGGACAAGGCCATTCGTGATGGGTCTAATGAGCTTGCTGCATCATTTGTGTCTGGAGTCCTGAAAAAGCGTGAAAACCTATGCTCATTCCTTTCTGCTGGAGTTACGCCGTGCCAGAGATCCGAGCTTCTTTTTGCTCCTCTGTCCAAGTGCCTTTTTCAATATTTAACTTAGCCGGTGATTATATAGCTGCAACTCTGTTGCCCGACAGACAACTCTAAGGTAAAAACTCGCCAGCGATCGCTACACAGGTTGCGGGTGTGCCCAACAGCGCCATCTGTCGTCCAGATACCCAGTACTCAATGTAAACAAAGACTCAATTTTCTCTCTGTCGTGCTATCGACAAGACGTACTTACTCGCTGTTGCTAAACTGGAGTTTTTTCACAACTAATTGGTGAAGTACTTTATTCTGGTTTTGAGCTTTCGCTGTGCAGGTTTTCTCTTCATAAATCCTTGAACTCTTTTTGATAACGGATTCTTTGTTGATGACTTTTTGATAGGTTTTTGAATTTCCCTTTGACCAATTCAAAATGGCTGACCCTTCACAAGTCCCAAAATTTAGGAAGTGCAATGCTAGCGACTGTTCAAGGCGTCTTCCGAAGGCTTCTATCGACCCTCACACGGTTTGTTCCAATTGTCGGGATAAAAACTGTCAATTGGAAGATCGGTGTGAGGAGTGCGTTGGGCTTTCGGAATTCGATTTTATCGAATTCCAAAAGTATACACATAGGCTAGAGAGAGATAGAGTTAGGAGAAGTTCTTCTCGTTCTATTGATTTTTCCTCTCCTCATGCCCCACAACCTATTCCTTCCCCTGTAGTGGTTGCTCCTAACCCCCCTCCTAGCACTCAGGAACCTTCGATGGCTGATATGATGCGTGCCATTCAGGCTCTGGGTGAGAGAGTTGAGTCACTTGCTAGTGACCGTAATCAACTCATGGCGGATGTGAAGGAGCTCAAGTGCAAAAGTGCAGTGGGAAGTGCTAAAGTGGACGCTGTGCGTCAACCGAGTGATAGTGTTGTGGATAGTGTTGCGCTTGAGGGTTCGTCTGTTCGTGCCTGTCGTCCTCCTAGTCCGGGACCTCTTGCAAGCTCCCAAGTCCAGGGGAGAAGCAATGTCGTACGACAAATGGGTTCGAGAGGCTTTAATCAGCGAACAGACGTTCCCTCCGTGGTATCGGGCGTATCTACCCAAGATCGCCCCTACCCAACTCAGACGAGAGAGCCCATTAATACCTCGTCTGCGGAAGGTGTTTCTCGCAAGAAACCCTGGACCAAGGTCTCACGACCACTTAAACGCAAGTCGGTCCCTTCAGCGCAAGTCCAACGGCCCGGTTGTAGCCACTGGGTCAGTTCGGACTCGCTGCCGTCATCCGATGACTGCACCCCTCTTAAGAGAGGCAAAGCGGTACCGCGTCAGACAGTAACACCGTCTGTCGCCGCACCTGCTCCTGTAGACCCTAAGTGGTCTCTACTGCAAGACATGCAGTCTAAACTGACGTCTTTAATGCAGGACTTTCGTGCGGAGAAGGTTGCTGCCGCACCAGTTAGTGCAGTTCCTAACCTACAACCTTCCCCACCTACGGTTGTGCGTCCTGTGGACGCTGAGGTTACCTTCTCACGCACTCCAGTTGAGAAAGTTCCGCCACCCATGCGTTCCAGTGTGATCTGCCAGCCGCATGTTGACGTTCGGGAGATACAACAACCGTCAGAGTTGCTGTGTTTTGACGCGGTGCGTCAACCTCCGCTACCCAGTGTGGTTTCCACTGCGCACCCACATCAGTCCAGACAGTCTGGAGTAGACGCTGTGCGTTCCCGCGCTGCCATGGTTGTTGCCAGCTCACAGGCTGGGCAGCAGTTCCATGACGTTGCGTCCGGCTAAGTCACGCATGCACCCGTGCGACCGGACTCAGCGCTCCAGCCGTTACCCACTCCGCTGCCGTTTCCTCATCAGTTATCGGATGAGGGACTTTCTGATGATGATGTTGCTGCACACCTAGATGAACCACAGTCAGAATTGGACGAGCCTAAGTCTTCTCAACCCTCTTTGGACTTTAGGAAAGTTTTAGCCATCTTCAAAGAGTTGTTTCCGGACCAGTTTGTTTCTGTGGCTCCTCGCTCTCCTCCATCAGAGTTTGTGTTAGGCATGCCGTCTACCACTCCTGCCTTTACTCGACTCGTCCTCGCACGCTCTTCCAAGAGAGCTTTGCGGGTTATAGGAGAATGGCTGCAGTCCAAGAAGAGTTTGGGGAAGACAGCCTTTACGTTTCCCCCTGCTAGACTCTCTTCTAGATCGAGCGTCTGGTATGCCACGGGAGAAGTTCTCGGCTTGGGAGTTCCTGCATCTGCCCAGGGCGACTTCTCAAGCCTCGTAGACTCTCCCCGCCGCCTTGCCATGAGACGCTCAAAGATATGTTGGTCATCTTCGGACCTGGACCACCTTTTGAAAGGTATCTTTAGGGCCTTCGAAGTTTTTAACTTCTTAGACTGGTGTCTAGGAGCCCTAAGCAGAAAGATCTCTCCGACAGAGAAAGAGTCTTCCTTGCTCATTATGTCCTGCATGGACAAGGCCATACGTGATGGGTCTAATGAGCTTGCTGCATCATTTGTGTCCGGAGTCCTGAAAAAGCGTGAAAACCTATGCTCATTCCTTTCTGCTGGAGTTACGCCGTGCCAGAGATCCGAGCTTCTTTTTGCTCCTCTGTCCAAGTGCCTTTTTCCAGAAGACTTGATTAAGGAAATAGCCGCTTCTTTGATACAGAAGGACACTCACGATCTTGTTGCGTCCTCCGCTCGCAAAGCTACCCCTTTGCCTACCTTGTCAGCTAGACCAAGGATGGACACTCCAGCGTCCCGTTTTATTCCGCCCTTTCGTGGCAGAGCCTCCAGCAGAGGAGGTGCTCGTGCCGAAGGGAAACGAGGAAGGAAGAAAGGAACCAAGTCCTTTAAAGGCAGAGTCTGACTGCCAACTTCTTCAGACAGCAGTGGGAGCCAGACTCAAGAACTTCTGGCAGACCTGGGAAAAGAGAGGCGCAGATGTACAATCTGTGAAGTTGCTCAGAGAGGGGTACTAGATCCCGTTTGTACGGAAACCCCCTCTAGCAACGTCTCCCATCGATCTCTCTCCCAGGTACAGAGAGGAAGACAAGAGACGAGCCTTGAAACAGGAGGTGTCTCTTTTACTAGAGAAGGGAGCGGTAGTCAAAGTCTCGGACCTTCAATCTCCGGGATTCTACAACCGACTCTTCTTGGTGTCAAAGAAGACAGGAGGGTGGAGGCCGGTGCTAGACGTCAGTGCTCTGAATGTCTTTGTCACAAAGCAGACGTTCTCCATGGAGACCACGAAGTCGGTCTTAGTAGCGGTCAGAAAGGAAGACTGGATGGTCTCTTTAGATCTAAGGGACGCCTACTTCCACGTCCCCATCCACCCGGACTCCCAACCTTTTCTGAGATTCGTTTTCGAAAAGGTTGTCTACCAATTTCAAGCCCTGTGCTTTGGCCTAAGCACAGCTCCTCTTGTGTTTACGATGCTGATGAGGAATGTAGCCAAATTCCTTCATTTAGCGGACATCCGAGCCTCCCTCTATTTGGACGACTGGCTTCTCAGAGCTTCTTCCAGTCGTCGCTGTCTGAAGGATCTAAAGTGGACTCTAGATCTGACCAAGGAATTGGGTCTCCTTGTCAATATGGAAAAGTCTCAACTGGTCCCATCCCAAACTATTGTGTATTTAGGGATGGAGATTCACAGTCTAGCTTTTCGGGCTTTTCCGTCGGCCCCCAGAACAAGCCAAGCCCAGTTATGCATCCAGAACATGCTGAAGAAGGAACAATGTTCAGTCAGGAAGTGGATGAGTCTGATAGGGACGCTACCATCCCTGGAACAGTTTGTGTCATTAGGAAGACTACACCTCCGTCCTCTTCAATACCACCTAGCATTTCACTGGAAAAAGGACAAGACGCTAGAAGCGGTCTCGATCCCCATTTCCGAGAAGATGAAGTCTTGCCTGACTTGGTGGAAGGACAGTATCAGCCTAAGAGAGGGTCTTCCCCTGGCTGTTCAGACTCCCAACCACGTTCTCTTCTCGGACGCATCGGACGTAGGCTGGGGCGCGACATTAGACGGTCGGGAATGTTCGGGACAATGGAACTCGAGTCAGAAGACAATGCATATCAACTGCAAGGAGCTACTGGCAGTACATCTGGCCTTGAAAAGCTTCAGGTCTCTCCTTCAAGGCAAAGTGGTGGAAGTGAACTCGGACAACACCATTGCCTTGGCGTACATCTCCAAGCAAGGAGGGACCCACTCACTGACGTTGTACGAGATCGCAAGGGACCTGCTCATCTGGTCAAAAGGTCAAAACATATCCCTAATAACGAGGTTCATCCAAGGCAACTTGAATGTCATGGCAGATTGCCTCAGTCGGAAGGGGCAGGTAATTCCAACAGAATGGACTCTCCACAAGGATGTATGCAAGAGTCTTTGGGCCACTTGGGGCCAACCAACCATAGATCTCTTTGCTACCTCGATGACCAAGAGGCTCCCAATATATTGCTCACCCATTCCAGACCCAGCAGCAATTCACATAGATGCATTTCTCCTAGATTGGTCGCATCTAGATCTGTATGCATTCCCACCGTTCAAGATTGTCAACAAGGTACTGCAGAAGTTCGCCTCTCACGAAGGGACAAGGTTGACGCTAGTTGCTTCCCTCTGGCCCGCGAGAGAATGGCTCACCGAGGTACTTCGATGGCTAGTAGACGTTCCCAGAAGTCTTCCTCTAAGGGTGGACCTTCTACGTCAGCCACACGTAAAGAAGGTACACCAAAACCTCCACGCTCTTCGTCTGACTGCCTTCAGACTATCGAAAGACTCTCGAGAGCTAGAGGCTTTTCGAAGGAGGCAGCCAGGGCGATTGCTAGAGCAAGGAGAACATCCACCCTTAGAGTCTACCAGTCAAAGTGGGAAGTCTTCAGAAACTGGTGCAAGTCAGTATCTGTATCCTCGACCAGTACCTCTGTAGCTCAAATAGCTGACTTTCTCTTATACCTGAGAAAAGATCGATCACTTTCAGCTCCCACCATCAAGGGCTACAGAAGCATGTTGGCATCGGTCTTCCGGCATAGAGGCTTAGATCTTTCCAACAATAAAGATCTACAGGACCTCCTTAAGTCTTTTGAGACCACGAAGGAGAGTCGTTTGGTTACACCTGGTTGGAATTTAGACGTGGTACTAAGATTCCTCATGTCAGACAGGTTCGAGCCGCTACATTCAGCCTCCCTGAAAGATCTCACCTTAAAGATTCTTTTCCTGGTATGCTTAGCCACAGCTAAAAGAGTCAGTGAGATTCATGCCTTCAGCAAGAACATCGGATTTTCGTCAGAAAAAGCTACATGTTCCCTACAACTTGGTTTTCTAGCCAAAAATTAGCTACCTTCTCGACCTTGGCCGAAATCGTTCGATATTCCCAGCTTATCGAATATGGTAGGCAATGAACTAGAAAGAGTCTTATGCCCTGTGAGAGCTCTTAAGTTCTATTTAAAACGAACCAAACCTTTACGAGGCCAATCTGAAGCTTTATGGTGTTCAGTTAAGAAACCATCTTTGCCTATGTCAAAGAATGCTTTATCCTATTTTATCAGGCTGTTAATACGAGAAGCTCATTCCCATCTGAGTGGGGAAGACCAAGCATTGCTGAAGGTAAGGACACACGAAGTTAGAGCTGTCGCAACTTCCGTGGCCTTTAAGCAAAATAGATCTCTGCGAAGTATAATGGACGCAACCTATTGGAGAAGCAAGTCAGTGTTTGCGTCTTTTTATCTAAAGGATGTCCAGTCTCTTTACGAGGACTGCTACACACTGGGACCATTCGTAGCAGCGAGTGCAGTAGTGGGTGAGGGCTCAACCACTACAATTCCCTAATTCCATACCCTTTTAATCTTTCTCTTGAAATGTTTTTTATTGTTGTTTTTTGGGTTGTCCGGAAGGCTAAGAAGCCTTTCGCATCCTGGTTGATTTGGCGGGTGGTCAAAGTCATTTCTTGAGAGCGCCTAGATTAGGGGTTTTGATGAGGTCCTGTTGTATGGGTTGCAACCCTTGATACTTCAGATCCCAGGGATCGTTCAGCATCCTAAGAGGATCGCGAGGCTCCGTAAGGAAGACGTACTTAAAAGGCAGAGTAATTGTTCAAGTCGACTTCCTTACCAGGTACCTATTTATTTTGTTTTTGTTATTTTGATAACTTCTAAAATGAAATAAAAACTCTTAGCTCATTAAAGTGTAAACATATATTGCTGGTCTCTACCCACCCCCCTGGGTGTGAATCAGCTATATAATCACCGGCTAAGTTAAATATTGAAAAATGTTATTTTGATAATAAAATAAATTTTTGAATATACTTACCCGGTGATTATAATTAAAGGACCCTCCCTTCCTCCCCAATAGAGACGCAGTGGGACGAGGAGAAAATTGAGTCTTTGTTTACATTGAGTACTGGGTATCTGGACGATAGATGGCGCTGTTGGGCACACCCGCAACCTGTGTAGCGATCGCTGGCGAGTTTTTACCTTAGAGTTGTCTGTCGGGCAACAGAGTTGCAGCTATATAATCACCGGGTAAGTATATTCAAAAATTTATTTTATTATCAAAATAAAATTTTTCTTATTTTACTTAGAGTGAAATATGTAGGATTGTTGAAATTTGCAAATTATTTGTAATAAAAATTATAGCTTTATACTGTATTTAAGAAATATGTTTTGTTTCATTTAAGAGTTGATATTTCATCATATCATGTCAAGTTAAGATTTTTATGATAAAACTTATATTTTTCAGGAGTGTATAAACTTAGCTGGCCCTTGTTTCATTTTCAAAGATTATCATTCTCCAGGATTTGTGTTCCAGTTAGAGAATAAGGATATTGAAAAACTTGTAGGGTAAGTTATTTAAGGGAATTTAATTTTTTCTTCTATTTTAGCACAGTACTTTTATAACAAATTCTCAAGTACCTACTTTAAAAGCATTCATTGTTAATTTTAAATTCTATTTTGCTGGTATTTTGAAGTTATGAAATTCTGTGAAATTAAAATATCATATTAGCAATATTTAGATATGAAAGTAGTTCAAGAACAAAGTATTCATATAGTATGTAACTATTCAAAAATTCAAAGGACATCCTTTATGGAGATTGTCAAATTAATATGAAAACATGTTTTGGAACCACCTACTTGGCATTATTATAAATTACACCATTAATTTGCTGACCTTTGTCTAAGCAGGCTATCACTGTTCGTCTAGAATGTAATTTGTTTTATTTTGACTAAGCTCTTCTCTTCTAAGGTCACTATCAGGAAATTAACTATATTTTTCAATTTGTTAGTGGATCTCCATCACAATTATGTTTGTGCGGTTTTGTATCCGCTATTTTGGAAGTTAGATACTTTTTCATATGTTTTACACATTTTGTTGTTTTCCCTTATGTGTAGCAAGAGAATTATTACTTGTTAATATATATATATATATATATATATATATATATATATATATATATATATATATATATATATATATATATATATATATATATATATATATATATATATATATACTCCTGATCTCATTGACTCTGGCTGTTATGTGGCTATTTGATCCTCTGTAGATTCAGGACTCTTCAATCACTCTTAAAAAGTAAGCTAGATGTTTTCTGCTGTAAACTCAAGAATTTTGGGACAGAACTGTTGTATGAACTCAAGAGGCTACCAAATCACAGTTATACAAACTGAATTTACATGGTTCTATAAAACGAGTGATTCAGCTCGTGCTATTTAATTGCATTCACATAGATAATCCACCATCTCCTAGTTCCAGATCCATGCCAGATTAGTAATTTTATGATATTATTGGAGGTCATTTCGTAACAAATGTTTTATCCACTAGATTTGTTTGCCATTATACCTTTAACTTGTTAATTAAAATAATCTTATCTTCAATTTGTTAATTTTACAAAATGCATCCATTAAGAGTAGTAGGCTGGTAGAGACTTGAATTAGATAGTATCAATTGTTTGTTGAATGACTGAATTAGACACTAATATAATGGTAAAAAAAACTGTCTACTGTAGTTGTTTATAGATTTTGTTTCCAACTGTGTGCATTACAAGTGCGTAATTACTTATCTATTTTTGGCTTAGCAAATTTACTTGAAACAAATATCTTATCCATTAATTTTTTTTACTGAATACAGTTCACATGTATAACACCAATTTCCCATAAATAAAACCTAAATAGCACCCATCAACACGAGTAACGCTATTATATTTCTTAAAATATAATCATTGATCAAGATGTCAAATTGCTTGTTTCCCGGAATATTATGCTTGTTTTTTGAATTTTCAGTTTATGGTAAAAATGGAATCTTAATGATAAAAACTATTTTTATACTCACCTGCTGTTCATATGGTTTCTCTCTCAAAGCTTTGCTTATATTGATGTTTACCCCAAAATTAAACATTTTCTTTTGTCTTTCCTTTCAATACTCATAGGCCTCTAATACAACACTGAAACAACCTAGCATTTATCTCTCAGTTTCCAATTTGAAACTGATCTCCTATCCTCTTAACATTACTAATCAGTGGGAAGGAGAGTGGCCATGTATATGAACATCAGGTGATTATAGAAATAAAAAAATATCATTAAAATTCCTCTTATTTTCATGAACTTTCCCAGGTGTCGATATTGGTGACTCCCACACTGATAGAGGTGGACCAGTGAAGGAAAGAAATGGGAAATTAAAAAGTCCTAAAATGGAAAACTTGTTTAGTACCTTAGAGTCATCTCCTAGCCCAATATCTTGGTAAAAACTATTTTCAAATTAAGTTTGTTATAACTTGATTTTCCAATTTGTGTTCCTTAAAACCCCAATATATAATCTCTCATTTATATACTGTACTTTACTCAATCCAGTGCATTCCAAATGAAAAAAAAATCTTGATAATAATTTAATTTACTCATTTATAAAACAAACAAACTTTTATTAGACCACATCACCAATAGCTACTACAGCACTTAAATCTTAGCAATCTTGTTTAGTAAATGAGAATTCTTTAAGATAATGCTCAACAAATACCGATTTGGTACATCATTGAGCGGCAGCTCATATTCTTTCCAAAGATAGATTCTTACAAAAGTGAAGGGAGGTAGCTGCACTTCTTATAATGTGAGCCCTAACTTTCAAGACTTTATTCTGATCTGGAATCAATTTCCTTGAGAGCCTCTATGACCAGGCTTTTAACAAAAAATGACAGCATTTTTTTGACAGAGGATGATTTGGAATCTTTTCTATCAAACCTATATTTTTAAGAAAGCTTGTTGTGCTGTAATGTGTTTAGCTGATGCTAAGGTAAACAGGAAAAGTCTTAGCCATGAGGTCCTTGAATGAAAGATCTTTAAAAGGTTTAAAACATAAGCTTTTTATTTATTGTAATACTTAATCCAGACTCCAAGAATATGCTTAGACTTACAGAAGTTATTCAATATTAAAAGACATTGATATGTCCACTATAATACCTGATGTTTAAGTACAATATTGATTATGGATATACAGTATAACCCTTGATATATTAAATCGACAATTTCTTTTCATGTAAAATTCAAATATCGCCCAAACTAGTCCTAGTCACTAATACATTAATCAATTTCCATCAATTGAATTAAACATTCCATTGCCTTTGATATAGATTTTTAATAGACTGTCTTTTGGAACTAAGGGTAGACAGTCTACAAGATTTTGTAACCCCTTTATCTTGGAGAATACAGTGGACAATCTTTATGTGGTTGGAAGTAGTCCATATGAGTTTGGATCCACAACTCTCAAAGAGTACCACTCTCCTTAAAACCAGAAGGGAGCCACCAGAGTCATCCTGCTGTTCGTAGACACCCTGAAATTGTTTAGCACAGGCTGTATCAGGGTGAACAGTGGAAAGGCGTACAGATTCAAATTCAACCAGACTAATAATAGGGCATCAATGTTCCATGCTAAAGGATCCAAAGTTGGTGAACAGGTCACCACTATAATTTTGTTTGAAGTTGTTGCAAACCTGTCCACATTTTGTAGTCCTCATCAATACCAAATCTTTAGACAGTGACAGATGCAGAGACCATTCAGTTGGAAGAATCTGGTTTTTCTGCGTAACTGATCTGCCAAGATGTTTGATTTTCTTGGAATAAACTGAGGGAGAAGGATTATTCCTCTCAATTTTGTCCAAGCATGCTATCCAGCATAGGGATTTGACCTAGCTCCCCCTTATTTCTGGATGTAAGCTAATTTACTGTTGTCTGAAAACACTGCCATACACTTTCCTATTACCAGCAACTTGTGAGCCTGAAGGGCCATGAACGCCGCTAAATATTCTGGGCATTTGATATGAAATGTTGAGTCTTTGTCGTCTTCTCCGACTGATGGAAAAAATATAGCTTTGAGTTGCACTCAATCCCTCTTATGAAACATCTGTGAAGATAGATGAAGTTAGTTCTTTATATCTGGAATAGATTGTCTAGATCAAATATCATGTTTCAATTCTGGTTGAGATGATATTGAAAAACTTTCATCTTTATGTGGCTCATCAGAAGGAACGTTCCTAAAGAAACTATGGTCCTAAGCTGTCTCACCCATATCCGAAGTGAAATTGACTTCATTTTTTTATTCTTTTCTCTGAAAAGAAGATAAGACTAAATCCTCTTTGTCTACAGGAAAGAAATTGTTGGTATTATCATTCCTAAATATAGAATTTTCTGGAACGGAATCAGAAGAGACTTATTCCTAACTGAAAATGATTCCCAACTATTCCAGTAATCTTAGTAACCACATTTGTTGAACTTTGATACTGATATAAAAGAACCCAGATTCCCAGAAATCTTATCCATTTACAGATGAGGCCATCATCCTAGTGAAGACCTGTGGAACAGTCCAGAGACCGAGGTACTTGAATTGGTAAACCTTCAAACCATTCACATACCAAATGTCCTTAAATTTAAATGAATAGGAATCTGAAAGTAGGCATCTGTTAAGACTATTGAAAACATCCAATCCTTTTTCTTTTCTACGCCATGGATTATCTAGGTTTTTTTTCATTATAAACTTGTTTGTATTTAAATCATAGTGAACCTGTCTGCTATCTCCTAACACTTTAGGCAATAGAAATAATTTGTAAAATCCCGGAGATGGGGTTAAGACCTCTTCTATTACTTTTTCCTATCAGAGTTTAACAATCTCTACTTAAAAAACCTGGGCCTTTGCGAATTGGATGATATCTTGGGAGACCGGACAATTTGCTGTAAACAAATTTGCCGTAGGACAATTGATTGTAAGACATTTTGCCGTAAGAAAAATTGCCGCAAGTACATTTCGCCGTAAGATGTATATGCTTTGTCATGTATAGATTAAAAAAAGAATGGAGAGAGAGAGAGAGAGAGAGAGAGAGAGAGAGAGAGAGAGAGAGAGAGAGAGAGAGAGAGAGAGAGAGAAAGAGAGAGAGAGAGAGAGAGAGAGAGAGAGAGAGAGAGAGAGAGAGAGAGAGAGAGGGGGGGGTCGTTATAAATTTTGACACCCGTCGTTAAATGTTTAAATGAGGTCATTACAAATTCGGTAATTTACCATATTTCTTTTTTTATCTTAAACCTTCGTATTATCTACTTTTATCAGTTGAAACTTAAACCCCTACGATGCCGCACACTATCAAAAGCACCAGAGGTTGTGATAAGCTCGTAGATGATTCCAACTTCATTTACAGGCAAGGAAGAGAATATGGAGGCAAGGTTTATTGGAAGTGTGTTGAAAAAAGCTGCAAAGCAAGAGTACATACAAGACAGAATATTGAAGAGATTTCAATTTGTAAAGCTGTAAGTGAGCATACCCATCCAGCGAACACAAGCAAACATAAAATGCAAAAAACAATTGCACAGATGAAAGAAAATGCACTGAAATCCCAGCTAGCTTCAAGATCATTGATTGGTGCTGCATGCGAGGAATTAGAAAATGCAGGACGCTCTCTTATGCCATCAACTTCAAATTTGTCAAGAAACATAAGAAGATGGAGACAAAAAGAAGAAAAGGGCCCTCCTATTCCAAGAACAAGAATCGGTTATGTAATTCCCGAAGAATTTGCGTGTTTACAGAACGGAGAAAGATTTTTACTTTAGGATAGTGGAATGGAAGATGAAAACAGAATGTTATCTTTGGCACGATTGCAGGGTTACACGATCTAGAAAGACATGCAAATTGGGCATGCGATGGAACATTTAAGGTTTGTCCTGAAATCTTCTATCAGTTATATACTCTACATGTCAACGTAGGACATGCATGCATCCCACGAGTTCACGGTGTCCTTCCGAATAAGAATAAGGAATCTTACAATACGTTTTTTCAAAAGGTTAAAGATTTATTCGAGTCCCTAGAACCTGGAAATCTAATGATTGATTTCGAACCAGCTAGTTTTTTAATTTTTTTTTTCTGACATTTTCCCTTCTGCAAATGAAACAGGCTGTTATTTTCATTTATGTAAGAATGTTTACAGAAAAGTGACAGATATGGGGCTTAAGGTTCGATATCAAAGTGATTGTGCTTTTAATACAAAAGTAAAGTGCCTTATGGCACATGTATTCATACCGCCTTCAGACATCATTGGTGCATTTATAGAGTTGGGTGATGACGATGACTTACCACAAGAACTAGTTGCATATTTTGAAACTCATTACATTGGGGGAGAGAGAGGGAGGGGACCTCGTCGTCGTAGAGTTTCTCCAACTTTTCCTATCGAACTTTGGAATGTTTATCAAAGAACCCTAGATCAGCTGGCTAATACCAACAATGGACTAGAAGGGTTCCATAATGCGCTTCAAGCATCTGTGACCAATACGCATCCAAATTTATGGAAACTCGTCAATGTATATAAAAATTAAGAATATCTTTTTAAAAAGAAGATAATCGATGCAGAAAGAGGTGAAACAGCAGTCAAGAAACAATACAAAAATGTTTATAAGCGCATACTAAGTATTGTCAGAGGTTATGATCAAAATGCAAAACAACATTATTTATGAGCAATTTCTATGAACTTACATGATTTTTAGCTTTGAATTTTTTTTAGAAAACTTTTTAAATAAAGTGTGTGGTCTTCATTTTTTTATCCTTTTCTTATATATAATTATAATTAAATGAATACATGAAAATCAATGAAAAGTGATAAATATACTTGAAGATAACTATATGAATGTACAGTAGTTACATTGATCTCTAAAAGTGATAAGCTAAAAACTAAAATATACATTTTACGACGAAATGTCCTTGCGGCAAAATATCCATACGGCAAGTTTTCTTACGGCGAAAAGTCTTACAATCAATTTTCCTACGGCGAATTGTCCTAGCTCCGATATCTTGGAAAATGGATGAATTACTTGAACAAGGGTGGATTGGAGGCCAGAAGAATTTGATAACCCTCTCTGAGCTTAGACAGTACCCACAATTTGTGGTGAAGGCTCTGCCAAACCTGATAACATTGGGAATGTGTTCCTCCTACATAAATATATCAGAAAAGACCTTCATTGAGTTCTCCTATAAGGTTTACAAGTCCTGCTATTTTTGGTGGGAGCATCTCCTAGAGCAAAATCCTAATGGTTTACAATTGTTATGAAACAAATTTCTTGAAGAAGAAAATTCTTGAGTTGTAGTTATCTCAAGCCGTGTTAATGACCTTAATAGCTCCGATGTGGCAACATGCAGAATGGTTTCCAGACCTTCTACATTTGGTCACAGAGGCACTCAGGGGGCTCCCTCTTCTTCCTGAGCTACTCAAACAACCGCATGCTCAGATTTTCCACAGGCAAGTATCTTCGCGATGTCTTCACACCTAGAGATATTCACTGCACGAGGTTTTTCCCAGCCAGTTGCAAGAAGAATGACTGGATACCTCTGATAGTCATCTATTGCTATCTACCATGTGAAGTGGACTATCTTCTGTGATTGATGTCGTGCAAGGGTCGTCCTTCCATTCAGTGCCATTATTCCAACAATAGCTGAGTTCTTGTTATACCTCAGGAAGGAAAAACTTTTCAGTGCTGGCGGTGAAAGGCTATCGTTCAGCCTCAAATGTCGCCTTTACACTGAATGAAGTTGCCATTTCCTCCTTGACAGAATTATCTCTCCTCATGCAGTACAGTACTGTACATAGTTTTGAGTTATCCTGCCCTAGTTATTTTGCCCTCAGTCGGAAGTCAGACCACCTCCTTGGAATATAGTACGAGTACTGCAATCTCTGAAAGGAGCCCCTTATGAACCTCTTAGGTGGGCCTCAGATCATGACCTGACTCTAAAGACAGTTTTCCTCTTAGCCCTGGCCTCTTCTAAGAGGATCAATGAGCTACTCGATCTGTCCTATGATGTCACCCATTCAAGGAGATGAGGGCAGGTGACACTCAAATTCATCCCTGAGTATTGGCAAGATTCAAAATCTGGCTGTAGCGGATCCAGATTGAAAGTCTCCGTACTGTTACAGATGACCCAAATCAACTGTTATTATGCCCTATAAGGGCTCTGAGGAAATACCTTGAACGAACTGCTCGAGCTCGTCCACAAATCAATAGGCTATTTATCAGCACAGGTAGAGTCGAAAGGAGAGTGACAAGGAATTCTATTTCTTCCTGGATCAGGAAAGTCCTAAAATGAGCCCTCCAAGCAGACTCAACCTCTCTTGACCGTGGATCTAGAGCTCAGGATGTTGGGCATTAGCACGTCCCTGGCATTCAAAAAGAACTTCAATGTGACGCATGTCTTACAGGCGGGTGTGTGGAAATGTCAGTCTACTTTCACTGCGCATTACCTGCAAGACATAACCCACAGGAGCCTTAACACATTCTCCATAGGTACTGTGGGGGCTGCCAAAAATATGATCTTCAATACCTCAGCTCCCTCGTAGGACAGGTAGCAGTTGGTTGAGGGCAGAAGTTACCCAGTTGTAAATCAGGTGTGAATGTGTGTATGGCTGGTCTTTTCATCCTTTATTCTCCCCTCTCTTGGGGGTTGAACAAGCCAAGGAACTCTGCAAGCTGGCCTCTTCTGACTGTAGTTGGGTATTATTGTTCTTTGTGTATCCTAATATATGCATGTACATTGTTATGTTCTCGATCTCTTTGCAAGGTGAGAGTTAGGTAACGTCCAGATAAGTAAGCATGGCTCCAAAGCAATCCATACCTTGGCAGGTCACATTGCTTAGTCTTCACACTCTCACACAATTGCTCAGGGCATTATCTTTCTTTGAGAGATAGCGAGTTAATAGGGGCAGGCATCAGCCAGTTGATCTTGGACTTTTACCCACCTAAGTGTGAGTCTCCATAGTAAAGAGCTGAAAGCTTGTACTGTATTTGGTGCCAAAACAGATGACAAATTTGGAAATAATTTGTTTTTTCTTGTTTTTTCCAAACCATACCGACCTAAAGCTCTTTACACACACAGTACTGGCCCACTGTCACCTACCCCGTAGAAATCATGCCTGCATTTGCAAAGTGGCATCTGTTAGCTACTGCGTGAGTGAGCCGGATGGTGGGTACACCTCTCGCTACCCTCCCCTAACCAGCAGAGGGGAGTATCATTTTGCTTAAATGTTTTATGGCTAGTTTCAGCTGTTGCCAAAATGTATCTCCTTAGTAAAGAGCTTCAGGCTTGTATGGTTAAGAAATATACAAATTAATTCCAAATACTGTATGTCATATTTGAATATGTAATTATTACACGTTGATCACAGTAAAGTATATAACATACTCCTATCCATTAAGATGTTGTAAATCTATGAAATGTGTTTCTGATCACTTAGAAGCCGGATTAGTTCATCATATGTGAAACTTTTTTCTTTCATCAGCTGTGCAATGGCAGTCATTAAGATGTTTATGGAGGAGGAAATTTCACATAACATCTTCATCACCAGAGGAACCCCACTGACAGGTGCTACATCCTCCCCTGACTCCTACACTACATTAAGACTAATTATTTGGGGCAGGAAACCATCATATGGTAAGAAGAATTTTCAGATGCTTTTTGTTATAATTGAGTTTAGTTTTAATTTTTATCATCTGATGCATGAGTATACTTGATATCTAGTTAGTTTAATTAAAGTGGTGGCATTCATATTTTTCTTATACAGGTAGCCATCACTAATCCGGCAACTTTGTGACCGGGAGGGTACCGGATTATCCATTTTTCCCGGATTATCCATAATTTGCAGGTAGTAGTTGACTTACGACCGATATAGGGACTGAGGAGCGTTGTAAGTTGAGAAAAGTGCCGTTTCCGTAGATTCATTATAATGCGTTATGATTTGCCAATCATCTAAGTCATGTTTTATCACTATTTTCTTACTCTATATCATTATTTCATTTTATTATTATTATTATTACTATCTAAGCTACAACCCTAGTTGGAAAAGCAAGATGTTATAAGCCCAGGGGCTCCAACAGGGAAAAATAGTCCAGTGAGGAAAGGAAATAAGGAAAAAAATAAATGAAGAGAACAAATTAACAATAAATCATTCTAAAATAAGTAACAATGTCAAAACAGACATTTCATATATAAACTATTAACAACATCAAAAACAAATATGACATAAATAAACTATAAAAAGACTCATGTCCGCCTGGTCAACAAAAAAGCATTTGCTCCAACTTTGAACTTTTGAAGTTCTACTGATTTAACCACCCGATTAGGAAGATCATTCCACAACTTGGTCACAGCTGGAATAAAACTTCTAGAGTACTGCGTAGTATTGAGCCTCGTGATGGAGAAGGCCTGGTTATTAGAATTAACTGCCTGCCTAGTATTACGAATAGGATAGAATTGTCCAGGGAGATCTGAATGTAAAGGATGGTCAGAGTTATGAAAAATCTTATGTAACATGCAAAATGAACTAATTGAACGACGGTGCCAGAGATTAATATCTAGATCAGGAATAAGAAATTTAATAGACCGTAAGTTTCTGTCCAACAAATTAACATGAGAATCAGCAGCTGAACACCAGACAGGAGAACAATACTCAAAAACAAGGTAGAATGAAAGAATTAAAACACTTCTTCAGAATAGATTGATCACCGAAAATCTTGAAAGACTTTCTCAATAAGCCTATTTTTTGTGCAATTGAAGAAGACACAGACCTTATATGTTTCTCAAAAGTAAATTTACTGTTGAGAATCACACCTAAAATTTTGAAAGAGTCATACAAATTTAAAGAAACATTATCAATACTGAGATCCGGATGTTGAGGAGCCACCGTCCTTGACCTACTTACAATCATACTTTGAGTTTTGTTAGGATTCAACTTCATACCCCATAATTTGCACCATGCACTAATTCTAGCTAAATCTCTATTAAGGGATTCACCAACCCTAGATCTACATTCAGGGGATGGAATTGATGCAAAGAGAGTAGCATCATCTGCATATGCAACAAGCTTGTTTTCTAGGCCAAACCACATGTCATGTGTATATAGTATGAAAAGTAATGGGCCAAGAACACTACCCTGTGGAACACCGGATATCACATTCCTATAATCACTATGGTGCCCATCAACAACAACTCTTTGAGATCTATTACTTAAAAAATCAATAATAATGCTAAGAAACAACCCACCCACTCCCAACTCTTTGAGTTTGAAAACAAGGGCCTCATGATTAACACGGTCAAAGGCAGCACTAAAATCAAGGCCAATCATACGAACTTCCCGACCACAATCAAGGGATTTCTGTACAGCACTGGAGATTGTAAGAAGGGCATCACATGCTCCAAGGCCTTTACGAAAACCAAATTGCAAACTAGGGAGTAGATGATTACCTTCAGCAAACCTATTAAGATGTTTTGCCAGAAGACGTTCAAAAACTTTAGATAATATGGGAGTTATGGAAATTGGGCGGTAATCAGTGGGACTTGAGCTACCACAAACACATTTACATAGAGGAGTAACATTACCAATTTTCCAACTAGTGCTAAAAGCTCCTCTTCTTGCTAACTTGTGCAAAATAACAGATAACTTTGGAGCTAAGAAATCTGCTGTCTTTATAAAAAACAAAGGAAAAATACCATTTGGGTCTACACCTCCATAAGCATCAAGGTCCACCAACAGAGCTTTAATCTCACGAGATCGAAAAACTAAACTAGTTAGTTTAGCCTCAGTAAAACAGGAATGAGGAAGTTCAAGTTTTTCATTACTCTGTTTACTGTCAAAAACATCAGCCAAAGGGTTGCCTTTTCCTTTGGACAGTGAATGACTGAGCCATCAGGTTTAAGTAAAGGAGGAACTGTTGGATCTACATCAAAGAGTGCAGATTTAAGGGTACACCACCATTTATGTTCCTGAGTTGTACCAGAAAGTGTTTCTTTTATGGTTAAATTGTACTCCTTTTCAGTTGAGGCATAAACTCTCTGAGCAAAAGCTCGAAGCTGAGTATAGTTGTTCCAGGTCAAATCTGATCTGTTACCCTTCCAAAGTTGATAGGCCTCCTGCTTCTCCAAAAAAGCACTTCTACAATCATCATTGAACCACAGTTTGCCCTTCACTCGGTACCTTAGCACACGAGAAGGGATACGCCTATCAATTATGTTGACTAGATTCTCATTCAAAGGGACAACAGGATCTACACTATTATATAATTGTGACCAATTCAAGCACAAAAGATCATGTAAAATCCCATTCCAGTCTGCTTAGAATTTCATATAAATTTTACAAGAATATGATATATCCGGGACAGGCTGCTCAGTCATCACTAATAATGAAATCAAGGCATGATCAGATGTCCCGACTGGAGAACCAACCTTACTAGTTATAACGCCAGGGGAGTCAGTGTATACGAGGTCCAAGCAATTACCAGACCTGTGAGTAGCTTCATTTATGATTTGCTCACAGCCTGATTCAGAGGCAAAGTCTAAAGCTCTTAAGCCATGGCGATCGGTAGTAGAGATAGAACTTAACCACTCCCTATGGTGAGTATTAAAATCACCAACAAAGACAAAAGAAGCCTTTCTATCATCTTCTTGTATCTTAGCCATAATGGTAAGAAGACAATCGAAGATAGAATCATCCATGTCTGGATTCCGGTAGATCGAACACAAATAAAAGTTGTTATGCCTGCCATAAACTTTTATTACCTGAATCTCATGACATCCACATTGATAGCAGGACTTATGAGAAGCAGGGTACTCGGTCCTAATATACACCGCCATTCCCCTGGCCCTAGGGATGGTATCACGTTTCAACATTATTGGCTTCTTAAAACCAGTTATAAGGAGTTCAGATGAGTGCCTCATATTAGAAACCAAAGTTTCTGAGCACAAAAGAATATCATACTGTCTGGACGCAACTGTAAGGTCTTGGATATTTGCATGAAGACCACGAATATTGCAATACAGAAGACGACATTGACGAAATCTAGGACGTACTGGTACCGGATTTCGCTCAATGTCTCCAGACAGCATAAGAATTAATAAAAATAAAAAAGAGACATCATACTTAAAAACTAGATTAACAAGAATTATAACAAAAACAATACGTACAGAATTATAAACAAAGTGATTGATGATACCCAAAGACTATAGTAAAAAGTCGGAAAAACTGGTCAACATGGAGGAGCCGATACACCATGCAAGGCTAAATACCCTCCAGGATAGCCACTTCAACTGAAGGGAGGACAGTAAGGATGGTTTTGAGAAGAAAAAGAATCAGAAAAAGGAAAAGACAACCTCTTGATAAACCACCAGGCATCCATGGCCCTTCTATTAAGCCTGCCCAACACACCATTTCAAAAAAACAAGAGGAAGAAAAAAAAAAGAAAAAAATAATAAGATAGAATAGTGTGCCTGAGTGTACCCTCAAGCAAGAGAACTCCAACCCAAGACAGTGGAAGACCATGGTACAGAGGCTATGGCACTACCCAAGACTAGAGAACAGCGGTTTAATTTTGGAGTGTCCTTCTCCTAGAAGAGCTGCTTACCATAGCTAAAGAGTCTCTTCTACCCTTACCAAGAGGAAAGTACACTGAACAAATTGCAGTACAGTAATTAACCCCTTGGGTTAAGAAGTGTTAAGTATCTCATTCTTGTTTAATAGGATATCATATGCTCTATTAAAGCATTTTTGTATTCTATTTTTCAATTTCGAAAGAATTTTAAACATTAAGGATTACTTAATATTTTGTTTAACTTTAGTTATGATCAGCTGATCTGAAGGAAAGATTGCGCTCATACGAGTGGTATATTTTATATATTTCTTAATTTATTTGAAATATCTTCATGATGAATATTACATCAACACCAATATGTTACAGGATATCACAGTTTTCCTACAGTTCGTTTGTAGCCATTATTATTAGTTATCCGAAGATCTTCTCACTCTGTGTGTGTGACAACGTGTGTGGCTGTCTACGGGTAGTTCATTTCTGGGCTCGAACCTGTGCCGCCCAGTGAATAAGCTCCATTTAGCACTTATTCTTAGGTAATTTACTGCTAAATATACCAGAGAAAAAATGTAAAGGAGTGCTAGGTTAACTAGCTCGCTCACCTATTGGTGTCGGTATAAAATTGGGCGTATAGTCCAGAGGTCCCGCACTATTTAGATTTATCCACGACAGAAACCCCAATAGAGGAGAGCCGTTCAACCTCACTCGGTACTACTAACAATGCATCCGCTCAGAACACAACTCCTTTTAGCACGACGAGTATAGTAACTTGCATTTTTGTTGTGCTCTCGTTTTTTGTTTAATTTCCATTGAATTATGGCTTCTTCGTCGGTTTCCCAGGAGACACCGTCTAAGTTAAGTACCAAGCTTGGTTTTACTGTGTTTTGAGCAACCTAGATCGTTTAATATTTATATTAGAGGAGTTTATTCTCTTCGTTCATATCGATCTTGCTTGATTTCACTACAGTTGGTACTCCTGCTTTTGAGAGCTTTTAAGTTTCACTCGCGGTGTTACTATGTGTATTATTTTTATTATTAAATATTATTTGTTATTGTGAATATTCATTATTTAGCGTTTAGAATCCTCGTGGTTCAATTTTAGGGCCGATATCATTTACGTATCGTTATGGCTGCCGACCTTCGTTTCTAGGCGGCAATGTTATTTTTAGCCATCAGGTGTGTCTTTTGTGATTTAATAATTATGTTGATTTAATAATTATGTTGCATGCCTTGCCCAAAATTCTATGTGTTTATTCATATAATTTTTAACGCTATTATTATTATAATGAATATTTGTGCCATTACTCCGTTTGATCTGTCTGGTTGGGGATCGTCAGTTGGTAGCCCTGCTGCCTCGTATCACGTGATCCTCCCCCACGCTCCCCCTCTCGCTAGGTGGGCGACTAGGCTTCTCCCCCCTCCACTAGGGGACCGTTGCCTTCCCTCCTTTTAGAGGGGGTAGTTCAGTGTTTATGGACCTTGTCCTCAGGGTGTCCCGGCGGGTTCGTCTCTGTCTAGTCTGGTTGGCCACCGGTCAACAGAGTTGGATCCCGGTGCACCCTATTTTATATTCACTTTTCATTCTGGCTTATGTTATACGAAACCCTCCGGGTTCAGTGGCAGTTCTTAGCTACAGTTCCGCCCCCCCCCTATTATTTTATAACATTTCCTATGATGATATATGATGATTATATATGACAGATCACTACCCCGGAGTCCCTAAATGAATTGGTATTGGATATACTTTTATTTCCCGGCCCAGGGCCTACCCCGCCCCGGGAAATCAGACACCATATGTCTTAATTCCTTGTTATTGCATCCTTTTTTATGCTCCCGGCTCGACCGGATTGGATTGCTATACTTTAGTTTCAAGTTAGACTTATGTTTAGGCCCGGGTCCTCCGGTCCCGCCCCTACGTAAGAATATTACAGTTAAGCTCTAACCTTGTGTTAGACCTATGTTAGGCCCGGGTCCTCCGGACCCGCCCCTACCTAAGAATATTACAGTTAAGCTCTAATCTTGTGTTAGACCTATGTTAGGCCCGGGTCCTCCGGACCCGCCCCTACTTAAAGAATATTACAGTTAGGCTCTATTCTTGTGTTAGACCTATGTTAGGCCCGGGTCCTCCGGACCCGCCCCTACTTATGGGAATTACAGTTTCTCATATACTATTCTTTTTATAGATGGTGCATTGTCTGACGCCGGCCTGTGCAGCTGTTCTGCACCAGCCTTGTGGCCACTCCGTCTGCCGATCTCACGCCCCTTGTGGGGTTCAACTGGAAGACGTTGTGGTATGGCACCCGGATAACTGTGTGATTTGCTTCGACCTCATCACTACCCTTGGATCTGACTCGGTGAGTCCCGTTGGCTATGTTGCCTTCTTATTTATTTTACTATTAGTAAGATATCTATGGTCTTGAAGGACCATTGGGAGTTTTCCCTTTTATAATTCCCAGTATTATTTCAGGCATCCCCGGAACAAAAGTCTGCGGCTCGGGCCACACTGAAGGTGTGGGTTGGTGGGTTTGCCCGGAATGTAAAGTCTAAGCGGCCGTACGTCCTATCTGAGGACTACTGCACCATGGTTTACCCCAACGCCAAGTCTTCAGCTGCTGTGGCTAGGCATGTGGCAGCTCCCATCATTGCCCACATTGATGCCACTATAACGGGTCTCATCGACCCAGAGCAAGATCCATCGGACGCCCCCGGAGGTCTGGAGGACAATGTTGCCTCCATGAACCTGGACGTCGAACCAATGTTACTAGACGAGCCGGATACAGGTAGGGTGGTAAGTGAGGCAGGTGTGTCCGGCGCTGAGATTCCTATCCTCAGCCCCGCTCTTTCTTCTTCTTCTGATCGCTCTTCTTTTCATGGATTTTCTGGGGACCGTGATTCGTCTCAACGATCATACCCGGTCCCCCCTAAGGATAAGTCTACTTCAAGAACCTTACCCAAAGCTCGCAAGCCTCACAAGACTTCTCATGGCTCTAAACAAAGTACGACCCTGTCATCAAAGGCCTCTGGTTCCTCCTCTAAGTCTCACGACCCGGGAGTTCATTCCGCCCCTCCTGCTGCTAGCCCGGGCCTTTCCGAATCAGCCATGCTTCGCATTGTGTCAGAGATGCAGGCAAAGTTGGTTTCGGAGATGCAGTCGAAGATGGACACGATGTTCTCTAACATCGGTCAGAGACTTGGGGCTTTAGAGCAAGGAGCTCCGGAGAGAGTCCAAAGCTCTCTCATCCCGGATGCCTCTAAGCTCCCGCCGTTTGCCAAGAACAACCCCTGGCGTATGGCTCTTCATTCCCCGTTCTCAGACGGAATGTTGACTTTGGAGGGCCTTGGCACTCGTCCTCTAGAGGACTTTGAATTCTTTCCTCCTGGTCTGGCATTTCCATTTCATGGTTATGCCAGGCTTACCGAGGAAGCTTTAGTACGATTAGACAAGGTCCCCAAAGAGACGGTCATCTTCCCGAAGGAGCAAGCCCAATCTGTTTGGGCCAGATTTTTGAACGACATCGGCTGCACTAACACCATGCTGACGCCTCATAAAAGCTCCTTTACGATGTTCTTAATGGACAAGAACACCTTGACTCCATGCGTCAATAAGGTGGCAGAGCTTGCCTTCCAATATGCTCTGGAGGAGAAGCCCTTGCCTCCCATCCGAGAGGTGGATCCAATCTCCCTCCTTCTTCCTTCAGGCATTGAGTGTTGGGACAACGTCCATACCACCTTTACCTCTGGCAAGCTTGCAGCAGACTGTGCCTCAGTTTTATTTAGTGAGAGGCTTCCCCGTCTCCCGGAATCCCTCATTAAACAGGAATATGATTCCCTCCTACGTGTGGGCCGTACTCTAAACTTGGCCACATCCACGGAGTCGATAGCCTTGACTTACGATACGGAGAGTATTTTTAAGTCTCTCAACAAGGCTACGTTACAGTCTCTATATTATGACTTGTATGACTTCGCTACTGCTAAACGCAGATGTCGCAAGCATGTCCTAGCTGAGGCGACGATTAGGCATGAACCTAATAAACTCATCCGGTCCTCCTGTTGGGGTTCAAATCTCTTCCCCGAGGATCTCGTAGAGGAAGTCTTGGCGGAGGCCACTAGGGTTAATCAGAGCCTTAAAGCCCGTTGGGGTTTGACCCCTAAACGCAAATATGACCCCGCAAATTATCAAGCCCGGGGTAGGAAGAAGCTTAGACCATATACCTCCACCCAGTTCAGGCAACAGCAGAGTGCTTCATCCAACTTCCGGCTGCCTCTTCCTCCATCTTCTGTTGTCCCTGCACAGCCTTCCACCTCTCAGGCTCCTTCGGATGACTATGTCACCGTTCTGCTCCCTAAGAGCCAGCTTTCTGGTGCCTCCGCCACTTCTCCTGCCTTTAACCAGTCTTACGAGGCTCATAGCTCTTCCCAGAGTTATGGTAGAGGTAGAGGCTACCACCGTGGCTCTAACCAGAACAAAGGCAGGGGAAGAGCCTTTCGCAGAGGAAAGAACTTCCGAGGCGGACGTGGAGGCAACTCCTCAAACCAATACTGAGGTGCAGCAGGTAGGGGGGAGGCTCTATGCCTTCCGCAACAAATGGAGGTTCAGTCCCTGGGCGTTCAGTATCATCTCCAAGGGACTGGGGTGGAGTTGGATTCAAGGACCTCCTCCTCCGAACAAATTTCGTCAACATTCCACTCCGGACCTGGTCGAATTTGTCCAGGATCTTTTACAAAAGAACGCCATACAAGAAACGAAACATCTGAAGTTTCAAGGTCGGCTGTTCAGTGTCCCGAAGAAGGATTCAGACAAGAGAAGAGTGATTCTAGACCTATCCCTTCTCAACTTGTCCATTCAATGCGACAAGTTTCGAATGCTTACCGTCTCGCAGGTGCGGACCTTACTTCCCCGTGGGGCCGTCACCACCTCTATCGATCTTACAGACGCCTATTATCACGTCCCGATAGCGAGACACTTCCGTCCGTACCTAGGCTTTCGCTTAGGGGACAAAAGTTACTCCTTCAAGGTGATGCCTTTCGGGCTCAACATCGCCCCAAGGATTTTCACAAAGTTAGCAGAAGTCGCTGTTCAGGAACTCAGGAATCAAGGGATTCAAGTAGTAGCCTATCTGGACGACTGGCTCATTTGGTCAGACACCTCCCAAAATTGCCTAAAAGCCACTCACAAAGTCATCCATTATCTTCAATCTCTAGGCTTCCAGATCAACTTCAAGAAGTCCCGTCTTCTTCCAAAATCGAAGTTCCAATGGCTCGGCCTGCAATGGAATCTTATTTCTCATACTTTGTGTCTTCCCAGACCCAAGAGGTTAGAGATTGCAAGGAACACCAAACGCTTTCTCAAAGACAAAGTAAGTTCCAGACGACTCCAAGAGAGGATTCTGGGGTCCCTTCAGTTTGCCTCAGTGACGGATCTTCTTCTGAAGGCAAAATTGAAAGATATCAATCGTGTCTGGCGTTCGAGGGCGAACCGGAAGCTCCGGGACAGGAAAGTCCGCCTTCCTCCCATTCTACGGGAAAGACTTCTTCCTTGGACAAGAGCAAACAGTCTGTCAAAGTCAGTTCCCCTTCGATTTCCGCCTCTGAAATTAATCATTCACACGGACGCATCCTTATCAGGTTGGGGCGGCTATTCTCAGCTCAAGAAAGTTCAAGGTCTTTGGACTCCCTTGTTCCGCCAATTCCACATCAATGTGCTAGAGGCCATGGCAGTTCTTCTAACCCTGAAACGTCTCGCTCTTCCCAAGAAACAACACCTTCGTCTGGTCCTCGACAGCGAAGTGGTGGTCCGCTGCCTCAACAGAGGCGGGTCAAAGTCAGGGCCTCTGAACCATGTTCTAGTAGCCATATTCTCCCTAGCAGCCTTGAACCGTTGGCATCTTTCAGCTGTCCACCTGGCGGGAGTCCGGAATGTAGTGGCAGACGCCCTGTCCCGGACCTCCCCTCTAGAATCGGAATGGTCACTCGATCTAAAGTCATTTCGGTGGATTCTCTCTCAGGTTCCCGGTCTCCAAGTGGACCTCTTCGCCACGGAATCCAACCACAAATTGAGAGTATATGTGGCTCCCAATCTAGACCCTCAGGCTTACGCCACAGACGCCATGTCACAGAATTGGGACACCTGGGAAAAGATTTATCTCTTTCCCCCGGTGAATCTTTTGCTGAAAGTTCTAGACAAACTGAGATCCTTCAAGGGACAAGTAGCCTTGGTCGCACCCAACTGGCCCAAGAGCAACTGGTATCCTCTCCTGCGAGAGTTGAGACTATACCCTCACCCGATACCCAATCCGGTTCTGTCTCAGATAGTACGAACACGCGTTGTGTACGCTTTCTCAAACATTCAGAGTGCCCTAACTTTATGGACTTTATGAAGTTTGCGGCTATGCATGGTGCCAATATTGATCCTCAAAACACCTTGTTCCTAGAATCGGATAAACGGGATTCCACCATCCGCCAGTATGACTCTGCAGTTAAAAAGTTGGCAAAATTTTTAATAGACTCAGACGTGAACTGTATGAACTTGAACCTTACAGTCACTTTCTTTAGATCTTTATTAGAATCAGGTCTGGCAGCCAATACTATCACCACTATTAAATCGGCTCTGAAAAAGATCTTCCTAGTGGGTTTTAACATAGACTTAACCGACTCTTTGTTAGCTTCAATTCCGAAAGCTTGTGCCAGACTGAAACCGGTTACTCGTCCTACCCCGGTGACCTGGTTCCTTAATGACGTACTCAAATTGGCTTCTGATACCATTAACAGTTCTTGTGATTACATGCCCCTTCTCAGGAAAACACTTTTCCTGGTGAGCTTGGCTTCCGGGGCAAGAATTTCTGAATTGGCAGCCTTGTCGAGAGACCCGGGTCATATTGACTTTCTGCCTTCGGGAGAGGTCCTTCTTTCTCCTAACAAATTCTTTTTGGCTAAGAACGAAGACCCTCAAAACAGATGGTCCTCCTGGAAAATTGTTCCCCTCACGCAAGATCCGTCTCTGTGCCCTGTTACTACTCTTAGGTCTTATTTATCCCGGACCTCCTCTAACTCCTCGGGGCCTCTATTCGTTAGAGAACAAGGCGGTACCATTACTATTAAAGGGATCAGGCAACAAATTTTGTATTTTATTAAACAAGCTAACCCTGACTCTTTTCCTCTTGCACATGATATCAGGGCGGTTGCTACCTCGGTGAACTTCTTTCACCATATGAATTTTACAGACCTTTCCAGGTTTACAGGGTGGATATCACCGTCAGTGTTCAAGAAACACTACCTTAAACATTTGGAAGCCCTAAAATTTTCTACAGTAGCCGCAGGGAGCGTAGTTACTCCCAGGTAACTCACAGGTTAATGCCTTGTCTCTTTATCTCTCCCTCTTACCTGCCTCATTTATACCCTATTGTATTCGTTGGTCTCGCACCTGAATACTGTTATTATATTTGTAAATTTTTATATACTCCTGAGTATCTGTATATTATCACTCACGGCATTATTATACCTACCTTATTGGATTTATGTTCATATTTAAGATACCCTTATAATTGTTTTTTGGTACTCATCTCTGATTAAAAGCATCCTGTATTTCCCTTACGCTTATGTTTTTTCCTTTATTTTGCAAGTTTGGTGACATTTTCTCTTGTATAGATTCACTGGGCGGCACAGGTTCGAGCCCAGAAAAGGGATTTTGACGTAGGAAAAATCTATTTCTGGGCGAAGGACCTGTGCCGCCCAGTGAACCCTCCCAGCTCCTCTCCCTTGGAGTCCCCAAACTTTGGGTGCTAAGGAGTTGGGTTCTGAGCGGATGCATTGTTAGTAGTACCGAGTGAGGTTGAACGGCTCTCCTCTATTGGGGTTTCTGTCGTGGATAAATCTAAATAGTGCGGGACCTCTGGACTATACGCCCAATTTTATACCGATACCAATAGGTGAGCGAGCTAGTTAACCTAGCACTCCTTTACATTTTTTCTCTGGTATATTTAGCAGTAAATTACCTAAGAATAAGTGCTAAATGGAGCTTATTCACTGGGCGGCACAGGTCCTTCGCCCAGAAATAGATTTTTCCTACGTCAAAATCCCTTTTTTAAAGCTTTATATAGTATTTAATTTTCTATTCATTATTAAGCCTTCATTTTTCAATATTTAACTTAGCCGGTGATTATATAAGCTGCAACTCTGTTGCTCGACAGAAAACTCTACGTTAAAAATCCGCCAGCGATCGCTATGCAGGTAGGGGGTGTACTTCAACAGCGCCATCTGTCGTGCAGGTACTCAGTACTCAATGTAAACAAAGAACTCAATTTTCTCTCTGTCGGGCTACCGGCAAGACCTACTAATTCGCTGTTGCTAACTGGATTTGTTTTCACAACTATTGGTGAAGTACACTATTCTAGTTTTGAGCTTTCGCTATGCAGGTGTTTTATCTTCATCTCAAAACTTGAACTCGTTTTGGATAGATTTAATTATGGTGACAAAGAGAGTATGGACTTTCTTTCACTTTTAAATGGCCGACCCTTCCCTTAGACGGAAGTGTGTTTAGGCTTTTAGTAATTATCTTATCACGTTATAGATTTTCCTCTATATATTTTATATCTCTCCGCCTTTATTAGGCCTCTTCGATTAACTTTCCATTTTTTATAAACATATAAAATAAATTTTAATGCTTTGTTTATATAGACCTTTCCTTAGAGTAGGCGGTCCTAACTTGGAAACCGAAGTTAATCAACATTGAGCCCTTTATATCGTCTTTAGCTTTTAAAGGATTTAAAACTTTTTAAATGTAATATTTTATGAAAGATTTTCTTTGATATTCTTCGTACTGTTTTCAAAGATGAACTAACGTTTAGTTTTTTATGCTACGCAGTTGTTGACGTTCAGGACGTTCAACATGCGCTCTATCGTTACGATAGAGAGAGAGTGTATCACGGTTTCACTTTGCAGTAAGAGTAAATCGATTCTGACGTTTTGTTCATTCTTTCTTAGCTTAAATGTTTTAAATTCTATTTTAAAGGAACTTTTTATTTGAAAAACCTTTCAGTTTTTTCCTTTAGTCAAATAACATGTTTTTTTGACGATATATAATTGGGCTCTTCTCTTAGGTGCGAAATCAAGAGAGAAAGAGAGAGAGAGATAGAGACGGAGGGAGAGAGAGGAGAGAAAACGTTCCGTTCAAGCGGGTAACGTTGTTCTCGTGTTACTCTCGTCCCTAGTCTCTGTACGGGGAGGAAGGATAAAACGTTTTTAGGGTTTTATTCTCGTCCCCAGGCTATGTGCGGTGAGAGATTGAAAACGTAGTTATATGAACTAGTGTTTAGTCTCTTTCCCAGCCACTGATTTTTCTTTTTATCTTAAAATATGTTTTCTGTTTTTTGCTGGTATTATGAGCTTGCATTATACGACTAATTTCGCAATTACTACCTTTTAATGAAGGGTAGAATTGCGTGTTTCAGGTAGAAATAAGTGCAAAACAGAAAATCGAAGTGATAAAGTGATATGCGCAAAGTGTTACAGTGTTGCGTCCGAGGCGCAAAGTGTTACAGTGTTGCGTCCGAGGGTTCGTCTGTTCGTGCCTGTCGTTCACCTAGTCCGGGACCTCTTGCAAGCTCCCAAGCCCAGGGGAGAAGTAATGTCAAAAGACTTATGGGTTCGAGAGGCCTTGACCAACGAACAGACGTTTTCCCTCTATGGTATCGGGTGTTTCTTACCAAGATCTCCCCTACCATAAGACGAGAGAGACGTTGTTTCTCCTCGCCATCCGTAGGCTTTTCGCATAAGAAACCTGTCACAAGGTTTCGAAGCCCTTTAGCGAAAGTCAGTCCTTTCAGGACAGGTCCAGCGTCCTGGTTACAGCCATTAGGACAGCTCTGACCCTATGCAGTCATCGGATAACTGCTCGCCGCCTAACAAAAGCGTAACACAGACTCCGAAAGTCTTTTTTTGTAGGCAAAGTGTTGCGGTCACAGACGTTACCCTCGTCTATTACCACAACCATTTCCGTTGATCCTTAAGGGGTTGTATGGCAAAACATGCAGTATATGCTTACCTCCCTTATGGAAGACTATTCTGTCGATTAGTCCGTTGAGTCTAGCCGTTTATCTCATCGATATCCTGGCTTTCAGCCAACCTAACGTTCCTTTGTGCTTACTGTTGACATTGGCGTAGCTTAGTCACGTCAGTCAGGTTGTTTAGAACCACACTCGATGCGGTCTCGTGTGGTTTTTCAGCCGCATTTGGACGTTAGGCCACTGGCTGATGCTCCTGTTGACGTTCTAGACGTTCACTAACAATCGGAGTTGACTTGTTTTGACGCTGTGCGTCAACCTCCGCATTCTAGAGTTGTTTCGACTGCTCAGTCTAGGCAGTCAAAGCAGTCTCGAGTGGACGCTGTACGTCCTCTTGCACCTGTTGTGGTTGACAGTTCAGTTGTTGACAGTTCACAGACTGTCAAGCAGTTACATGACGTTGCGTTCTGGTCCGCTACTAATGCACCAGTGAGAGACTCAGCTTTTATCGGACAAGGTTCCTGTAGATGAGGAAGTTGCTGTTCTCCCTCCTACTGATATTCCCTTGAGGACTCTGTCAGATGGAGAGGAGCCTTAAGCTGCTTAGCCTCCTATGGACTTTAATTAAATCATGATGATTTTTTTTTTTTTAAGGATCTTCGTCCGGATCTTGTAACTGCTGCTCCTCGTTCGCCTAAACGTCAGAACTTACACTAGGCCTAGCTACTTCGAAGCCGTTGTTTTTAAGCTAGTGCTCTCTCGCTCTCCTAGAGAGCGTTACGTTGGCTAGGCGACTGGTTTTTCACCAGGAGGAGTTTGGGGGATACAGCCTTTGCTTTCCCTTCTTTTAAACTGGTTTATAGAGCGAGAGTCTGATATGACACGAGAGAAGTTCTCGGCTTGGGAGTTCATGCCTCTGCCCAGATAGACTTCTCAATTCTGGTAGACTCTCCCTGGCGCCTAGCCAGGAGACGCTCCAAGTTGTTTACAGGTCAACTTCTCAGCTGTTGTCGAGCCTTTGAAGTTTTGCTGTACTATTATGTCACGCATAACAAGGCTTTCAGGGATGGTAAACGGTTCCGCCTCAGTCGCTAACCCCGTCTGTTGCCACACCTGCTCCCGTAGACCCTAAATGGGCTTTGCTGCAAGACATGCAGTCCAAGCTGGCGTCCTTGATAGAGGACTTAAATGCGGAGAAGAACCTTCTGGCCAACAACCTTCCAACCGGTCGGTTGTGCGCCCTGTTGACGTTGAGGTAACCTACTCGCGTCTGCCAGTTATGGTGGTTCCTCCACCGATGCGACCCAGTGTGGGTTGCCAGCCGCACGTTGACGTTAAGCGACGCTCGGAGGTGGTTGTTGACGTTCAGGACGTTCAACAACCAGCAGAGGTGACTTGTTGTGACGCAGTGCGTCAACCTCAGCAACCCGGTAGGGTGTTGACTGCACAACCCAGACGGTCTAGACAGTTTCGGGTTGACGCTGTGCTTCCTCGCGCACCCATGGTTGTTGACAGTTCACAGACTGTGCAGCAGTTCCATGATATTGCGTCCGGCTCCGTCACGCATCCACCAGTGCGACCGGATTCAGCGAGTCAGACGTTGCTCACTCCGTTGCCGTTTCCTCATCAGTTTCGGATGAGGAACCCTCTGATGAGGACGTTGCTGAACAAGACGATCAGCCCCCAGCCCTGCTATCCATCCAGAAGATGCTGAAGAAGGAACGCTGCTCAGTCAGGCTGTGGATGAGTCTGGTAGGGACGCTGTCATCCGTGGATCAATTTGTGTCACTAGGAAGACTACACCTCCGTCCTCTTCTATACCATCTAGCTTTTCACTGGAAAAAGGACAAGACGCTAGAAGCAGTCTCGATCCCGGTTTCCGAAAAGATAAAGTCTTGTCTGACTTGGTGAAAGGACTATATCAACCTAAGAGAGGGTCTTCCCCTGACTGTTCAGACTCCCAACCACGTTCTCTTCTCGGACGCATCGGACGTAGGCTGGGGTGCGACATTAGACGGACGGGAATGCTCGGGATTATGGAACTCGAGTCAAAGGACAATGCATTTCAACTGCAAGGAGCTACTGGCAGTACGTCTGGCCTGGAAAAGCTTCAGGTCTCTCCTTCAAGGCAAAGTGGTGGAGGTGAACTCGGACAACACCACGGCTTTGGCGTACATCTCCAAGCAAGGAGGGACCTACTCTCTGACGTTGTACGAGATCGCAAGGGACCTCCTCACCTGGTCAAAAGGTCTAGACATATCACTAGTACGAGGTTCATCCAAGGCAACTTGAATGTCATGGCAGATTGTCTCAGTCGGAAGGGACAAATAATTCCAACAGAATGGACCCTCCACAAGGATGTATGCAAGAGACTTTGGGCCACCTGGGGCCAGCCAACCATAGATCTCTTCGCAACCTCGATGACCAAGAGGCTCCCAATATTTTGCTCACCAATCCCGGACCCAGCAGCAGTTCATATAGATGCCTTTCTCCTAGATTGGTCACATCTAGATCTATATGCATTCCCTCCGTTCAAGATTGTCAACAAGGTACTGCAGAAGTTCGCCTCTCACGAAGGGACAAGGTTGACGCTAGTTGCTTCCCTCTGGCCCGCGAGAGAATGGTTCACCGAGGTACTTCGATGGCTAGTAGACGTTCCCAGAACACTTCCCCTAAGGGTGGACCTTCTACGTCAGCCACACGTAAAGAAGGTACACCAAGGCCTCCACGCTCTTCGTCTGACTGCCTTCAGACTATCGAAAGACTCTCGAGAGCTAGAGGCTTTTCGAAGGAGGCAGCCAGAGCGATTGCTAGAGCAATGAGAACATCCACCCTTAGAGTCTACCAATCGAAGTGGGAAATCTTCCGAAACTGGTGCAAGTCAGTATCCGTATCCTCGACCAGTACCTCTGTAACTCAAATAGCTGACTTCCTCTTATATCTGAGGAAAGAACGATCTCTTTCAGCTCCCACTATCAAGGGTTACAGAAGCATGTTGGCATCAGTCTTCCGTCACAGAGGCTTAGATCTTTCCAACAATAAAGATCTACAGGACCTCCTTAAGTCTTTTGAGACCACGAAGGAGCGTCGTTTGGTTACACCTGGTTGGAATTTAGACGTGGTACTAAGATTCCTTATGTCAGACAGGTTCGAACCGCTACAATCAGCCTCCCTGAAAGATCTCACCTTAAAGACTCTTTTCCTGGTATGCTTAGCCACAGCTAAAAGAGTCAGTGAGATTCATGCCTTCAGCAAGAACATCGGATTCTCATCCGAAACGGCTACATGTTCTACAACTTGGTTTTCTAGCCAAAAAACGAGCTGCCTTCTCGGCCTTGGCCAATATCGTTCAATATTCCAAACTTATCGTATGGTTGGAAATGAACTAGAAAGTCTTATGCCCTGTAAGAGCTCTTAAGTTCTATTTAAAACGAACTAAACCTTTACGAGGCCCGTCTGAAGCTTTATGGTGTTCAGTTAAGAACCCATCTTTGCCTATGTCAAAGAATGCTTTATCCTATTTTATCAGACTGTTAATACGAGAAGCTCATTCCCATCTGAATGAGGAAGACCAAGCTTTGCTGAAGGTAAGGACACATGAAGTTAGAGCTGTCGCAACTTCCGTGGCCTTTAAACAAAATAGATCTCTGCAAAGTATAATCGACGCAACCTATTGGAAAAGCAAGTCAGTGTTCGCGTCTTTTTATCTTAAGAATGTCCAGTCTCTTTACGAGAACTGCTACACTCTGGGACCATTCGTAGCAACGAGTGCAGTAGTGGGTGAGGGCTCAACCACTACAATTCCCTAATTCCATAACCTTTTTAATCTTTCTCTTGAAATGTTTTATTATTGTTTTTGGGTTGTCTGGAAGGCTAAGAAGCCTTTCGCATCCTACTTGATTTGGCGGGTGGTCAAAGTCATTTCTTGAGAAGCGCCTAGATTAGAGGTTTTGATGAGGTCCTGTTGTATGGGTTGCAACCCTTGATACTTCAGCTCCTAGGGGTCGCTCAGCATCCTAAGAGGATCGCGAGGCTCCGTAAGGAAGACGTACTTAAAAAGGCAGAGTAATTGTTCAAGTCGACTTCCTTACCAGGTACTTATTTATTTTAAGTTTGTTATTTTCATAACTGCTAAAATGAAATAAAAAATCCTTAGCTCATAATAATGTAAACATTTATTGCTGGTCTCTACCCACCCCCCTGGGTGTGAATCAGCTTATATAATCACCGGCTAAGTTAAATATTGAAAAATGTTATTTTGATAATAAAATAAATTTTTGAATATACTTACCCGGTGATTATATATTAAAGGACCCTCCCTTCCTCCCCAATAGAGACGCAGTGGACCGAGGAGAAAATTGAGTTCTTTGTTTACATTGAGTACTGAGTACCTGCACGACAGATGGCGCTGTTGAAGTACACCCCCTACCTGCATAGCGATCGCTGGCGGATTTTTAATGTAGAGTTTTCTGTCGAGCAACAGAGTTGCAGCTTATATAATCACCGGGTAAGTATATTCAAAAATTTATTTTATTATAAAAATAACATATTTCATTAAACATTATTGTGGTTTATTAAAGCATGTTTGTATTCTATTTTTCAATTTCTTGAGCATTTCAATAATCAACAATTACTTTTGGTAGACTTCAGCTGATCTCAAGGTCACACTACCGTATGTGATTATGTGCACATACAGTACGAATAACAGGTTGTTTAAATAATCCTCTTAACTTATCCTAAATCTCTTCATAATGAATATTACATCAGCACCAATATATGATAGTCACAGTATCCATACAGTTCATTTATAGACTTTATTATTATTATTATTATTATTATTATTATTATTATTATTATTATTATTATTTGTCATAAGAATAAATTCCTCTCTCTCTCTCTCTCTCTCTCTCTCTCTCTCTCTCTCTCTCTCTCTCTCTCTCTCTCTCTCTCTCTCTCTCTCTCAACTGTTCTGTACTTTCTGTGGGACTACTAGTAGTTTCTATTTAGTTTGGCAACTTACAGGGGCCTCAGAAATAGAAAATAAAATCTTGTCAATGTCACCAGTTGATGTAATCCACAAGGTACACAGATGCATTTAGTTTAATAAGAACTGGATACTTACCACAACACTAAAAGACGTGTATGGATAACAATAAAGGTCAGACTTTATATAAGAATTGATTCTATAATATCTTTGAAATCTATAATTTGAGGATGGACAGGGCTGTTACTTTTGAGGATGGACAGGGCTGTTACTTTTGAAGGTTAGCATGAACATGAACAAGATGGAGGATTAAATAAATATATAATGATAGAATATAATAGGGTTACTTAATTTAGTATCTCACCAACTATTATCTTCTTTTCATGATCTGTTGTTAGACTCCTTTCCTCCTCTGCCTTCTTGGAAGAGTAGGAATCTTTTACCAATGATGTGACAATGTATTTCCTTCACATGATGTGTATATGCATGGATTGAGTGCTGTTTACCATATTTAGCTAGTGGTGTCTCACTGGGCATGTAGTATTACAAAATGGTCATGGAGTAAGAGATTGTTGATACCTAAAACGGGAAGAGGTAAGGACTTAGAACCCTGGTGTGATAGACAGGGAAATAATAAAAGATAAGATATTATGCTGGTTTTAGGAAACTTTCGAAATTGAAAAAGCACTAAGAGAGTAGTTGCCACATAAAGGAATGGAAAGATATTACTAGACTTCTTGTACAGTACATAGAAATATCCTATTGCTAGAGAACATACATTTGTGCTTTGCTATTCTTGCAGCAAACATATAGGCAATGTCAAGGAAAAAGGGAGATTTTTAAGATGTGTGACCATAGAAATGTTAGTATTGTATTTTTGGCAGGAGTTTTGCAAGAAGTTTTAATTACAAATGAAGAATTATCACTTGAAGGATAGGACATGTGTTTACAATGTCCTATTTTTTACAAATCTCATAAAGGTAAAAGCTGATATAGAAACATTTGTGAAAATGGTGAACTGGAATTTTGTTATAGGTTTGTGAACAGTTTAGTGCATAATAAAGGATCTTTATAAAAATAGAAGATGATTAATTAATCCTAAATATTGCTAATTCCATTGTGCTTTAATATCCACTTGGATTATACAGTAGTGTATTTTTTTTCCTAGAAATTTTCAATTCAATAATACTGTATGGATTCTCGCTTTAGAAGTAATATATCTACACTTGTAATGAATATTGGATTTATTCTTGATGTTAAAATAATAATTATTGAGATTTGGTTTAGGAATTATTCTTTATTTTTGAATCCCATGAGTGATTTCTCATGTATTTTACTTGTAGCCTACATCCTACTCTTAAAGTAAATGTATTACGTATCATTATAGTGCCTCTTGTAAATTTATTGATTATTTTCACTACTGTAATTACTAAAAGCAATTATTTTAGGCATGACTACCATGTCAGTATGGATGGTGGATTACATTATTAATGTATTAAACTACAATGCTTTTTTCTGTTCTTCTTAACAGGTGTTAAGGATGTATCGTCCTTTGCAGTAGCTGTATGTGAACTTGCAGGTCATGTACCAATTTATTGTAAGTAATTTTCTTTGTTATCTTTTTATTTACTGACCGGCAGCCAACACTATAGCCCCTGTCTCACATAAGGTGGGTAGGGTAATCATAACAGAACACTTATTCACAAAATTATTTGTATTATATAAAAACTACATGGTATAACCAGAGGAAAATAGGGAAAAATATTTTGGCGAAATCTGGATGGGTCAATAAATACAAATTTCCATATTAAAGAGCTAGAGTTCACTTTTAATGAAAGACTAAATATATCCTCTAGATTATCATGAGCTGCTTAAATGAAATATTTTTTATTTAAAAAGCCTGTTACTCTCCTTTCTCAAGCAGACATACAGCCCAGTAATACATGAAGTATGTTTATTACTGAATAGCAGTTATTTCAATTAATCTTCCGGAAATTCATATAGCTAATGTCTTTATGAATTGAAAGCTTCTCAACAATAAAACCAAAAGAGGAGAATTAAAAGCTTCTCGACAATAAAACAAAAAAGAGGAGAATTGAAAGCATCTCGACAATAAAAGGCCAAAGAGGAGAATTGAAAGCTTCTCGTCAATAAAACCAAAAGAGGAGAGTTCTGTCCCCCCTTGTACACATGCCTAACTCCCTGTGAATCCAATAGCCATCTTTGGGCTAAGCCTTCACACTTGCTATAATCTTCCTTATCTCTATGTCTCTCACCACAACTACTCGACTCGTGTGTTCCAACTTATCTAAATTTTATGTGTCCTTATCGTGGATATTTATGGATTGTTTATGTTATGGTACTTTACTTTAATTCAGGGATAATAAACGGATTTTGAGCGAAGCGAAAAATCTATTTTTGGGTAAGATGGCCATGTCGTCCTGA
>NC_090764.1:52534363-52616863 GCF_036898095.1 Palaemon carinicauda | reverse complement strand
GATCACCGGAGGCACCATGGGCGCTGCCGTTTATGACGCATATATTATTTAGTTAGCAGAACGACTTTCCTGGTTATAATAGAATTAATAATTTATATAAGCTATTTAGGCACAAATATGCATATTTTCCTCTTATGTCGATCGTATACGTTAGAGTTTCGGCGATTTAGGTAATCGAAATCTCGCCCCGAGCTAGGCTACCTAGCTTTCGCGCTTCAGTATACTTTCATACATGATCCCAGTTTACCCTCGTGTATCGTTTTATCACTTCAACGGGAGATAGATATCTCCTAGAATTAGTTATATAACTCGATACTCGTCTCCTGTGGAAAATTAAGGGTAATCCCTCCCTCCCTCTCTGAGTGTCGCCATAGGCTACAACCCTATCTTGGTCTTGCCATAGAGTAGTCACTCCGGCTTGACTAGGCTAGTGTTTTTTGTCTCCCACCTTGCCGGGGAGTATCTCGGCTTTGGTTTTCGACAGAACCTCAGAATATTCAGTCTTTCTGCCGGCGGCCGAGCAGCAGGGTGAGTAGTCACTTCCCGGCCGCCTCAGCTGCCGGCATAGGAGGCTATGCCACCTTCTCCCCTGCGGTCTAGAAGACTAGTCCTGTGTCGGCAGACCCTATGCTGAAGAATAGATATTCTTCTGCTGCCTAGGATGGTGCCGATACTGAAACGAAGTATCTCCCTTGTTTGGAGGTGGCAACAATCTTGCCACACCCTCCTAACACGGTTTCAGCAGACCCTAGGCTGAAGAATAGATATTCTTCTGCCGCCCAGGATGGCGCTGATACTGAAACAGAGTTTCTCCCTTGTGTGGTAGTGACAGCAACCTTGCTGCCTTCTTCCACACTTAATACAGGACCCTTTCCCTGCCCATGTCTGTCTTTTAGCGATGGCCTAGCCATCGCAACCCTGTGACTGTCGTCCTACAATCTCACCGCTTGCCGGGTAGGTTGTGGTGCCGGCCGGGCTTCTACATAAGTAGCTATATAGTCTCTCAGTCTTTCCCTTATGGACACAAGGCTCCGGGAAAGGTTGTGCCAGCTATGACGGCTGCCGGTGGGAGACCCCTCTACTGTCGATTGTTCTTCAGTCCTCTCTTGGATTGCCTTCCACATCCCCGAGGCAGGCAGTGACCGGCATCGGTTGTTATGGTTTGATAGAAGCTTGAATGATTCATTCTCCCTGTCCATTTGAACCCTCATTCCGGAGGAAGGCGGTAAGATTAAGAACTTACACCCTTATTTATTTTTAATAAACATTTAATAAGGTTGCCTTCACTCCATGCTTTCTCTCTCTCTGTCAGCTAGTGCCGCCAGGTATGTCGCCGGCTGGACCGGTGCCGTCAGGTACTAACCCAGCCGGCATGTGGTGCGGCCAGGTACTAACCAGCAGGTGATATGCCAGCTGGAGCGTGCCGCCAGGTGCTAGCCTAGCCAGCAACATGCCGGCTGAACTACAGTATTTGATCATACAGTAGCCAGTATATTTGCAGCATAGATTATACTGCAGACACAAAACTATAGTATATATTATACAGTAGTTATTTTCCAACATACCCTGTGTATCCTTGCACAGTCTATTGTTGAGACCAATCCTATATCAAAAGAAAAGATTTTTTCACTATACTGATAGCTAAGCAGTTAATAATTTACCCAACAATATTAAAGACCTTAAGAAGGTTCAGTGTTCAAGATACACTTATCTACCCCTAGGGGTTAGAACCATTATTTTGGGTTTCCTGAATAGGAACACTTTAGGGCTTTAATTTTGGGGGAGGTCACAGCAATTGGCTGGACAGGAAACACAAGTATGTCTTTCCTAGTTCCTTTCTAGCTTGATTATCCTAAGCTATAATGGTTAAAATATTAAAATGAATAATTTATATAAATTGTTAATCATGTGAGATAAAACAACCACATAGTCATTTAATTTTCTTCTCTTTACAGGAGGACCTAGTGAAGTGCGAGGTCATCTTCTGCAACCACAGGAGTAAGGACTTCTATGGCCGTAAATGATGCAGGTCTCATGCCCCCTGCACCACCACTAGAGAAACCCTACGGTACTGGGACCCCAACACTGCAGCATATGCCGGACCTTGGTGACCGATGGTTTCGACGACCCCAAGTCAGCGGAGTCGAAGGATGCAGCACGAGCAAAGTTGCGTAGATGGGTACGAGGGTTCCAAAAGAACTCTACGGGACCATACCTTCCTAATGAAAGGATGCGCATCTTGTTGTTCCCTAAGGCGGGTATTGAAGCTGTCATACCCCAGGCACGACCTGAAATACCTTGCATCCAGAATGCCGTTGAAACGAAAGTCAGTGACGCACTACAAGGCATGGATATCCACCAGGAGGAAAGGATGTCTGAGGTGTCCACAGCCACCAAAAAGAATCTTCTTAAGGATGATCAAGAGGAGGAGTCCACACTGACTCCCAAAGATGATGAAATCGAGTCTGAGTCCCTTCCGTCGGTGCCGGCACCGGAGCTGCTCCTTCATCAGAGGACATGAGACAGGCATTGGCCAATCTTACGGCTCTAATGGAGAGCATTCGCAAGCAAGGCGAAGCTAGGGAAGCAAAACTTGAGAGAGAGCTCCGTGAAGCTCGACTCTCCGCCTCCCGTGGGTCACACAAGAGACTCAGACTTCACGACCTCCCACCCTGCTCCGTAGCTAATCCCCGGAGATATGCGTAGTTTATGCCGATCACCAATGGCAAACCCTACATTTCGTAGAAGATAGGAGTCGTCCTTCTTGATGAGATTCAGTTCTGGCCAAGCTTCAATGCTTACCCAGACTGCTTCATCCGTCTGAAGCAGGAGCCAGCTTCGAAGGAAGAAACGGAACCCAAGGAGGTCATGGTATTTGACCACGACAAGGCACAGGTTCTCTTGTCAAGTAGCCTAAAGAAGGTGGGCTACACAAATTCTAAGGTATCTGTCCTCAGCAAGAAACATCCTACCTTTCTTGCTCCAGCTTCAATAGCCTTCCCCTTTACATTGAAGGCTTTTAAAGCCGTTGTCAAGGCAATAGAGGCAGGCAAACCTTCTCCTACACTGGAAGAATGTAGACCACTGTCGTTAGCCCTGCCCAATGAGGATAAGGATTGGAAAGAAGTTCACCTTACCTTCTCAGTTGAGAAGTTGGAGGCAGATATCGCTGGACGACAGTTCAATGAGAATCTCCCAAAGCTGTCAGACTTTCTCTTGCGTAGGGAGCAAGAGACGAAAGAAGGACTAGCAGCATCCTCATCCCTACAGAACTGTATGGAAATGTGCGCAGACTTGAAGAGCACCCCAGACATGAACATGGTCATGGCCAAGATGCACATGGCTACCTTGGTAAAGGACCTGTATGGCTTTATGAAAGCCAGAAGAGCATGCAGAGAGTTCGTGTTTGCCTCAGCTACGGTAAAACACGAACCCAGGAAGCTGATAGCTTCCAATATCTGGGGCAAAGACCTCTTCCCTAATGAAGTGGTCAAGGAGGTAGTTGACAGTGCCGCCACGGAGAGCAGGAACCTTCTCCAGAAGTGGGGCATGTCATCTAAGCAGATGTCTTCCCCTGATGCGGGTCCCCAACCTAAGAGGAAGACCAAGAGGCCTAGACTACCTTCTCGGCCTGCTCAGCAACAACATCCCACAGTCACCATGACCGTGGTGTCCCAAGTGGTGGCTCAACCGCAAACCACCTTCCAGATGGTACCTCAACAGCTGGTTGCCCAGTCACCAGCATTTAACCCTGGGTTCGAGAGACAGACCACTACCTTTCGTCCCAAAGGTAGAGGCTCCAGATGGGGCTCCTCGAAACACCCCTCACGAGGTAGGGGAGGACGCGGTCAAGGAGGTAAATCCTCCGGACAAAAGAAGCAATGAGATGTTTCAGGTAGGAGGGAGGCTCCAACAATTTCAGGATCGTTGTACCTCCGATCCTTGGGCCCACAGCCTAATCAAGAACGGACTCGGATTGAGTTGGACCGACGCACCACCATCATTTCCTCAATTCTTCCAACACTCCACCCCCTTACTGGAAGAATATACCCTAGAACTACTGAGCAAACAGGTAATGAGGACAAAGTCCATCAAATTCCAGGGAAGGCTGTTTTGTGTTCCCATGAAGGACTCAGACAAACTCAGAGTCATTCAGGACTTGTCGCCACTCAACAAGTTCAGGATGTTAACCCTTCAGCACATAAGAATCCTGTTACCAAAAGGGGCGTACACAGTCTCAATAGACCTGGCAGATGCTTACTGGCATATTCCAGTCAACCGCCCCCTCTCCTCCTACCTAGGATTCAGGCTACAGAAGAAGAAGTACGTCTAAAGAGCCATGCCCTTCTGACTAAACATAGCCCCAAGGATCTTCACGAAACTTGCAGACGCAGTCGTTCAACAACTACGCCTAGAAGGCGTTCAGGTAGCAGCGTACCTGGATGACTGGCTGGTATGGGCAGCATCCAGGATGGCTTGTCTGCAAGCATCCAAGAAAGTGATCCAGTTCCTGGAACATCTGGGATTCAAGATCAACATTAAGAAGTCTCGACTTTCTCCAGCTCAAGAGTTTCAATGGCTGGGAATCCATTGGAACTTGAAGTCACACCGTCTCTCCATTCTCCCAGGGAAGAAGAGAGATATTGCAGGATCTGTGAAGAGACTACTGAAATTCGACAGGATCTCAAGACGCCAACAGGAAAGAGTACTGGGCTCTCTCCAGTTTGTAGCAGTGACAGACCCAGTGCTAAAAGCACAATTAAAAGATGCGTCAGGAGTCTGGAGAATATACGCATCAAACGCTCGAAGAGATCAAAGAAAACCGATACCGACCTTACTACGATCACTTCTCAAGCTATGGTCGAAGGCCAAGAACCTAAAGAGACTGTACCCTTACAACCACCTCCACCATCGATAACCATCCACATGGACGCCTCGACAGAAGGATGGGGAGGTCACTCCCATCAAAGGAAAGTCTAAGGGACATGGTCTTCTCTGTTCAAGACCTTTCACATCAACATTCTGGAGGCCATGGCAGTCCTTTTGACATTGAAAAGACTCTCTCCTCGCAGATCAGCCCACATCAGTCTGATCCTGGACAGCGAAGTAATATTGAGGTGTCTGAATCGACAAGGCTCCAGATCCCCCCCATATCAACCATGTGATATTAGCCATCTTCCGTCTAGCGGAAAAGAAGAGATGGCAACTATCAGCAGTTCACCTTCAAAGGTTCCGCAATGTGACGGCGGACGCTCTATCTAGGCTCAAGCCGATAGAGTCAGAATGGTCCCTAGACGCAGACTCATTCTCCTTCATCTTGCAAAAAGTCCCGGAACTGCAGATCGACTGCAGATATTTGGCCACAGTGATACTCCCAGAGAATTGACCATAGGTCTCCAGAATTCTAACTCCTGGCGCGAGTATCCTTAAAATTTTTCTTTAGAATATCACATAATATCAGGGGACGTATATCTTGATACGACACATGGCAATCTTCACCCTAAATAGAGTTTTCGCTCTGAGGGGGAAGAGTGGTGAAATTAGAAAGGGAGCCGTTATCATGGTTACCCTTTTTCCCCTTCTATTACAGGGCCCAAAATGGCCGCTCATTCCTTGTTCTGTAGCGCTTTACGCACGGTGTGCTCCCTGCTTGCTCTTAGTGTTCTAGATCGCTATTTATTATCATACATTCCTCAGCATCTTCTGCCTCTGGAAAATTGAGTATTTAATCTTTCCTGTGTATAATTTTTAGCTCCCTTCTCACAGTTAAATTAGCATAATTTTAATGTTTTTATCGGAGCATAGCCGGTAACCGGAGGCGCCCTTTTGGACGCTGTCGTTCGTCATACATGCCTTTCTGGATCGACCTGTGTCGCCCGGTGAAAAGGTCCTTCTTGTCACTTTTCTGATATAAATAACTTCCAAATATACCAGAGAAAGTCAAAGCATGGAATGCAGAGGTTACTACCCTCGCGCGAACACCCCTAAGGGCGTCGTGTATAAAGAAAGGGCGTGTGAAAACCACTATTCACAGGTCGTCTTCCATTAAGAGAATTCCTTCGTCAACATACATGGGGTGAGCCGACACAGCGGCCCTAACCATACCAACCTGAACCACCCCACCGATGCCCTGACACCAGCGCCATCTTACATCCTTCTTTTGGACTCGTGTCGCGACGCTACTCCTTTTGCTTGTGCTGTGTTTTTCGACTTATTTTTGGATTATTTCATCATGGCTGAAGCTCTCCTTCCTCCTGCACCAATGTTAAGTACCCTAGATTGTTTTGGCAATATCATTGCCTTGGCATTCACGCCTTATCTTGCGTTTTGTGTGTTTTTATTAGTGCAATCTGCGGCTAGCAGCCATTACCGCGTCCTCAACGCGTTGTTTACTTCACGCATTGTTTACATCGCATTCGGGTACTTTGGCTTACTCATATTAGGTTCTTTCTAGTTTTAATCTTTATTATGGATTAGTGTTATGGCCTTTGCCCTGAACCTACTTGTTAGAACCTACTTCTACGTTTATTTTGCTTTACATGAGTCGCTTCCGTGTTCGTGTTTATGGCGTTAGCGAAGAATAGCGTTCGGCCCCTTTTTTGTTTGGAATTTTCGTGACAGTTTTATTACTTTCACTTTTTATTATAATGGATTCCAGAGAGAGAGAGATAGATTTTTCGCGGCCTCCTTCGTCTATTCTTCGCTGACTCCATTTTTTTAGTTCATTGTACTACGACGGACAGGTCTATTTTACATGTGTTTTTTATTACTTAAGGTTCGTTTTTTCTTTCTAGGTCGAGTTTAGTAACCCTACGAGTGAGAGAGGCTGGAGTTTCCTCCACTTTTCAGTTTTTTACTCATTACTGTTACGGAATGTTTTCCTCACATTTCCTCGTATTTTTTCTTTACTATTTTATTATTTTTACTGTATTTGTGGGTTACTTTGCCCCTTCCTAGTTGTTCTAGTGCTTGGTTATTTTAGTGTTGCGCTCCTGTCGTGTTAGAGTCTGCCCCATCTTAGGTTAGTTTTCCCGTGGCCTGCTCTCGAGCCGCCATTCATGTTCCCCCTCCCTCCACTGTCCTTCCCTTTCCCTCCCCCGCTCCGGCCTGGGGATATAGAGACTGGACATTTCCCTATTATGTTTACCACCGGAGCTTCGCCATGGTCCTCCGCTAGCATACTTTTGAGCAGGGAACACGTGTTTAACTTACCTAACAATTTACCCCGGTGCTTTCCCATCGACTGGGAGCTTCTCCCCTCGTAGGTCCCTCAGCACCTCTCAGTTTGGGCTCCGGCTCCGTTATTTTTACACACGACAACCCCTATTTAATATGTTACTCCGATGATTCATCGATGACTGGGATCAGTTAACTCCGGTGTACCACTTACCGGAGATTCAATCCCTTTTTCATATATATATCCATCATTGTCTTTAGTGGCCGCTTCACTCCCCTTTACCCCGGACCTCTGGCGCACTACGGAGCGATCCATTATTGTTTGCACTAGAATTTGTTTATTATTATTATTCTATTAATTTATTGGTTCCGGAACTCCGGTACATGACGGAATAACTCGAACCTTATTACGCATAACGATCTAGGCCCATACACCTTCTCCTATTTGGCTTTAGCTTCAATTAGTTTTATGCATGCCAAATATTTCTTACCTACCTTACTTAGGTTGGGTAAATCTATTTAAAGGAGTTGGTGTACTTATAATATCTTTATTTTATAGAAAGTCCGCTGCGCCTTCAAAGGCTGCCCGGCTACTTTCGCGGATCCGGTGGGCCATGACGTCTGCCGGTCCCATGCCCACTGCGCGATCTCCTTTGGCCTGGAAGTAGGCCAGTCACCCTATATGGTCTGGTTTCCTGAGTCCTGCTCGCTCTGTTTCGAGCTATCCTCTATCCTCCTTAATGACGAGGTAAGATCTCTCAATAATTATCATTCCTATTTTATTTATTGTATTTTGGGAACCTTCGTTTCTATACGATTATATTATTTTTCACACCTGAGTCCTTTGTTATCACACAATTCCCCCCCTCTTCAGTGCATTCGATCTCAGTTCTCTCCTTTTCCAGGCTGATGAAGAGTCTCTCAAGACGGCTAAAGCTAGTCTCCGGATATGGGTCTCAGGATTTGGCCGGAACGCCCCTCAAGGCTGTCCCTACCTGTTGGACGGGGATATGGCCTGTCGCCTTTTCCCCGGATCTCCTTCGGCTGCCGTAGACAGGGAATTAGCCACTCCGCTCATCGAGGTTATCAGAACGGCGATGGTACCAGCTCCTGAAGAGCAACAGTTATCGGGGGATGTGGCATCGTTGGACATCCATCTTGAACCGATGGATGAGCAGGTTAGTGGTGTAGAGGATATGGCAGGTTCTTTTCTCTCTCCTACTCCTTCATCTTCTTCTTTCCTAGGCTTTGACAAGCCCCCGGCTTCACCTTGGGACGGATCCTTATTGGTCCGTCATAAGGTTAAGCCACTCAAAAAATCAAAGACAAAACCAGGAAAATCCATTTCGTCTCCAGCTTTGTCCCCGGTCCCCGGACCTTCCACTTCCGCTGACCCAGTAGTAGCTGCCAAGGCCCCTCCTCCTTCCAAAGGATTGAGGGGTAAGTCCGCTAAATCCAAAGCGTCAGCTCCGGATAGTCAGCCTGACTTCTACTCGGACTCGTTGCTGTCTAAGGTCAAGGAAGTGGTGGATGAGAGGATGGAACAAAACTCAGCCTTAATGGCGGAGCTCAAAGACATGGTTGCGGGCCTTCTCCGCTCCGGACCTCAATCAGCTCCGGCTGCAGTTCCTGACGCTTCAAAGCTTCCGCCGTTCGACAAGAACAACCCTTGGCGGTTTGCTCTTCATGCTCCATACTTGGATAGTACCCTGACCATAGAAGGGCTAGGTACTCGCCCATTAGAGGACCTGGAGTTTTATCCTCATGACCTCCAGTTTCCTTTTAACGGGTTTGTGCGCCTGACGGAGAATGCACCAGTCAGGATGGACAAGGTACCAAAAGAGACGGTAATCTTCCCGAAGAAACAAGCCCAAGCTGTCTGGGCTCGTACCCTATCGGACTGGGGCTGCTCTAACTCCAAGTTGACCCCTCATAAAGGTGCATATACCATTTTTACGACACCCCAGGATATTCCTTCTCCTCTTGCCGACAAGGTGGCGGAGTTGACGATCCAAGCCGCTAAGGACGGCCTTCCTATGCCTACCCTTAAAGAGACAGACTCTACCTCTCTCCTTATGCCAGCTTCTAGGGACTTTTGGCGGGATGCTCCAGCAACCTTCACGGTCGGCAAACTGGATCCGGATTGTGCCTCCTTCCTCTTTTCGGAAAGGCTTCCTAAACTTCCAGATCACTTACTGAAAACAGAGTCTGAAACGAGATCTAGGCTGGCTAGGTCCATTAACTCCCTTATATCGTTGGAGTTGGTATCCTCCCTTTACAAGGAGGAACAGATCTTCAGAGTTCTGGCGAAAGGTCTCTTGCAGACTTTCCAGATTGACCTGCACGATTTTTGGACGGCAAGAACAAACTGCAGAAGACATGTTCTAGCAGAGGCGTCTATTAGGCACGAGCCTAATAGACTTATTAGATCTTCCTGTTGGGGTAAAAATCTATTCCCTCAGGAAGAGGTAGACAAAGTCCTCCAGGAAGCTGCTAGAGCTAACCAGAACCTCCAGGTCCGGTGGGGTCTCTCTCCCAAACACAAGTTTGACCCCGTTATGAGGCACCAATACCCTAAGAAGAGACAGAGAATTTATTCTCCTTATAAGTCTGTTCGTGGCCAGCATCGACAGTCTCCTGCCCCTCCACAGACTTTAACTCCTTCCACCTCCAAGTCAACTCCTCCTCAACAATTCATGATTGTTCCAGCACCACAAAGTGGACAATCTTCTGCCATGGCTACATGGATGACCTCTCCAGCTTTTAACCAAGCTTACGAAGCCTCCGGGACCTTTCGAGGATACCCTAGACGCCAGCCCGGTGGCAACAGAGCTAGAGGTCAGTTCCGTCAGCGAGGTGGACCAAGGGCCAGAGGTTCAAGAGGAGGTAAGGGATCAAAACCCACCCACAATCAGTGAGACAGATCAGGTAGGAGGGAGACTATACCGGTTTTGAGACCAATGGACCTTCAGTCCTTGGGCCCACAGTATAGTCTCCAAGGGTCTAGGCTGGAAGTGGTCACAGGGTTCTCCACCTCCGCCAGTAACCTTCTTTCAGACTCCCACTCCAGTTCTGGAAGATTACACCAAAGATCTCCTGAGGAAGAATGCAATAAAGAGGGTACGCAAATTGAAATTCCAGGGACGCCTGTTCACAGTTCTGAAGAAGAATTCGTCCACTTTGAGAGTAGTTCTGGACCTGTCCAAACTGAATTCCTACATTCTTTGCGACAGGTTCCGTATGCTGACTGTCTCTCAAGTACGGACCTTACTTCCCCGTGGGGCCGTCACCACCTCCATAGATCTTACAGACGCCTATTATCATGTTCCGGTAGCAAGAAATTTCTCTCCCTACCTAGGCTTCCGGCAAGGCAGGAAGTCCTACATGTTCAAAGTGATGCCCTTTGGCCTCAACATTGCCCCCAGGATATTTACGAAACTCGGGGAGACAATATTAGAACAGCTCCGGAGCCAAGGAATAATGTTGGTAGCTTATCTGGACGACTGGCTTATTTGGGTGCAAACAGCTCAGCAATGCCGCGAAGCGACATCCAAAGTGATTCAGTTCCTGCAAAGTTTAGGCTTTCAGGTCAACTTAAAGAAATCACGCCTACAACCAGCAAGTCAGTTTGAATGGCTGGGTATTCACTGGAACCTTACAGATCACAAACTATCTCTTCCTTCCAAGAAGGTCAAAGAGATAGCCTCAAAGACAAAATGGTTTATCAAAAACAAACAGGTATCAAGACGGTCTTTAGAAAGAGTTCTCGGTCTACTCCAATTCGCCTCAGTAACAGACGTCCTCCTAAAAGCCAAACTCAAAGACATCAACCGAGTTTGGAAGAAGAGAGCAACAATACGACTAAGAGACAAAATCTCAACGATCCCCTGAGTATTAATGAAGAGACTCTGGCCATGGTCAAACCCAGAAAATCTAACCAAGTCAGTTCCTCTGCAGTTCCCCCCTCCCCAAGTGACGATTCACACAGACACGTCACTCAGTGGTTGGGGGGGCTACTCTCAACACCAAATGTTTCAGGGATCTTGGTCCCCCATTATGAGACAATTTCACATAAATGTGTTGGAAGCCATTGCAGTGTTCCTAACCTTGAAACGGTTATCCCATCACAGGACGAGTCATGTCAGGATAGTCTCAGACAACTCAGTAGTAGTCCACTGCATAAACAGAGGCGGATCGAAATCACCCAATCTGAATCAGATCCTGGTAATGATTTTCACCTTGGCAGCAAAAAGGAATTGGTTCCTGTCAGCCACACACCTGACAGGAGTCCAAAACGTTATAGCGGACGCCCTATCCAGGACCAAACCACTGGAATCAGAATGGTTTCTAGACATGAACTCATTCCGGTGGATATCCAGACTGGTTCCAGATCTCCAGGTGGACTTGTTTGCGACAAGCTTCAATCACAAGCTTCCTTGCTACATAGCCACCAACCTGGACCCTCAGGCCTATGCCACGGACGCATTAACCCTAGACTGGAACCGTTGGCAGAAGATTTATCTATTTCCTCCAGTGAATCTTCTGATGAAAGTATTACACAAACTTCGCTCCTTCAAAGGAACAATAGCACTGGTAACTCCCAACTGGCCAAAAAACAATTGGTTTCCGCTCCTACTAGAGCTGAAACTTCGCCCCTTACGGATTCCACACCCCAAGTTGACACAAGTAGTCCAAACTCAGACTGTGTCAGCTTCCTCAAGAATAGCACAAACCTTAAATTTGTGGATTTCATGAAATTTTCAGGCCATAAGGATGCAAATATCGATCCGGACATTGTCCTCTTTATTGAATCAGACAAAAGGGACTCAACACTTAGGCAATATGATTTGGCTGTAAAGAAACTAGCAGAATTCTTAAAGAATTCAGAAGCTACTCAAATGACCCCTAACTTGGCCATTTCGTTTTTCAGGTCCCTGTTTGAAAAGGGCCTAGCCGCTAGTACTATTACTACAATTAAATCAGCCCTGAAAAAGATTTTTCTGGTGGGCTTCAATATTAACCTGGCAGATTCCTATTTTTCATCCATTCCTAAAGCCTGTGCTAGGCTTAGACCTTCTATCCGTCCACAAAAGGTGTCATGGTTTCTAAATGATGTCTTAAAACTGGCATCAAACACCGATAACGAATCCTGCTCATACATTTCGCTTCTTAGAAAGACCCTATTTCTTACAGCCATGGCCTCAGGTGCCAGAATTTCAGAATTAGCAGCTCTCTCCCGTAATCCTGAAAACCTAGATTTCCTACCATCAGGAGAAGTACTACTCTCCCCAGATAGAGCTTTCCTAGCTAAAAATGAGGACCCTCAAAATAAATGGTCTCCTTGGAAGATTATCCCTCTTCCACATGACGCTTCTCTGTGTCCAGTAGTGGAGTCTTCAAGCCTTTTTAGCTAGAACTGTCACACGCTCGTCTGGTCCCTTGTTTGTCAGGGAACAATGAGGTACTATCTCCACCCAAGGTATTAGACAGCAAATACTGTACTTCATTAAGCAAGCTAACCCGGAATTTTTTCCTCATGCACATGATATCCGAGCAGTAGCCACCTCAATCAATTATTTTCAAAATATGAACTTTGATGAGCTTAAAAAGTATACAGGTGGAAATCTCTTATGGTTTTTAAACACCACTATTTAAAGAACTTACATGCCCTAAAATTTCCTACTATTGCAGCTGGGAGTGTCATCTCCCCAGAGTAACCTCTTCTCTTTCTTCCATTTCGTCCAACTCTCTTTCTTCTCCCTCCTACCTGCCACTCTCACAACAATGCCTCTCACCTCGGTGGATTAGATTTAGCTCCCCTAGTATCTCCTGTTATGTCATTGATACACTGTTCATTATTTTGTTGCTTTGTTTATGAGATGTATATAGTCTTATTCTTAGGTATTCAAGCCGATTATTACAATTTTTATACTTAAGGTTTTTGAGATTTGTGATTATGTTGTAATATATTTCTTCATTTCATTTAGTAAACCCTCTACATGTACATGGCATTTTTAATTCCCCTTTATTATTGTGATACTTATGGGCTTGGAAGGCATTCTCTTGTATATTTTCATCGGGCGACACAATTCGACCCAGAAAAGGGATTTTGACGAAGGAAAAATCTATTTCTGGGGAGAGACCTGTGTCGCCCGGTGAAACCCTTCCCTGTTTTTCCCTTCCCTTTCCTTTCCAAGCCATTTATTATACAGAAGGATGTCAGATGGCGCTGGTGTCAGGGCGTCGGTGGGGTGGTTCAGGTTGGTATGGTTAGGGCCGCTGTGTCGGCTCACCCCATGTATGTTGACGAAGGAATTCTCTAAATGGAAGACGACCTGTGAATAGTGGTTTTCACACGCCCTTTCTTTATACACGACGCCCTTAGGGGTGCTCGCGCGAGGGTAGTAACCTCTGCATTCCATGCTTTGACTTTCTCTGGTATATTTGGAAGTTATTTATATCAGTTAAGTGACAAGAAGGACCTTTTCACCGGGCGACACAGGTCTCTCCCCAGAAATAGATTTTTCCTTCGTCCAAATCCCTTATTTAGTCAGCAGAACGACATTCCCGGTATGTAGCGTTAATGAATTATAGCTATTTAGGCAAAATTATACTAGGGAAGATAAGATCATGCACGTATATTTACTCTTCCTTAAATGTAACAATCTTATACGTTAGAGTCTCGGTGATATAGCATAGCCGAGATCTCGCCCTGCGCTAGGCTAACCTAGCCTACACGCTTTAGTATACTTTCGTACATTATCCCCATTTACCCTCGTGTATCGTTTTATCAATCCTGGAATTAATTAAATAATTCGATACTCGTCTCTTTCAGAGATTCAAGGGAAAACCCTTCCTTCCCTCTGAGTGTCGCCATTAGGCGACAACCCTGTGTTGGTCTTGCCATAGAGTAGTATACTCCGGCTTGACTAGGCTAGTGGTTTTCTGTCTTCCCCCTTGCCGACGAGTATCCTGGCTTGGTATTACGACAGTAACTCGGAGTATTCAGTCTTTATGCCGCTTACAGTTGCAGGCATATTAAGCCTAGTTTTCCTAGCCTGCATCTGAAGTGGTAGTACAATGCCGCCACCTTCTCCCTTGCGGTCTAGAAGACAAGCCTTGTTTAAGCAAGGTTCCAGGCTGAAGAATCTATATTCTTCTGCCGCCCAGGACGGTGCCGATATCAAAACGATATTTCTGATTGTGATTGGAAATGGTCGACAATCCTGCCGCCTTCTCCTGACACAACACACAAGACCCTTTCCCTGCCCCTCTCTGTCCTTTAGCGATAGCCTAGCCATCGCACGCCTTTGGCCGGTGTCCTACAATCTCCCCGCTCGCCAGGTGGGCTGTGGTGCCGGCCGGGCTCCTACATAGGCGGCTTGATAGCCGCTCTGACCTTCCCGCTACGGACGCAAGGCTCCGGGAAAGGTTGTGCCGGCCATGACGGCTACCGGTGGGAGGCCCTAATGTCTTTGAGTGTTCTTCAGTCCTCCCTTGGACTGCCATCCACATCCCTGGAACCAGCAATGGCCGGCAACAGATCTTGTGACTGGGTGGAAGCTAGAATGATTCATTCCCCCCTTCCAATTGAACCCTCATTCTCCTAAGTAGGCAGTAGGGACAGTAGTACCTACACCCTTATTTATTGTATGAAAACTATAATAATGAGGTAGCCCTTCTCTCCATGCTTTCTCTCTCTCTGTCGGCTAGGCTGGACTGGTGCCGCCAGATACAAGCCTAGCCGGCAACATGCCGGCTGAACTACATTATATGCTTATACAGTAGCCAGTATTTCTGCAGTATAGTACATACTGACGGCAGGAAACTATACTGTAGTATATATTATACAGTAGTTTATATTTTCCAGCATACCCTGTGTATCCTTTCACAGTCCATTGTTGAGACCAATCATATTTTGAAGTGAAGTATTCCTTCAATACACTGATGAATCATAGTCATCAGATCATATTTTACCCCACAATGTTAATACTTTATGAAAGGGTTAGTGCCAGTATACATTCATTCAAACTCGAGAAGTTAGAACCCTTCTAATCTGGTTTTCCTTTAATAAGGAAATTCTAATATTAATATTGGGGGAGGTCACAGCAATTGGCTGGACAGGAGGCACAAGTATGTCTTTCCTCTTTCCTTTCTAGCTTACTATCCTAAGCTATAATGGTTAAGATGATACCAAAAATTGATGCATGACATTTTATTAATTTATCAAGTGTGATAAATTACCGCATACTCATTTCAATTTCCTTTCTTTACAGGAGGACCAGAAAGTGAAGTGTGAGGTTATGTACTGTAACCACAAAAGTAGGAACTTTTATGGTCACACTATGTGCAGGTCTCATACCGCCTGCGTAGTGACAACCGAAACCTTGAGGTATTGGGACCCCAATGACTGTAACGTCTGTTCGGCCTTGGTGACCGAGGGTTTTGGCGACCCCAAGTCAACGGAGTCGAGGGATGGAGCACGCGAGAAGCTTCGGAAATGGGTACGAGGGTTCCAAAAGAACTTTCCTGGACCGTACCTCCCCAACGATAGGATGCAAAGCTTGCTGTTCCCGAAGGCAACAGCTGATGCCGTCGTACCCCAGGCACGACCCGGGCTTCCCTGCGTCCAGATCGCAGTCGAGGCTGACGTCAGTGAAGCCATGCAAGGCATGGACATCCACCAAGAGGAAAGGATGTCTGAAGTGTCCACGGACACGGAGAAAGATCTTCTTCGAGACGATCCTGAAGAAGAATCTACTCTACCACTCGGAGTCAAAAAATATTTGGTCGAGAAAAGCCTGCCAATGAAATGTCCCCTGGCCCTCGACAATACCCCTGGTCTCGAAGAGGACATTCTTGATGAGTACAGGTTCATCAAGGTCCTTTATCTCCTGCCCAACACTACGCCACTCCTCCAGCCCATGGACCAAGTAATTTCCAACTTTAAAAAACTGTACACGAAGCATTTGTTCAAGAAATGCTTCGATATCACAGACAACACCAATCTCACCCTTTGTGAATTTTGGAAGGAGCATTTCAATATCGTCCTTTGCTTAAAAATTATTGACGATGCATGGCAGGGTGTCACACGAAGAACTCTTAATTCAGCATGGAAGAAATTGTGACCAGCTTCCGTTGCTGAGAGAGACTTTGAAGGGTTCGATACAACAGACCCTGATGACCCCGAACCTATTGTGGTGGATGAAATCGTGTCTCTTGGAAAGTCAATGGAGCTGGAGGTAGATGAGGCAGACGTGAACGACCTTGTCGAGGAGCATCAGGAAGAGCTCATGACACAGGAATTGATCAAGCTCCAGGAGATGAAACATTCGGAGGTGTTGCAGGAGCTCAGTAGCAAGGAGGTGGTGGAAGACGAGGGCCGCCTTTCTATGACAAAAATCAGAGACATGTTAGCGAAGTGGCAGGAGTTTTCTGATTCTATGGAAAAGAGGCACCCAGACAAGTTGGCGTGTGGTCGTGCGTTAGCCTTTTGTGACGACACTTGCGTACGTCATTTTCCTAACGTTTTGAAGGGGAGACAAAAGCAAATATCCCTAGATAGGCTCCTTTTAAAAAGGCCGGCAAAATGTGAAGGTGAAAGAGAGTCAAAAAGCAAGGCAAAAAGAGCCAAGACGGAAGAAGAAAAGTAAAAAAATGAAAATGAAAACAAAATTAGAATTAAGTTTAGTGTAACGTAAGATTAACATTTATTTTTAAGTGTGTGTACAGTAAGCTAATTTCATTTAAATTAGATTTAAAGTTTAAGTTATGTTATGTAGTTTTACCAAAGTGTACCATACCGAACGTGTAGCCGTCAAGTCTCTCTCCTCCCCTTTTTCTCTCCCTCCTCCTCCGCACACACCGCTGTTAGCCGCTACCGTCTGTCTCGAAGGTAAGAACTCCATAATAATGTCTCATTTTATTGCAGATTGTAACCAGTACATAGGTATTTGTTATTTTGTGAGCGTAGGTTGTGAATTACAGTGAGCCCTCGCTACTTCGCGGTTCGACCATCGCGGATTCACCACTTCGCGGGTTTTTTTCATAACCCATATATATATACATATCGCGGATTTTCCGGAAATTTCAAAAATACCGCGATATCTGAAGACCCCAAATACGATATTTCGTTACCTGTAATTCCATTAATACTGTAATTAGTAATGTCTGCTCTTACTGATTGTTCATTGCATTACATATGACATATAATTCAGCACAGAAAGAAATAAAACACGAAAAGAGAATGTGATCATGCGAAAATTCAGTACTGTATACAGTACGTAGTAAAATTAAATCGAACATGAAACGCAAATCAGATGCAGTCATACCATATTAGAATGGTGTAAGGCTGCTGATGGCTACTATAGTACAAATGTAATGGATGTGCATCTTTTCCATGAATCTTTTGTATGTATACTTACGTAGTACTGCATCCAATAATATTTTGTTGCAAAAATCACATCTCGAATAAGCGCACTAGAGAGAGAGAGAGAGAGAGAGAGAGAGAGAGAGAGAGAGAGAGAGAGAGAGAGAGATATCCTACAACAAAACAAGCGTAAAATAGCGTACGTAAAGCTGTATTATTATTATTGTTGTTGTTGTTATTAAAATTATTATTATTATCATTATTATTATTTTTGGGCTCAAGCCATGGCGTCCTGATGGAAGGTTCCTTTTTGGTAGCTTCCTTGGGTATATAAACTACTAGATATTCCCAGAGAATTTAAGCACAGGTTATCACAGAATTCTAACTTCTGGAGCGAGTATCCTAAAGGTTTCCCTTTAAGACATCGTATATCAACAGGGGACGCATGTATTAACGCGCCACATAGCTATCTGCACCCCACATAGAGTTAACACTTCGATGTGCAGGGGCGGAGAATAGCTGGGGAGCCGTTCCACAGCTAATCTCATCCGTGGCTACTTTTGGTACTCGAGACGTAAACAAACGGGCGCCATTGCTAAATGACGTCACGTCCGTCCTCATCCTTCGCTTAGTAGCTTGCCTTACTAGACGGATTTTTCCCTGTGCTTATCTTATCGACTTGCATCTTAGCCATGTCTCTACCCTCGGCCTCGCCTTCTTCTGGAAAGTTGAGTACAAGGTTCCAGTATTGTTTAAATAAGCTCTGACCGTAAAGTAACTTTTACTTTTCGAGATATTTTATGTTTTTTGGCAGAGCTGTGCTACTACCGGACCCGCCATTTTATGGCGTCGCTGTTGTTTTGCATGCCTTATTTAGCTAGCCTCAACAGCTTTTTCCGGCCTCATTAACTAATCGATGCTATTAGTTATATAGTCTTCATAGCTAGGAACTTCATATATCGTGTTTTGACGCTCTTATATTGGTCATCGACTGACCCCATACCAGTTCGCTAGTCTAGCCCCTAGGCCAGAGTGCCTATCATCAGTGTTCATGCATGATATATTACAGTAATCCTAGGTTTAGTTATGAAGATAGTGGCATTATTTTATGATACTGTTTACTGTGATGCAAGTGTTTTTGCCTTCAGGGACCATATAGGGGATAGGTTTGACTGTGTGCCTCTCTAACCTAACCTAATTGTAGGCCCCCTATATGCTCCCTTCACCCCCTGCCTTAGGGTATTCCCTCTGCGTAGCCTTGCTCCCCCTACCACGTAAGGGGATCAAGCTCATACCAGAGTACTTATCGCTTCTCTGTCCTCCCTAAGGGAATGATCCCCCCTAGGGTTGCGTCCGAGAATGAGGAACGGCCTGCCCTTCCTCTATTGCTGAGGCTAGGTTACCTGACCTTCCCTGCATTGCGATACGTCTTCCAACCTTCCTGGTTCAGGGTGTAACATCCCTGCTCTAGGTTAGGCTTGGGGGGAGTTAGATCTGTGCCTTGCTGAAACGGTACCCATGCACCGTTCTCAGACAGGCTGCCTACCTTAGGCTAGGGAGCGTCCTCCCTTCCTTGGTGGCCGCTTTGGTACAGAGCCTCTCCTATAGAAGACTCTTCTTCTTCTCCCCTCCCCACCTATCTCTTGTATGGCCTAGCTTATACTTAGGTTAGTCTATACCCATCTGTCCCCTGTCCTACAACTCCTCCTTAGGGTGGAGTGATAGGGCTACCTTGAGTCCCTGTGTGCAGTCCACTCTGGTACATATACCCTTCATAGTGTCCTATGGGGTTAGCCACTGGATGCGTTTTGTCCGCAGGGGTTCTCCCCCCCCCCCCTTTTTGGGTGTTCCCTAGCCCTCCCTTGGGCTACACTGGCTCCCGGCTGCCTGCGGCCCCTGCCACTGGGTGATAGGGCTAGCCTCTATCATGGGTACACCCATTCAGGTGGGATGCCTTGGGGTTCGTGTCCGTACCCCTACATCCCTCCTTCTGTCTCTTTCACTGTCCTGGCGCCGGTCCCTTGCCGCCTCTACTGTCGGTGATACCGACCTTCCCCCTTGGTGACACATTCCTTGCCCCCCGGGCCGTCAGTCCTCCGTGTGCCGGAGGGCTGCCGCCTTCCGTCGGCGTACAGCCGATGGCCTACCCTCATACCTCCTAGCTTCGGTCGTCCGTCCATCGGACCGGCCCCCGGAGTTCCGGCATCCATTGCCGGCAGTCCGGTTCTGCTATAGCCCATCCTTGTCCCTGTCACCAAGCCGGCAACCTTCGGCTGCCGGAGCCTCCGCCTCCCGCCGGCGTGCCGCCGTTGTGCCGGCGGCCGCCATCCTGGCATTACTCCTGACTTCTATATGTGTCTTCCCTAATGCCAGAAACTCTGCTGGAGCGGCCTCCGGCGTGCCGCCGGTCTGCCGGAGCATTCCGGAAGCGCCAAAGCGACTTGCACCCCTTCTCCTAGCTCTCAACTCATGCTGATAGCCCTACATTGCAACCAGATGGTTTGACTACATAAATAGATAGGTATTGTCTTACCGTTCTATTAGTAGCCATGCTGTCTTCTTGCATATCAAAAATTTCCAGCATGCTGTGTGTATCTTAGCACGGCTGGTTGCCGGAAACCGTTACCCAATTCAATGGTCTGAGTGGTCTCAGTCCCAGATTTATATCCTTGGCAATTCCTACTAGAATTCCCCCTGCCTCCCTGGCAATCTATGAAGAATTCTGCCTTGTGCCCTTGGTCACAATCAAATTGCCTATGGATAAGGTTACGGTAACCAGCCGGGCGGGTTACACGGAGTATGTGTCTATCTCCTTCATTTCCCGCTCCACTCTCAAACATCACAATGTTTATATCACTTAAAATTAAGTTAAAAATTAACCCTTTAATATTCAACTTTAGAATATAAGTCATTGATATGACTCCCCCATACTCATGTTCTCTTTCTCTTACAGGAGGAGTACGTGAAGTGCGACCACGGCTTCTGTGGAGTGAAGCGCCCGCACTTCTACGGGCACACGGCGTGTAGGACCCACGCCCCTTGCGCCAACAAGAAAGGCGATCTGAAGTTTTGGGACCCGCAGAACTGTACAGTCTGCAAGGACCGCCTGGTTGAGGCGTTCAATAATCCTCCCTCAGCGGAGGTTAGGGACGCTTCTCGAGAGAAGCTACGCAAGTGGGTGCGTGGCTTCCAGAAGAACGCCACTGGACCATACCTTACCTCCGAAAACTTGAGGGCCTTGCTCTTCCCGAAAGCATCCCCAGACTCTGTGGTCCCCAAGGATCAGATCCCCACCGTCCAGATAACGGTGGAACCCGATGTAATCATGGCCCAGTCCATGCACGAGTGCCGCCTGGATGCCGACAACGCGGAACGTATGTCGGAAGTGTCGGAGAACACGGAGAGGAACCTCATGGCCGAAGAACTGGACTATGAGGAAGACCAAGTGGAATACACCGAGTCGGAGCAGGAGGTCGCTCCGCCTTCCACCCCCACACCGACTCCTACACTGACGGATGTATCACTCCCGTCTACCTCCGCTACCCCGGACCCCATCCCATCCAGCGCCCAGGAGATGTTCCGAATGCTCGAAGCTCTCATGGACAAGAAACTCCGTGAGACACACGAATACATCAGGACCATGGGAAGTTCAAAGCAGCCGAAAAGGATTTCGGTTAAGGACCTCCCGGCATGCTCGGACGCCAACCCCTGGAGGTATGCCGAGCACATGCCTATTACAACGGGCAGGATCTTCATCAGTGAGAAGGTCGGCTCGGTTGCCCTGGAAGAAGTGGAATTCTTCCCGAGTTTTGAGGCTTATCTGGACTGTTACGTCCGACTTCGATCTGAACCTGCCTCTAAAGAGGAGACCGAACCGAAGGAGGTGATTGTGTTCGATCTCCCGAAGGCCCAGGCTATGCTGGCCAATACTGTCAAAAGTAGGGGTTTTACCTGCTCAAAACTTCTGGCGTTGAGCAAGAAGCACCCTACCTACGTCGCACCAGACGATGCGATCCTCCCCTTCATGGAAAAGGCCTTCGCTGCGGTACACAAGGCAGTGGAAGAAGGAAAACCTTGCCCTGCACTGGAGGAGTGCAGACCCTTCTCCCTGATTACTCCCCCCGATGTTCGACACTGGAAAGATGTCCAGCATACCTTCGTGGTAGGGAAACTAGAACCTGACGTTGCTGGACGTCAGTTTAACGAAGACCTCCCGAAACTTAATGACCATCTCCTTCGTCGGGAACATGACACGAAGGAAAGGCTCGCCGCATCCATGTCCCTCCAGATACAGCTCGACATCATGGCCGGTGACACTAGAGTCCCCGACTACTACATGGTGACTCTTCAACAGATAAGGACCCTTCTGCCTCAAGGTTCCTACACGGTCTCCATAGACCTGGCGGATGCCTACTGGCATGTTCCAATGAACCACCACGCTTCCTCCTGCCTAGGATTTCGACTCCAAAGGAAAAGCTACGCCTTCAGGGCCATGCCCTTCGGCCTCAACGTGGCCCCTCGGATCTTCACAAAGCTGGCAAACGCCATCGTTCAACAGCTTCGCCTCCGAGGCGTCCAGGTGATGGCCTACCTCGACGACTGGCTGGTCTGGGCGACATCGCCCGAGGATTGTTTAAGATCCTGCAACAAAGTTACCCAGTTCCTAGAACACCTGGGATTCAAGATAAACGCGAAGAAATCTCGCCTCTCTCCAGCTCAGAAGTTCCAATGGTTAGGAATCCAGTGGAACCTTCAGTCACACCGCCTTTCCATCCCCCAGAAGAAAAGGAAGGAAATAGCAGGGTCTGTCAAGCGACTGCTGAAATCCAAACGGATCTCAAGACGTCAGCAGGAACGAGTTCTAGGCTCTCTACAGTTCGCCTCAGTGACAAACCCAGTGCTACGTGCACAGCTAAAGGATGCCGCGGGAGTCTGGAGACGTTCCGCATCCATCGCTCGAAGAGACCTCAAGAGACGGCTCCCAAACAGACTTCGGCTGCTTCTAAAGCCGTGGTCGGAAGCAAAGGCCCTGAAAAGGTCCATCCCTCTTCAACACCCACCTCCATCACTCAACATCCACACGGACGCTTCGCTGGAGGGTTGGGGAGGTCACTCCCACCAAAAACAGGCTCAAGGAACATGGTCTCCCCTATTCAAGACGTTTCACATCAACATCTTGGAGGCCATGGCGGTCCTTCTAACTCTGAAGAAACTCTCCCCGCCTCCCTCGATCCATATTCGTCTGACCCTGGACAACTCGGTGGTAGTCCGATGTCTCAATCGCCAAGGCTCAAGATCGCCCCAGATAAATCAGGTGCTTCTAACAATCTTCCGTCTGGCAGAGAAGAAGAAATGGCCCCTGTCTGCAGTTCACCTACAAGGATTCCACAACGTGACGGCAGACGCTCTATCTCGAACAAGCCCGATAGAGTCGGAATGGTCTCTAGACGCAAGATCCTTCTCCTTCATCTCTCACCAAGTCCCAGAACTCCAGATCGATCTCTTCGCAACGAGCGACAACAATCAACTTCTTCGATATGTGGCCCCGTACGAGGACCCCAAGGCAGAAGCAGTGGACGCCATGTCACTGGATTGGAACAGATGGTCCAGGATCTACCTGTTCCCTCCCACCAACCTTCTGCTAAAAGTCCTCTCCAAACTGAGAACCTCCAAAGGAACAGCGGCCCTAGTGGCTCCCAAGTGGCCCCGGAGCAACTGGTACCCCCTAGTCCTGGAGCTACAACCCACGCTGATCCCTCTCCCGGGCCCAGTTCTCGCCCAGCAAGTACAGAAGTCGACTGTCTTCGCTTCATCATCGAAAGTCAGGGACCTTCATCTCATGATTTTCTCTCCCTAGCCGTGAAGAAAAGGTTTGGGATCTCGAAGAAAAGTCTAGACTTCCTCGAGGAATACAAGACCGAATCCACACGACGGCAATACGAATCATCCTGGAGAAAATGGGTCTCATTCGTCAAGGCAAAAAATCCTACGGAAATCACCATCGATTTTTGCATGTCCTTCTTCATTCACCTTCCTGGACAGAGCTTAGCAGCCAACACTATTTCTACTTGCAAATCGGCCTTGACTAGACCACTAATGTACGCCTTCCAGATTGATCTGTCCAGCGACATCTTCAATAAACTGCCGAAGGCATGCGCTCGTCTACGCCCAGCACCCCCACCAAAACCTATCTCCTGGTCTCTGGACAAGGTGCTCCATTTTGCCTCCAGCTTGGACAACGATTCGTGCCCTCTCAAGGATCTGACTCAAAAGGTTATATTTCTTTTTGCTCTTGCTTCAGGAGCCCGCGTCAGCGAAATAGTGGCATTATCAAGGGACGAGGGTCACATCCTGTTTACAGACTCAGGAGACCTTACCCTCTTCCTGGATCCGACGTTTCTCGCTAAAAACGAACTACCCACCAAAAGATGGGGCCCTTGGAGAATCTGCCCCCTGAAAGAAGATGTCTCTCTATGTCCAGTAGAGAGCCTCAAGGTCTATCTTCGTAGAACTTCTGACTTTGGTGGAGGCCAACTCTTCAAAGGAGAAACATCGGGCAGCGACCTGTCACTGAAACAACTAAGAGCAAAGATCACCTACTTCATTCGCAGAGCGGATCCTGACAGTACACCCGCAGGTCATGATCTTAGAAAAGTGGCATCGTCTCTGAATTTCTTTCAGAGTATGGATTTCGAAAGCCTCAAGAGTTTCACAGGATGAAAATCCTCGTGTGTTTTCTTTAATTACTATGTACATTATAATTTTATTGTAAATACCCTTACATACCTTATTGCATTTATTACCATATTCTGCAATTGTGAAATAAAATTTCTATTTTATTTACTTGTGCGTCTCAATCCGCTCCTACTTATACTATGAAATACATGGTTGTCATAGTTTCATTATCCTTCCCCTTTTTCCTCTATAAAACAGTTGAAGATAATTGGGTCAATCCCTATTATATACTCACCCTTGCTATGTAATATTCCTAACTGAATACTTACTTGCGCTATACCTTCGAGACCAGACTGTTCTCCTTATAATATACAGTGACTTGTTGACTCCTCACAGCCATGAGCAAGTCAAAGATTATGTGGTCCAATTCTGAAATGGACCATCTGCTGATGGGAATTTTTAGGACAATAAAAGTCTTCAGCCTTTTGGACTGGACTCTCGGAGCTCTCGCAGAGGCCACAGACCCTAAGAACGAGGCTCAGATACATCTGATTGCCTGTCTGGATAAGGCCGTGAGGGATGGGTTCATCAAACTTTCCGCCCTTTTAACGGCAGGAGTTTTTTAAAAGAGGGCTATGCTTTATTCCTTCTTATCTTCAGGTTTGTCCCTTGTTCAGAGATCTGAATTTTTATTTGATTCCTTGGGTAATCATCTTTTCCCTCCGGACCTAGTGAAAGATTTGTCGGCAGCTCTGGCACAACAGACTACACAAGACCTTATCTCTAGGACTGCTAAGAAAGTCCTCCCAGCTAGCTTTTTAACATGGAAACAAAAGGAGGCTTCTCCCACTCGTCAGCCCCTTTGTGGGAGAGCCCCTTTAAGGGGAACTCAGAGGATTACAGCTGGAGGTCAAGGTTGCAGATTCCCAAGACAGCAAACGAAATCAAGGAAGTGAGATATGCAATCTCCAGACACTAGTGGGAGCCAAGCTTTCCCACTTTTTGGCGAGAGTGGAGCCAAAGGGGGGCGGACATCTGGACGATCAATGTCCTCAAGGAGGTATACAAGATCCCCTTTCTGAGAATGCCTCCCATGTCGTCGATACCCTTAGAGTTGACAACAACTCACTCAGGGAACAAGGCAGCAGCTCTTCAAGAGCAAGTGAACCTTATGCTGTCGAAATCAGCCATAGAAGTGGTAGAGGACACCTCCTCGGGGGGGGGGGGGGTTTTTACAACAGACTTTTCCTAGTTCCGAAAAGCTCGGGTGGATGGAGACCTGTTCTGGACGTCAGTCCATTGAACAAGTTCATCAGCATAATAAAATTTGCCATGGAAAATTCAGCGTCAGTCCTTGCAGGCACCAGACAGGGAGACTGGATGGTGTCATTGAATCTGCAGGACACGTATTTCCATATCCCGATACACCCGGACCACAGAAAATTTCTAAGGTTCGTGTTCCTCAAGACCACTTATCAGTTCAAAGCAATCTGTTTTGGACTGAGCACGGCTCCCTACGTTTTTATCCGGGTGATGTCCAACGTGGCTCGCCGACTTCTCCTAAAGGGAGTAAGGATTTCTTTGTACCTGGATGACTGGCTACTCAGAGCAGAATCACAAGTAAAGTGTCTGGAGGCTCTTAAAATGATAATGTCCTTAACACAACAGTTAGGCCTGATGGTAAAACTGGCCAAATCTCAACTAACACCCTCACAGAATATCATTTATTTGGGGATGAGAATCGGTTCAGATCGAGCACAAGGCGCGCCGGAAATGTCGCAAGGACTTTCCCCTGGTGGTCACCCGACTACGATTGACAAAATCTCGCGGCGATCAGTACACGGTTCAGTTCCCGCACACGGCGCGCATCAAGTGTCTGATCTGTCTGAGCTAAAGAGGTCGATTTCGTCCCTGTTTTGGCGCATGCGATTCTCGAACAGGGGTCTATGGGTAGAGTCTCAGAGGAAATGGCACATAAATATCAAAGAGCTAGTGGCCATTCACCTAGCCCTCTTTCACTTTCAGAAGGAAGTCCAAGGAAGATTGATTCAGATCAACGCAGACAACACCACTGCGTTGGCTTACATAAAAAAGTAGGGCGGCACTCATTCGGCCTCACTTTACAAGGCTACGTGAGATCTACTTCTCTGGGCGAAAGCGAGGGACATAACCCTGATTACATACTCGCTTCATAGAAGGGGAGAAAAACTTCAGGGCGGATCTGCTCAGTAGAAGAAGGCATGTTCTAACTACAAAGTGGACCCTGCATCATGAGATGTGCCGGTATTTTGCTCTCCTGTACCAGAACAGGAAGCAGCCGCAGTGGACGCTTTTCTTCTGAACTGGGAGGGTCTAAACGTGTACGTTTTTCCTCCATTCAAGATCCTGGACAGAGTCCTGAAAAAATTCAGGGAATCACCCAACGTCCGCTTGACCCTGATAGCTCCATTTTGGCCCATGAGACCTTGGGTTGCGGAGATGATGGAGTGGCTGGTAGATACCCCCAGAACATTACCACTATTAGGGTTTACCAATCCAAGTGGGACGTATTTAGAGTATGGTGCAGGAGTAACAGACTTTCCTCTACCAGTACTGTACCTCTATAGCCAATATAGCAGATTTTCTGTTGTATCTGCGTACAAAAGAGAAGCTGGCGGTGCCTAACATCAAGGGTTAACGCAGCATGCTAGCCTCCGTCTTTCGTCACCGATGGACGTGTCAGGTAACAAGGATCTTTCAGATCTCATTAGATCTTTTGAGACAACTAAGAGGAAGGACAATCCAACCTCCTCTTGGGACCTGGATGTAGTCCTGGCCATTTTAACCTCAAGTAGGTTTGAACCCTTGGACAAGGCATCTTGGAAGGATCTTACCAAGAAGACTCTTTTCCTAATTGTATTGGCTACAGCCAAAAGAATAGGAGAGTTACAAGCCATCAGCAAGAAGGTGGGCTTTAATGGAAACAATGCAGTTTGCTCCCTTCAGCTAGGCTTTCTCGCTAAAAACGAGAATCCTTATCAACCTTGGCCAAGATCTTTTATCATCCCTGAGCTATCTCACTTAAATTGGATGGGAAAAAGAGAGAACCCTTTGTCCAGTGAGAGTTCTAAAATCCAAACACCTGAGAGGACAAGTAGACAACCTCTGATGCTCAGTTAAAAAGCCCTCTTTGCCTTTATCAAAGATTACCCTGGCGTTTTTCATTAAGGATTTGAAAAGGGAAGCTCACCAGAATTGTGAAGTAAGAAGTTTTCCCTATCCTTAAGGTAAAACCACATTAGGTTAGAGCTGTAGCAACTTCTATGGTTTACAAGCACATTAGGTCAATGAAGTCAATTTTGGAGGCTACTTTCTGGCGAAGTAAATCAATCTTCACAGACTGTTATCTCAAGGATGTCCAGACACAGTATGAAGATTGTTGTTCCCTGGGTCCTTATGTTACCTCCAGCGTCGTAGTTGGAGAAGGGTCTACTGCCTCTAACTTTTTTTTTATCATATACCCTTGCCTTTTCTTGTACTTGTGTTCACAGGCTGTCTGTGAAGGTTGTTGCAGCCTTCCACAGTCTGGGATGCAAGTCAAGTTGGATTTTTTATGATGTGTATTTTTAACTTTGGAGTAGGTGGTCAGATTCATTATCCATGGCTATGCCAGGGTAGCAAGGGTGGAGGTCTAGCCACACTAAGGTCGAGGACATTGTGGCAGCCCCACAGAGACTTTTATAGTCCCCTGATTGGATCGCTGAGTCTCTTAAGGAATGCAGGCAAATGAGGCAGAATAACTATGAAGCCAGCTTCCTTATCAGGTTAGAACCAGATTATTGGTACTACTAATTGTAGCTATTAATAATTATACGAATTCCCGATGGGATGAGGTTTTCTACCCGCCACCAATGGTGTCAATCAGCTATATATATGTAACTACCAGGGAAGTTACATATTTAAAAATGGTATTCTTATTATAAAATTAATTTTTAAATATACTTACCTGGTAGTTACACATATAAAAGGGCCCTCCCTCCTTCCCCTCTGAAAACAGGGGCATGGAATTTCTGAAGAATGTTGGGAATAGTTCTAGTAACCAATGAGAGATGGCGCTCATGTATGACCACCTACTGTCATGGCGGCAATTCCCGCGAAATTTGAATTTCTGCCGTGCGCGCGACGAAACGCGGGATTTAAGCTATATATATGTAACTACCAGGTAAGTATATTTAAAAATTAATTTTATAATAAAAATATCATATTTCTATCGGTTCCCTTGCTTTCACAAAGGAAACCCCATTCTTCCAAGACAATTCAAATTGTCCCCTAGTTGAACTTGACTTGTATTCTTCGATGAAGTCGATTTTGTCCTTTGAGATCCCAAACCTTTTCTTCACTGCTAGGGCGAGAAAATCATGAGATGTAGATTGTTGGTTCTCAAGGATGAAGCGTAAACAGTCGACTTCTGAGCCAGTTGGGATAAAACTGGGTTCGGCAGAGGAAACAGCTTCAGTTTCATTTCTAGAACTAGAGGGAACCAATTGCTTCTGGGCCATTTGGGGGCCACTACTGCAGCTGTTCCTCTGAAGGATCTTAGCTTGTTGAGGACTTTTAGCAGTAGATTGGTTGGTGGGGACAGGTAGATCCGATTCCATCTGTTCCAGTCGAGAGACATAGCGTCTATCATTCTGCTTGAGGGTCCTCATAAGGGGCTACATAACAAGGTAGTTTCTTGTTGTCGCTCGTTGCGAAGAGGTTGATCTGCAGTTCTGGGGCTTTTTCCGAGATGAAAGAGAATGAGTCTGCGTCTAGGGACCATTCTGTCTCTATCGGCTTTCAATAGAGCATCTGCCATCACATTGCGGAACCCTTGAAGGTGAATTGCTGATAAGTGCCATCTTCTCTTCCTTGCCAGGTAGAAGATGGCTAACATCACGTGATTGATGTGAGGTGATCTCGAGCCTTGTCGATTTAGACATTTTACTATCACTTCATTGTCCAGATCTCGAGCCTTGTTGATTTAGACATTTTACTATCACTTCATTGTCCAAGACCAGTCTGATGTGGACTGCTCTGCGAGGGGATAATTTCTTCAACTTTATGAAGACTGCCATAGCCTCCAAGATGTTGATGTGAAAAGTTTTGAACTGGTGCGACCAATTCCCCTGCACTTTCCTTTCTTGCGAATGGCCTCCCCATCCTTCCAGGGAGGCGTCTGTGTGTATCACCACTGATGGTTTAGGTGGTTGCAAGGGAATTGTCCGTGCTAGGCTCTTGGCTGTTGACCACGGCCTAAATAGTGTGCGCAATTGGGTCGGTGTCAACATTCGTTGATCTCTTCGAGCTTTTGATGCATTTTTTTCTTCAGACTCCTGACGCATCCTTTAAATGTGCTTTTAGCACTGGGTCTGTCACTGCTGGGAACTGGAGAAACCCCAAAACTCTTTCCTGTTAGCATCTTGAAATCCTCTTGTGTTAGATTAGTCTCTTGACAGATCCCGCTATCTCTTTCCTCTTCTTTAGTGGAATGGAGAGATGGTGTGACTGTAAGTTCCAATGGATTCCTAACCATTGAAACTTCTGAACTGGAGAAAGGCGAGACTATTTAAGGTTGGTGTCGAAGCCCAGGTGCTCCAGGAACTGGATCACCTTTCCGGCCGCTTGCAGACAAGTAGTCTTGGATGCTGCCCACACCAGCCAATCATCCAGGTATGCTACTACCTGAATTCCTTCGGAGCGTAGTTGTTGGACGATTGCATCACCTAGCTTTGTGAATATCCTTGGTGCTATGTTTAGTTCAAAGGGCATGGTTGTGAAGACATATTTTGTCTTCTGTATCCAGAATCCTAGGTAGGAGGAGAGGGGGCGACTGACTGGTAGTTGCTAGTAAGCATCTGCCAGGTCTATTGAGACCGTGTACACCCCTTTTGGTAAAAGGGTCCTCATGTGTTACAAGGTAAGCATCTGGAACTTGTTGTTCTTGATGAACTTGTTGAGTATAGACAAGTCTAGAATGACTCTTAATTTGTCTTGAGTCTTTCTTGGGAACACAAAACAGCCTTCCCTGGAACTTGATGGACTTCGCTTTCCTTATTACCTTCTTGTTCAAGAGTTGAGGTATATTCTTCCAACAAGGGGGTGGAGTGTTGGAAGAATTCTGGAAAAAGGGGTGGAATTTTGTTCCATTTCCAACCGAGTACATTCGTGATTAGGCGGTGGGCCCAGGGATCGAAGGTCCAACGATCCCGAAAGTGAGACAGTCTGCCTCCTACCTGGAACCTCTCATTGCTTAGAGGTTCCTGAGGACTTGTTTCCGTGACCGCATCCTCCCCTACCCCTTGAGGAGTTTCCGGAGGAGCCTCTCTTTGGGCTTTTACCTTTGTAGGGCCGAAAGGTGGTCGTGTGCCTCTCAAAACCTGGGTTGAAGACAGATGACTGGGCCACAAGCTGCTGAGGGACCATCTGGAAGGTGGTTTGCAGCTGGGTTACCATTTGAGGCACTGTGGCCATGGTCACGACCGGAAGTTGTGCAGGTCTATGTGGTATCTTTGCCTTTCTGTTCTTAGGCTGGGGACCACTGTCTGAGGATGATTTCCTTTTGGAAGACATGCCCCACTTTTGGAGAAGGTTCTTATTCTCTGTGGCAGCTGTGGCAATGACTTTTTGGATCACATCTTGTGGGAAAAGGTCTTTGCCCCAGATGCATGATGAGATCAGCTTTCTGGGTTCGTGTTTTACCGTTGCTGCGGCAAACACATGCTCTTTACAGGTCCTCCTTGACCTGACAAAGACTTATAAATCCTTCACAAGGGTACCCATGTGGGACTTGGCTAAGACCATGTACATGTCTGGGGCATTGGTTAGGCCTGCACACATTTCCAGGCAGTTCTGATGAGACAAGGAAGCGGAGAGTCTTTCTTTCGTCTCCTGTTCCCTTCTCAAAAGATGGTCTGGCAACTTTGGAAGGTTCTCATTGAACTGCTGGCCTGCTATCTCTGGATCCAACTTGGAGACGGAGAAGGTTAGATGTACTTCTTTCCACTTCTCCTTGCAGGTAGGCATGGCTAGAGATAATGGTTTGTATTCCTCTAGGACTGGGTAAGGTCTGCCCTCTTCGACTGCTTTCATGACACAGTCAAGGGCTTTCACCGAAAAGGGGAAAGCTCTGGAGGAAGGAGCAATGAAGGTTGGTGCCTCTTGCTCAATGCCGAGACTTTAGAGTTGGTATATCCGGCTCCTTTCAGGGTCTTGGTAAGGATGGCTTGTGCCTTTTCATGCTCGAAGACAATGACTTCCTTGGGTACCGTCTCCTCGCGGGATGCAGGTTCATCTCATAGTCTCACGTAGCAATCTGGGTACGCTGAAAAACTTGGCCAGAATTGAAGATCTTCAAGGGGTTTGGCCCCCAACTTCTCGGAGATGTAAAGCTTCCCATTCATCATGGGCATGTGCTCCGTATACCTCCAGGGGTTGGTTTCAGAGCAGTGAGGGAGGTCAGATACTCTAAGGGGCTTAGCAACGCCCCTGGAAGCGCCTGGGTGTTTCCCTTCCTATACCTCTCTCTTCGTCTCTGAGATCTTGCTTAATCTCCTCTTGTTCCTTCCAGAACACTTCCAACATCTGCTGGATCGACTCTAGGAGCGCCTCGCTCCTGTCAACCTGTGTAGTCGATTTGGGAATTGAGGCTGAAGAGGTTGACGACATAGGTTGATATGCCGTCACAGTGAACTAGGGGTCCTCAGTCACCGTCAAAACGGATTCTTCTTCCTCCCTGGGTGGTTGAACCACTTCTTCTTCAGGACCTTCTTGCAGTAGGTCCTGTTCGGTGTCGGTGGACACCTCCGACATCCGTTTTTGGTGGATGTCCGTGCCTTGTTAATGTCCGCGCCTTGTTAATGTCCGCGTCCCTTTTCAGTTGGATGAAGGGAAGCTGGACCTGTTCCTGGGGCACAACCGCACTGGATTGAGCCTTAGGGAACAGAAGGCACCTAAGAGATTCGTTAGGTAGGTAAGGTCCCGGAGAGTTCTGGAACCCTCTTACCCATCTTCGAAGGGTTTCCCGTGCTGTATCAATTGACTCAGTGGTGTCATGGATATCGTCTCCAAAGTCGTTGGTCAGCAAGGTCGAGCAATTGGAGCAACCCTTCGGGTCCCAGTACCTCAGGGATCCAGATACGATGCAGTAGGGGGCATGAGACCTGCACATCGTATGCCCACAAAAGTCCTTATTCTTGTGGTTGCAGAACACAACTGCACACGTCACCATTGGTTCATCCTATAAAGGAAAAAGGGTGAAATGAGTATACAGTTGTTTATATCGTTGATATAAATGCATACTTTTGATAGTAATACTTACTATTATATTTAATAGCTTAGGATAGTAAGCTAGAAAGGAAATAGGAAAGACCCATATCTGTGTTTCCTCTCCCAGGCAATTGCTGAGACCTCCATCAATATTAATATTTAAATTCTTTATAAGGGAAAATACAGGGTGGAACGACTCCCGTACGTAGAGCCGGAGTTAGCGAATATTCATACTAACTTCTCCACCCGTAAAATATTAATACTGAACGGTGTTTCATAAGTGTCCCAATAATCAAAGGATTCATCAGGGTGTTGAGTGAATACTTCAACCTCAACATGTTATGTGGTCCCAACAATAGACTGTGATAGCATACACAGAGTATGTTAGAAATACTTGTACTACTGTACTGTTGTATACTGTAGTTTTACCTACTACTGTATGTTATATACTGTAGTTTTACCAACTACTGTATTGTATACTGTAGTTTTACCGGTATATTACCGAGGTTAGACTAATGCCTGGCGGCACTAACTGATAGAGAGAGAAAACGAATGGAAAGGAGGATTTCTTATTATTATGGTTTAGCACAATAACTGGAACTGTAGGAGGGCTACTGCCGCCTACTGTCTCCTTGCCAGAATGAGAGTTCTAATGGAAGGGGAGGAATGCATCTGATTCTAGCTTCCATCCAGCCACAGCTTTTGCTGCCAGCTGTACTGCCGGTTGCAAGGTTTGTGGATGGCAGGCCAAGAGAGGACTGAAGAATTCTCAACAGTATAATGGGTTTTCCACCGGCAGCCGTCAGGGCCGGCTCAGTCTTTACCCCCGGGGCATTCACCTCCAGTGAAGGAAGGACATAAGGAGGAAGTGGCTGAGGCGGCAACCTAACCACCGCTGGTAGGGTCCCGGCCGGCAACTTAGTCAACCCGGCAAGCTTGGATGACTGTTAGAATACCGGCGAAAGACTGTTGTGACGGCTAGGCCGACACTAAAGGACAGAGGGGTGGAGGGAAAAGGGTCTTATAGTTCACAGGGGAGAAAGGCGGTGGCGGGTATGCTACCTACTTTCGGCTGTAAAATAAGGAAGCATGGCTTCCTATGCCGATGACGTCGTGGGCGGCAGAGGAACAAAGATTCCCCTGTCGGCGACATTGTCGGCTGCAAGACAGTACACCCTGAGCTACCATCTTACTTCAAAGCAGGGATACTCGGCAGCAAAGAAGACAGACAGTGCATGACTATCTAAGTCAAGCCGGAGTTTACTACTCAGTGGCGATGACAAAAGATAAGGGTTGCCACTTGTAATGATGATGGCTCAGGGAGGGAGGAAGGGTTCAGCCTCTTTTCTCTAAAAGAGAAAAGTATCAAACCATATCCATAAATTCTAGGGGATATATATCCCCATCCGAATTAATAGGGACCAATACGATGAGGTTAAACAGTGGGAATTACTTTACCAACGTATACATAACGAGTTATGCTACCCTAACGTTACATATCGGAAGAGGAAATATAATGTATGCAAAATCTTTAATAGTATAATTTGCCTAACTAGCTAAAAAATTTTCTTTTTTAGCTAAATGCTGGGAGCGTCGCACTACTAACTAAATAAAATGCATTTATGACGTGCAACAGCGGTCACAAAATGGTCGCTTCCGGTGTCGGCTATGCTCAACCAAACACACTTAAATTAAACGAATTTAACTGTGAGAAGGGAGCCTTAAAATTATACACAGGAAAGGTTAGATACTCAACTTTCCAGAGGCTGAAGATGCTGGAGATTGAATGATAATATTCCAAAATCAGTAACAAACACCGAGAGAAGCATGGGAGCGCACTTAGCTTAAATGCTACAGATTAAAGGAATGATTGGCCGTAGTAGTACGGAGAGGAGGTCCACCAGGTACCTTGATAACGGCTCCCCTTTCGTTCACCACTCTTCCCCCTCAAAGAGTTAAATCTATTCGGGGTGAAGATTGCTATGTGTCGTATCAAAAAATACGTGCCCTGATATTATGTGATATCCTTAAAGATATATTAAGGATACTCGCGCCAGGAGTTAGAATTCTGGAGATCTATGGTTAATTCTCTGGGAGTATCACTGTAGCAAATATCCCTTACACCTAAAGGAACCTTCCATCAGGACGACATGGCCGAGCCCAAAAAGGATAATAGCAATGTGGGAGAAGAGATGAGTCCCAGAACAGGTAAAGCAAGAAAGATAGTAGCCTAGAATGTAATTAAAATTTTGGTAAGAGTTAAGAGAAGAGTTGTTCATGGAAGTAGAGGGTTTGCTGAACCATCTCTCCTTATGGAAGTGAAATATGGATATTGAATGTGAATGAAAGTAATAAGGTTAAAGTTGTTGAGATAAATTGTGCAAAAAGTATTTTGGGTAAGAACAATTGATATGTAAAATACTTCTGGCTAGTGTAGTAGTAACGTGTCCGCCTAGCATTTGCATGGCAGGAGATCAATCCCCGCCCTGGACCGCGAGTTTAAAGTTCTTACTGGAGAGGCCACTGCTATGGTTGGGCCACAGTCGTGGTTGGTCTTGCCCGGCTGACATTCGGGTGAGCATCTAATCTGATGAAATTGGAACTGAAACCAGACACTTTTTTTTTAACCTTGGAAATGAGGATTAGATGGGAAGACATGGCAGAAAGCCTGGCACTGGTGAAATTGTCGATCAAGGTATTTTGAGTAGATTGGACCATGTGGAAATCTCCGGCAATACACTAGTGAAAAGAGGGTAATTCTTAACTACCAAGAGGAGGAAATCGAAGAACAGCTGGAAATGGTTGAATGAATGGTGTAAATACCATATTGGAAAGAAACGGCCATGATAGGCCTATACATAAAGCGCAGGAGATTGCACAAAATGTGGTTGAATTGTGCAATATGTAGAGGAGGGCCGGATTCCATGCACTTTGGCTAAGCCTTCTGTGTAGATCTGTGAAATGACTTATTTTGTTAGTTTTACTGCAATGGTGATTCATTCATAAAGTCAACTGGTAAAGAATTATTGTGCCAGGTCATGTGTTGTTTTTTTTAAAAGTCGCACGTTATTGAATGAAAGGGCTTCAGGGTCAAACAAGTGTGGCAAGTTCAATTTTATAATAAAAAAAAATACTTAGATCGAGATGGGGACTATTTGGGAGTTCTATTCTCGCGGAGACTTCAATTCACTATTCTACATAATCTATAACACCATCTGCTGTTTCAACATGAATTAACTAAAGAATCCACAAAGTTTAATTTTTTTTTTATTTATACTCTGAATTTAACGAGGTTTCGCTAAACTAATTAAGTAAAAAGTAATGGATATTCAGATAATATTTTCATTATTATGGACGCAGTTTGTTCAGCTCTAAACTTCTATTATCATATCTTTTTCATCTTGACAGAATTAAAAAAGAACAATACAGTAAAGACATTCTTGGATTTCTTATGATTTATGAACTTACCATCTATAAGGATTAAAGTACCGTATGTATTTGGATATCACCTGACCAAGATGTGCTGAAAATATCTTTAGACTTGTGGTTTCTTGAATTCCTTTATATTAACTTCAGAGATGTCACTTTTTCAATACCAAAATCTATATAAGACTAAGAGTGATACCAAGATTAACATCAACATATTTCGTAATATTGCAAAGTAATAATTTTGACGAAAAAGACTCCGAATACACGAAAACACGTGACTTTCTCGGCATCGTTTTTCTTATAGATATTCACAAAATATTTTTCATAATATGTATTTGTTTGAAATTAAATTTGCACAGAGAAATCTATGAGAGAAATCTATGTTAGTCCCGAACTGCATCCACTTTTTACTCTAAATATTTACCGCCATTCTGGACCTGCATAGTTTTCCATTTGCTCTAGTGTTACATTAACGCTGAATAGCCTTCCAAGCCACATTGCATATCTTTGAAGACCAAATTTAATTCTTATATCATATTCAATTTCGAATCTCAAAAGCAAAGCTGTCAACTCAGTTTGTGTCATTCACTTTTCCGTTGTTGGAACTAGGCCTACACTGCTCTTATTCTTCATCAATAATAGATTAACTTTACAACTGAACCTGGTCTAGGCTACTGGGTGTTCTTTGTTGGCGATGAAAGGAAACTGCAGAAATTTTGAATATGCTTGATAAAATTAGGACTTGGGGATGGGTGAAAGAAGATAAGTGAAGTAATGAAATGCTGGTATTTAGATTGTCGACAGTTTGAAAGCATAATTTGCATTGGGTATTATTATTTGGTCTTAGATATACAAACGATGGCAGGATGAGAAGAAAAGTGTCTGGTTTTCGAACCATAAATGTTATTTCCAGACAAAGTTTTTATCATTAGGCTATTATTTGTTTTTTTGTATGCTATTGCCAACTCGAGCTTGGCCTTGGATTGTTAACAGTGTCTAAGTTTTCTGCTGATGCCGATTGCCACCTTTAGTTTCCCGGTGATTGCTTAAGTAATTATAATTCTGCTTTGAATTATTTTATGCTTATTTTGAAAATATATTCCAGTAAAAACATGGTATTAAGTCACATTTCAAAGGAAGAATATGACGAAGATTTTTTTTTTTTTTTTTTTTTGAAGCTGAAGAGAACGGTACTTGTTCTACTATTTACTAATGTCCTTGGGATTGCTCCAAGGATCACGAAGAGAGACAGGCACAAGAAGAATCGCTATTCCCTGCGATTATCGTAGTTGTGCTTGCCACCGCCTCACTTGTCAACTGTGATAATGTGATTCTTTTAGTGTAGTTGCCATTCGTGATTGACGTAAAAGTGACATAAAAGTTAGTGTTATTTTGTGGTGTAAATTGTATTTAGCTTTAAGGCGGAATTTTTATAAACTTTTATTTAGTAGACATTAGTATTATTAATTGCATTCTTTGGCACGATAAAAATACGGACAAGAGCAACTATAATAGCCTAATACCGGGAATCCTTCAAGCAACTACATCATGTGTAAGTACAGTCAGCATTCTAGTGATCTAGTGTATCACAGGAACAGTCCATTATGTAAAGTGTACAATATGAACTTTTCTTCTTGATGAAATGTAAATATCCTTTTTGCCCCAAGTCAGTGTCGCATAACATTGATTAAGGCAGTGGTTAGGTCTATTGTTATAGTTTTTATAACCCTAGTCCGAGTCTATTCCTAACCCTTGCTTGGAAGGAGTCGTGGGACTACCTGATGGCTTGGTTGGAGGGTTTCATATTACTAAGGGCATACAGTTAACAAATGAGAATTTTCAAATGGGATTTTATCTTAATTTTAATTTATTTTTAAATACGATATGAATTTAGTTTTGATATTTACGAAAAGGTGCTACTTTAGCGTGAAGTCTACCGCTATATGTAGCCTACCCACTTGAAACCTGAGGTTTACCGTGTGACCTGTCGCTCCCGCTCTCCCCGCTTGTATAAAAGAATACCGTTAGGTTAGGATTAAACAGCGGTAGCTGTCATCGTTAGTGAAACCTGATGTCTACCGCGTGACCTGTTGCTCCCGCTCTCCCCGCTCATATAAAAGAATACCGTTAGGTTATGATTAAACAGCGGTAGCAGTCATCGTTAGTGCTCACAGGAGGTAGACCTCACACTAAATTGCTAACGGAAGGTAGATCTCGCTCTAAAGTGCGGTTGACCTCACACTAGAGTAGCACCCTCGAAAATTACTATTGTTACCTTGGCAGGAGTGAAGCCAGTTTGGAAGCAAACTTGGTGCAGATTTTCTTTTAAGGTAGGCAAAGGGATACACCCTCGCTGTAGATAAGTAAGGATACAGCTCCTAGGTTGGGAACCTGGTAAATTTGCATAAGTTACCCATAATTCTCTGTGAATAACAATGATTTTTCTGGCATATTTTCATGTGTTTTGAACGTATCTGAAGATGATTATCAGCGCAAATCTATAGTTGTTGAGTTAGGTATCGACTGCTTCAACTCCACAAACTATGGATTTCCAAGAAAAGTCGTCAAATTCTTTCAAAACATGTGAAAATAAACCATCAAAACCATTCTGTTATCCAGTCTCACTGAGAAAACAAGTACCGGTGTAATGGTCTGTTTTCCCCCCGTCCGAAATTCCCCCCGGGAGAAATATGGCCCAGGATATATATCCCCCCCGGGCAACTTTGTCCCAGGATAATATTCCCCCCTGTGGGCCAAGATTCCCCCTTTGCTTGGTGGAGGTAACCATTATTTCTGACGGGGGGGAAAAACAGACCATTACACCGGGTCTTAAAAGTAAGTCATCAATTTTTTTAATTTTAATGTTTTTAGAGTGTGCAGTTCAACATTACCAGGTGTACAAGTTTGTGACCTGGGAAGGGGGTCCGGGGGCTTGCCCCTTGCTAGGGGTTGTGACCTGGGAAGGGGGTCTGGGGGCTTGCCCCCTGCTAGGGCTTGTGACCTGTGAAGGGGGTCCTGGGAACTTCTAGGTTAGGTGGGTTTGTTAGGTTCTGTACACTTGTATACCTTTTTATATTCTGTGTAAAGGGTATATGGAAAAATTCCTTACAATACACATGTTAATATTATCGTAGCATTGCTAACGTTAGCAATGGCATCGTAAGTTTGGTAAAGTTGCGTAACATTGCATATATATATATATATATATATATATATATATATATATATATATATATATATATATATATATATATATATATATATATATATATATATAATTGCTAATATTTTGTCAAACTTAGCGTTATTTAATTCGTGAAAACAGTTTCTCTGTAAGGGAGGGTGGGAGAGAAATGACCTAGGGGGGAAAAATATCTTAGGGCTGAAATTCACCCTGGGGGAATAACAGCCCGGGCTGGTTTTCCCGGTGGGAAATCGATCCTAGGCTAATTATCCCGGGGGAAATTTATCCTAGGCTAATTTCCCCGGGGGAAATTTCAGTCTGGGGAAAACTTTCCTGCTACATCAGTATTCACTAAAATGAAAATGCATGGACAACCATCGACAATGCTTACAACTTGAAACATACCGATACAAAAACAAAAATGTTCGAATGCATGGTAGACCTACTCTGAGGACTTTACCTTCATTTTTTAATATTCATTAAATAGCTAACCTAACCACCCCTAACCTAACCTAATACGAAAACAGGTCCCTAACCTAACCGGGTGCCTTGGACCCCCTTTTGCAGGTCACATGAAATAAAATGAAAGCTTAAGTAGAGCGGTACTGGTAGCACGCTGTTCGAACACTAAGGTTTCAATTTGGCTTCAATTTTTTAAGAATTATTTGCTCCTGGGGTTTATGCTATTCAAAATATTGCTTTTTTAACCCACAAAGTGCTAAGGGAAGGTTGCCAAAGGACGACCGCTGCTTCATGAGTTTTGCGATTATATGACTATTTTCTCATTCATTGCAAATTAAATTACCCAATATTTATATATCAAAGGAGTGTCCTTGAAATAGAGATTAATATCTAATAATTAAATCTCACTGAAGTGTAAAGATTATATTCTTAAATAAGTGAAAAATTATAAATGATAAACACGTGTAAAGAACTTTTTCGTTTTTGATGGCTTGATTAAATAGTTTTTGATGCATTTTAATTTTTTCATGTCAGAATGTTAGTAAGTTTAGTGAACGATTATAAGAAAATTTGGTTAATATATGATACTCTAATTTCTAGCGAAACTGGAATTCTCTACAAGAAATGGACGAGTGTTGGCTAGTTTGGTATTTTACTCTGTATGTTTAATAGGGGCTGGGGCATAATAACTTGCATATCGGTCTATTAAAACGTTTAGTATGTTTTTCTCTCTAAGTCCATTGTTTTCATTTGAGAGACTAAAGGGGACTTATTGCACATGCATTTTTTTCCCATGGATTGCTGAGCTTTCTGTGCATCTACAATGACGTATTTGTCAAGTTTTTTTTTTTTTTGAATTTTTTTTTTAAACCAATTAACAGCTTAACAATTACTTCTTCATAAGTTCCCGGATATTGTTCTATAAGTCATTTTTTCCCACCTTCGCCTTCAGTTTTAAGTTAACCACCATCTTATAAGGATGTCTCGAAGAGTGAACTTAAGGGAAGCACATCAATCTATTTCGAAATTTAGTATAATTTCGTTTGTTGGCAATTGATTATGGTTGAAATGCTCTCCATTCAGTGTTAAGCTATTGTTACGCGTATGAAATTAAAAAAAATAACAGAAATAATGCCCTAAAGGTCCGATTCTGACTTAATTTTCAGGGAAGGGTAGCACATTTTCTACTAAGCTTTTTTTAAAGATTGCCAAGAAAAAAAAAAGATGGTGTTAATAATAAGGTAAGGAATTAGTTGTGATTTGCTTTATCATAATGTAAGGATTTATGTGATTTACTTTGTTTGTGCCCTGTGACGGGAGGGGTTCCGGCTAGCGATTGTGACCTTGGAAGGGAGTCCGTGGGCTTGCCCCCGGCTAGGGGTTGTGACCTGGGAACTACTAGGTTAGGTTATGTGGGTTTGTTAGGTTTTGTACCCTTTTACAAATCTCAAAAGTGTTAAATAATCATGTTTGGCTTATTTTCAGCCATTTACGTGAACCACATATTTTTCCAACTGGTTATCATGTGCTTATTTTGCATTTCTGACCATTATTATTGCAGTAAATAACTCGTTTATGACATTACCCCAACCAAAAACCCCCGGTTTCCCGCTGGTGTCCCCAATCATTTTCTATATATAAAGGGGTCCAAAAACTCATGAACGGGTGGTTTGCCTCCAATAATCAAGGCCAGAAATGCATAGAACACAAATAAGGAGTAGGAAAAATATATGGTTCATGTATTTGACTAGAAATTATAAAGTGTCATATATTTACCGAAAATTTATAATAAATATACAAGAAATAATTGTTTGATGAATCTAAGTTTGTGTGTATGTTTATTGGTGTATTTGTAAGAGTGTATTTGCATACGCACAGTCCTGCCAATACCATTATTACCTACCTTATGGAACAAGAAAAAAAGTATAAGCATATGTGAAAAAATATATATAAAATCTAATCATGTTGTATACTACATATATAAAGACTTTAATTTTGTGTTATACATCCTTTTCAGATCCCTTTTCAGGCAGATTCGTTCGTACTTGTAAATTTTACCGATTGCGTTTGGAGATTCGCAACTTTCATCATATATGTCACAATCACTGTCATTGTCAATCTCAGTCACTAGTATATGATAAAACGGATTTTGAAGCGAAGCGAAAAATCTATTTTTGGGTGAGATGGCCATGTCGTCCTGAGGAAGGTTCCTATAGGTAGCTTTCTAAGGGATATTTGGCTACAGTGATATTCCCAGAGAATTGACCTTTAGGTCTCCAGAATTCTAACTCCTGGCGTGAATATCCTTAAAATTTTTCTTAAGGATATCGCATAATATCAGGGGACGTATATCTTGATACGACGCATAGCAATCTTCACCCCGAATAGCGTTTTCGTTTTGAGGGGGAAGAGTGGAAAAAACAGAAGGGGAGCCGTTATTAAGGTTACCCTTCCTCCCGTACTATTAAGAGTCTCCAAGATGGCGCTCATTCCTTGTAGCATTGAGCATGGTGCTACAGATATAGTAGTTTCGGGAGGGATCTTGCCTAAGCCTTTTCTATGGAAAAGGAGGGCGGGTCCATCAGGACGACATGGCCATCTCACCCAAAAATAGATTTTTTGCTTCTCTTCAAAATCCGTTTTTTGGGCTCAAGCCATGTCGTCCTGATAGAAGTTTACTAGAGAATTACTAGAAAGTATTGTATCTGTGGATTTTCATAGGTGCCTTAACCTTGGGACAAATTTTTTCTATGGTCATCCTGACCATTGAGACATATGACGTTACCGTTATATGTCATTACCACTAATCATGGACAATGTTAGGGCTTCCTGACCCCTGCAGGGAAGAGTCATACTAGACAGTAGAAAAGGGGTCTCAAGGTTTGCATATATTGTAGGAACAAACATAGTATCAACTAGATATACAAAAGTCTCATGGTTTGTATATGTTGTCAGAACAATAAGTATCAACTATATCCATTGTTTGTAAGCATACAATAATATGAGGTTTACTTAGGTAAATAAGTAAGAGAACTCTGACTATATTTATTGTGCTAATTGTGGGGCGAAATAAGATGCAATTACACTTGGATAAACATTTATTTACGATAAATGAATAAATAGAATAAAAAGTGTAACATATTACGGGAATTATACATACAACTTTATACAGAAAAGTTTTCTACCTGAAAGGGAAGAAATGATTAGTGCCACTATAAAATTTGAAAATTTGATAAAATTTTCCAATATAATTTTCTGTAAGTATTGTATATTATCAACAGTGTGTACAATGTACACACGGCACAAGTGTTATCTGTATAATTCTACACCTGAGGTTTTGAACAGTCTTAGTGTTACCATGGTGACACTCACTTGAAAGGTATTGCACTGGAAGGTGTTAACACCTTTTCACCCTAATTGATAGTCCCAATCAATTCACTGTGCATTGCAGTACTAGAGGACAGGTTTTAATACACTACCTGCCGCCACCACATAATGCTTTAGTTCATGCACTTGCTTCGCATAATGCTTGTAGAACACTCTGGATGACTTCCATCCAGTATATGAGCGAAGACACTCAAAGTCCATATACTGAAAAAATTTCAGTGAAGCAATTTTCCTTGGATCATGACCTGCTGGTGTTCTGTCAGGATCTGCTCTGTGAATGAAGTAGGTGAGCTTCGCCCTCAGCTGTTTCAGGGATAAGTTTGATCCTGATGTTTCTCCTGTACCAACCGTGTTTCACACAATTGTACATAATTCCTTTTGTATATATTATGCTTGTATCTTCGCTCTTCCCTCGCACTAAAACGAACATGAAAATTCATGTCTGGTTTTTCCTCTGTGATATTGTCTGTCTTGTGAACTTGTCATGTCCTGTTGCCTTGAGGTTTTGTATATAAGGAGAGTGTTCCACAATAATAGAACTCAGTCGTTTCCAATCCGCCTTTTGAGTTCACACCCTTACTCGGCGCCGTCACATTGGTGATTTTCCAGGGGGGGAGCCATGTACCAACAGTGTTTCACACAATTGTATATAATTCCTTTTGTATATATTATGCTTGTATCTTCGCTCTTCCCTCGCACTAAAACCACCAATGTGATGGCGCCGAGTAAGGGTGTGAACTCAAAGGCAGATTGGAAACGACTAAGTTCTATTATTGTGGAACACACTCCTTATATACAAAACCTCAAGGCAACAGGACATGACAAGTTCACAAGACAGACAATATCAGAGGAAAAACCAGACATGAATTTTCATGTTCGTTTTAGTGCGAGGGAAGAGCGAAGATACAAGCATAATATATACAAAAGGAATTATGTACAATTGTGTGAAACACGGTTGGTACACTCCTTTTAAGAGCCGTCTGTGAAGTCTGAAGTTCTTCGAAAATAGACCTTTAGACATTCTACTGGACACAGAGAGACATCTTCCTTCAGAGGGCAGATTCTCCAGGGGCCCCATCTCTTAGTGGGTAGCTCGTTCTTGGCGAGAAAGGTTGGATCAGGAAAAAGATTCAGTTCTCCCACTTCTGTTAACTGAATATGGCCCTTGTTTCTGGATAGGGCTACTATTTCACTAACTCTATCCCCTGAGGCTATAACAAACAGGAAAATAACTTTTTGGGTTAGATCCTTAAGAGAACAATTGTCATTGTTCACGGTTGAAGCATAATGTAGGACCTTGTCCAAGGAGCATGAAATGGGCTTCGGAGGAGCTGGAGGCATAAGTCTAGCACATGCCTTCGGGATCTTGCTAAAAATTTCGTTCGACAGGTCCACTTGGAAGGCGTATAGAAGGGCAGACTTACACGTAGTTATCGTGTTGGCTGCCAGGCCTTGTTCATGAAGGTGGATAAAGGACAGACAAAAGTCTATTGAGATTTCTTTCGGTGCTTTTGCTTTCATGAAAGCAACCCACTTTTTCCAAGATGATTCATATCGTCTTCTAGTTGACTTGGACTTGTATTTTTCTAAGAAGTCTATACTGCCTTACGAGATCCCAAATCTTTTCTTAACCGCTACAGCGAGAAAATCATGAGATGAAGGTTTTGGGTTCTCAGTGATGAAGCGAAGGCAGTCGACTTCTGAACCCGTTGAGATAGTGCTGGGTTCGGTAGAAGGACCAGCCTCGGCTTCAGTTCCATTATCAGAGGGAGAGAGTTGCTCTTGGGCCACTTGGGAGCCACTAGAGCTGCCGTTCCTCGGAAGGATCTTGGCCTGTTGAGGACCTTCAGCAGGAGATAGGTCGGAGGGAACAAGTAAATTCGGGTTCATTCGTTCCAATCGAGGGACTTGGCATCCGTTGCCTCCTCTAGAGGGTCCTCGTATGGGGCTACATATCGAGGTAGTTTCTTGTCATCGCTTGTCGCGAAGAGATCGATCTGCAGTTCCGGGACTTATTTCAAGATGGAGAATGAGTCTGCGTCTAGGAACCATTCTGACTCTATCAGCCTGAGCCTTGATAGAGCGTCCGCTGTCACATTACGGAACCCTTGTAGGTGAACTGCTGACAAATGCCATCTCTTCTTTTCCGCTTGACGAAAGATGGCTAGTATCACATGGTTGATATGGAACGATCTCGAGCCTTGTCGGTTCAGACATCTCATTATCACTTCGCTGTCCAAGATCAGCCTGATGTGGGCTGATCTGCGAGGGGAGAGTTTTTTCAATGTCAATAAGACTGCCATGGCCTCCAAGATATTGATAGGAAAGGTCTTGAACAGAGAAGACCAGGTCCCTTGGACTTTCCTTTTATGGGAGTGACCTCCCCATCCTACCGTCGAGACATCCATGTGGATGGTCACTGATGGTGGAGGTGGTTGCAAAGGTACAGTCCTCGTTATGTTCTTGGCCTTCGACCACAGCTTGAGAAGTGATCATAGTAAGGTCGGTATTGGTCTTTGTTTATCTCTTACGGCGTTTGATGCATATCTTCTCCAGACTCCTGACAAATCTTTCAGCTGTGCTCTTAGCACTGGGTCTGTTACTGCTGCGAACTGGAGAGAGCCCAGTACTCTTTCCTGTTGGCGTCTTGAGATCCTGTCGGATTTCAGTAGTCGCTTGACATACCCCGCAATCTCTCTCCTCTTCCCTGGGGGAATGGAGAGGTGGTGTGACTTCAAGTTCCAATGGATTCCCAGCCATTATAACTCTGAGCTGGAGAGAGTTGAGACTTCTTGAAGTTGATCTTGAATCCCAGATGTTCCAGGAGCTGGACCACTTTCTTGGATGTTTGCAGACAAGCCATCCTGGATGCTACCCACATCAGCCAGTCGTCCAGGTACGCTGCTACCTGAACACCTTCTAGGCGTAGTTGTTGAACGACTGCGTCTGCAAGTTTCGTGAAGATCCGAGGGGCTATGTTTAGTCCGAGGGGCATGAGTTCTTGGGAACACATATCAGCCTTCCCTGGAATTTGATGGACTTTGCTCTCCTTATTACCCATTTTCTCAAAGAGTTGTAGGGTGTATTCTTCCAATGAGGGGGGGGGGTTTGTTGGAAGAATCGAGGAAATGATGGAGGCTTGCTCCAGCTCCATCCAAGTCCATTCTTGATTAGGCTGTGGGCCCAAGGATCGAAGGTCCACCGATCCTGAAGGTGTTGGAGCCTCCCTCCTACCTGAAGCATTTCATTGCTTCGATTGTCCGTAGGATTTACCTCCCTGACCGCGTCCTCCCTTACCTCATGAGGGGTGTCTTGAGGAGCCCCGTCTGGAGCCTCTACCTTTGGGACGAAAGGTAGTGGTTTGCCTCTCAAACGCAGGGTTGAACGCTAGTGACTGGGCAACCAGCTGCTGAGGCACCACTTGGAATGTGGTTTGTGGTTGAGCAACCACTTGGGGCACGGCGGTCATGGTGACTGTAGGATGTTGTTGGGCAGGCCGAGATGGTAGTCTGGGCTTCTTAGTCTTCCTTTTAGGTTGAGATCCCGCATCCGGGGAAGACTTCCGTTTTGATGAGATGCCCCACTTCTGGAGAAGGTTCCTTTTCTCCGTGGTGGCTCTATCAATTACCTCCTTGACCACTTCATTTGGGAAGAGGTCATTACACCATATATTGGAAGTTAACAGCTTCATGGGTTAGTGTTTCACTGTTGCTGCAGCAAACACGAACTCTCTCTATGCTCTCCTAGCCTTCATAAAGGCATACAGGTCCTTTACTAAGGTGGCCATGTGCATTTTGGCCATGACCATGTGCATGTCTGGGGTGCTTTTTTTGGCCTGCACACATCTCCATACAGTTCTGTAGGGATAGGGATGCCGCAAGTCTCTCCGTCTCTTGCTCCCTGCGCAAGAGAAAGTCTGACGGTTTCAGGAGATTCTCGCTTAACTGTCGTCCTGCGATATCTGCATCCAACTTCCTTACTGAGAAGGGTAGGTGGACTTCTTTCCATTCCTTATCCTCCATTGGCAGGGCTAACAGGGGTCTACTCTCCTCTAGTGTAGGGCAAGGTTTGCCTGTCTCTACTGCCTTGGCAACAGCTTTAAAAGCCTTCGACGTAAAGGGGAAGGCTATTGAAGCAGGAGCAAGAAAGGTGGGATGCTTCTTGCTCAAGGCGGACACTTTCGAGTTCGTGTATCCCGCCTTCTTGAGGCTGCTCGACAAGAGAGCCTGTGCCTTGTCGTGGTCGAAAACCATGACCTCTTTCGGTTCAGTCTCCTCTTTTGAGGCTGGCTCCTGCTTCAGTCGAATAAAGTAGTCTGGGTAAGCATTAAAGCTTGGCCAGAACTGGATGTCGTTTAAGAGGACGGCTCCCATCTTCTCAGATATGTAGAGTTTGCCGTTAGAAATTGGCATAAACTCCGCATACCACCAGGGATTGGTTTCGGAGCAGGATGGGAGGTCTTGGATTCTGGGTCGCTTGTATGACCCTCGGGAGGCGGAGAGTCGAGCTTCGCGGATCTCTCTCTCGAGTCTCGCTTCCCTTTCTCCGCCTTGCTTGTGAATACTCTCCATTAGGGCCGTAAGATGAGCCAGTGCTTGGCTCATGTCGCCCGATGGAGGGTTAAAAGCAGATGATGTCGAGGGTAATGGCTCTGGTGCCGGCACAGACAGAAGGGACTCCGACTCGACATCATCATCATCTTCTGGAGGTAGAGTAAACTCCTCCTCGGGATCATCCTTCAATAGATCCTTTTCAGTGTCCGTGGACACTTCAGACATCCTTTCCTCTTGGAGGATGTCCAATTCCATTCCTTTTAGCGTTAAGACCAGCCCCCATTATACAGTAAGATCGGGAGGGGGCCTGCCAAGGCCTTATAGAGAACAAAGGGCGGGTCCATCAGGACGACATGGCTATCTCACCCAAAAGTAGATTTTTCGCGTCCGTTTTTGGGGGCTCAGGCCATGTCGTCCTGATGGAAGTGTAACAGAGCATTAATGTATCGTGGATTTTTCCCCTCGGTAGTGCCTTTGACTTCGACAATATTCCTTTGGTCTTATGACCTAAGAGACCTATGACATTACCATATGTCATTTGCTGAGCATGTACTATGCTATGTTACTGCTTCCTGCCCCCCTGCAGGGAAGAGTCCCATTGGACTCTGTTAAGTCTCGAAGTTGCATGGTAAATGGAACCCACCCAGCATCAAGAAGAACCTGCCGGTCCCAGAGCAAGGTAATAGATAGAGTATGTATCACATGTCGGAACAAGTTACACCAAGCAAGATGGGTTTGTTTAAGCATAGGAATGATAGAATTCTATTGTTCCAGTACCTTATGCAGAGTAGAGGGATAATAATACTCACAAAAAGATTTTATTAAAATATTAGGGCGAAATAACTCACGAAAACAATAAATATTTATTAACAATAAATGAGAATTAGCGTACATGAAATATAATGTAAAGCTGTAATTAAAGATGCAAATAAATTACATAGAATTGGAACATAGAAGTGATCATGGTACCTGAAGAGGAAACTTGCCACCCACACATGTCGATTCCATAGGAATTGTAATGTCTTTATATACACTTCATGTTGTAAACACGTGGCACAAGTGTTTAGTCTATGTAACATCACCTCAGTATATTAGAACAGTCCGTAGTGTCACCATGGTAACACAAATTACATTATGTTGCACACTAGTGTCAACACAGTCACCATTAGAGTTAGTCCCATATAACTCACTGTTCTTCGCAGCACTAAGCTGCAGGTTTTAGCAGACTACCTGCAGCTACCACAAAGTGTTTCACTTCTTGCACCTGCTTCGCATAGTGTTTAAAGAACACTCTGGATGACTTCCATCCTGTAAACGAGTGAAGACTCTCGAAATCCATTGATTGGAAGAAATTCAAGGAAGAGGATACTTTCCTAGGATCGTGACCTGCGGGTGTACTGTCAGGATCCGCTCTGCGAATGAAGTAGGTGATCTTCGCCCTTATTTGTTTAAGTGACAAGTCGGAACACGATGTTTCTCCTTTAAAGAGCTGTCCTCCACCGAAGTCTGAAGTTCTTCGAAGATAGACCTTTAGACTCCCCACTGGACACAGGGAGATATCTTCCTTCAGAGAGCAGATTCTCCAGGGACCCTATCTCTTAGTGGGTAGCTCATTCTTGGCGAGAAACGTTGGGTCAGGAAAGAGGGCGCGTTCGCCTGTTTCTTCGAACTGAATCTGGCCTTCTTCCCTTGATAATGCCACAATTTCACTGACTCTAGCCCCCAAGGCTAGAGCAAACAATAAAATCACTTTTTGCATCAAATCTTTCAGAGGGCAAGTCTCATTGTTCAAACCTGAGGCAAAAAGTAGCACCTTGTCGAGAGACCAGGAGATAGGTCTCGGAGGGGCTGCAGGTCTGAGTCTAGCACATGCCTTCGGCAATTTGTTGAAGATTTCGCTGGACAGGTCTGTTTGGAAGGCATATAGTAAGGGTCTTGTCAGGGCCGATTTGCACGTGGAAATCGTGTTAGCCACTTAGCCTTGTCCATGAAGGTGAATGAAAAAGGACAAGCAGAAATCCATCGACATTTCTGTAGGATTTCTCGCCTTGACAAAGGCCACCCATTTCTTCCAAGATGACTCGTATTGGCTTCTGGTAGATTTTGTTTTATATTCCTCTAAGAAGTCTTAAGCTTGCTTTCGAGACCCCAAACCTCTTCTTGACGGCTAGGGAGAGAAAATCATGAGATGAAGGTCTCGGGTTTTCTGTAATGAAGCAGTGAAGACAGTCGACTTCTGAACTTGTTGGGACAGAACTGGGTCCGGCAGGGGAATTAGCTTCGGTTGTAATCCAGGATCAATGGGAACCAGTTGCTCCAGGGCCACTTGGGAGCCACTAGGGCCGCTATTCCTTGAAAGGATCTCGGCTTGGTGAGAGCCTTTAGCAGAAGGGACATGGCGTCCACCGCTTCCGCTCGAGGGTCCTCGTATGGGGCCACATAGCGAGGAAGTTTCTTGTTGTTGCTCGTTGCGAAGAGGTCGATCTGCAGTTCCGGGACTTGGTGAGAGATGAAGGAGAATGAGTCTGCGTCTAGGGACCATTCTGACTCTATCTGAGCTATTCTGGATAGAGCATCCGCCGTCACGTTGCGGAATTCTTGAAGGTGAACTGCCGAGAGGTGCCATCTTTTGTTCTCCGCCAGACAGAAGATGGTCAACAACACTTGGTTGAGTTGGGGCGATCTTGAGTCTTGACGATTCAGACATCTGACCACTACATTGCTGTCTAGAGTCAGTCGTATGTGGACTGAAGGACGTGGGGACAGCCTCTTCAATGTGAGAAAGACTGCCATGGCCTCCAAGATGTTGATGTGAAATGTTTTGAACAGAGGGGACCACGTTCTTTGAACTTGACGTTGATGGGAGTGACCCCACCATCCTTCTAGCGATGCATCCGTATGGATGACGACCGAGGGTGAAGGTAGTTGCAGAGGTACCGATCTCCTGAACATCTTGGCCTCCGACCATGGCTTGAGGAGTGATTGTAGCCGAGACAGTAGTGGTCTTTTGAGATCTCTTCGAGCGTTTGATGCGTATCTTCTCCAGACTCCCGATGCATCTTTTAGCTGTGCTCTCAGCACTGGGTCTGTCACCGAAGCAAACTGGAGGGAGCCGAGCACCCGTTCCTGTTGTCGTCTTGAAATCCGTTTGGATTTGAGAAGTTTCTTGACAGACCTTGCTATTTCCTTTCTTCTTTAGTGGAATGGAAAGATGGTGTGACTGGAGGTCCCAATGTATGCCTAGCCATTGGAACTTATGAGCTGGAGATAGTCGAGACTTTTTGGTGTTTATCTTGAAACCTAGATGTTCCAGGAATTAGATCACCTTCTCGGAAGCTTGCAGGCATTCCTTTTCTGATGCTGCCCACACCAGCTAATCGTCCAGGTAAGCCATCACCTGGATTCCTTGTAGGCATAGTTGTTGAACGATTGTCTCTGCGAGCTTCGTAAAGATCCTTGGGGCTATGTTTAGCCCGAAGGGCATAGCTCTGAAAACGTACTGTCTCTTTGAAGCCTGAATCCTAGGTAGGAGGAGGTCTGGCGATTCATTGGAATGTGTCAGTAGGCGTCCGCCATGTCTATCGAGACTGTATGCCTTTCGGGGCAATAGGGCTTGTATGTGCTGAAGGGTCAGCATCTTGAACTTGTTGTTCTCGATGAACTTGTTGAGAGGGGACAAGTCCAGAATGACAGAGTTTGTCGGGGTCTTTCTTGGGAACACAGAACAGTCTTCCTTGGAACCTGATGGACTTTGCCCTCTTGATCCCCTTTTTGTTCAAGAGTTCTTGGACGTATTCTTCCAGGACGGGGGTGGAGTGTTGGAACGATTGGGGGAAAGCTGGTAGTGATGTCCTCCAGCTCCAGCCTAGACCGTTCTTGATGATGCTGTGAGCCCAGGGATCGAAGGTCCAGCGATCCCTGAAGAGGCGGAGTCTTCCTCCCACCGGAAGCATCTCATTGCCTTTGGTTTCCGGAGGGCTTGCCTCCTCGACCGCTTGCTCCCCTGCCTCCTCTCCCTCTGGAAGGACGTCTAGAGGAGTCTCTTGGTGACCGAAGGCTTCGACGACCCCAAGTCAACGGAGTCGAGGGATGCAGCGCGAGAAAAGCTGGGCAATTGGGTATGGGGGTTCCATTTCTCCTGAAATTTCAACTAAACTTGCATATCCCAATAGTGTAAATGAAAGTGCTGAAATACACAAACGCAGATGTTTGTATAAAATAGATTTGACATTTTAGCCACTTCTGATACCTCCAAGGAAACTGAGGGCTCTTGTGAGGTAGAGATGGTTGATCATATGTCCATAGAATCTAAATCTGAAAAGATAAAATGTGTACTGGAATCTGGAACCTTCAAACTCCCTCTTAGCAAGAGAATGTCATGATGAAGTCATTGAGCTTCAGCACGTCATATCATTCCCGTGCTGAAGCTTGGTGACGGGCAAGTGGGCTCTCGAACTGGAGAATTTTCTTTTTCCTCAGATTGACTTTTAAATTTCTCTCATCCTATTTCTATTACTTATAATTGCTTCATTCTTCTTCATATTTATCAACTGTCTCATATCTTGCTGTTTAAACTCTTGCCCATTTTACTCCAGATTTTTTTAGGGGACATCATATCTGGAATTGTAATTTTTTTTCAAAATCAATTGTGGGATCTGTGGTGGTCTCGCCAATTACCCGATGATATTTGGACACCTAGGATTGTCAGTATTTCCAGACTGGCACGCAGGACTATTCTTTAACAAAAAACTTGGCTTTTGGATTCCAGGGGTGGGCCAGTTTCATAGAGATAGGAGACACTGCATTCTGTCCGGTTTGCCTGCCACTATGATTAAAGTGGGGATGATTGTATTCTTGCAATGCTCTGTCCTATCAAGTGGGTTTGTCATACACTTGAGCCACTCTAATCATAGTGGTACCATCCCTTTGTGGTTGGGTAGGGAGCGAACATTAGGGAAGCAGCTCTTGCAGGTGTCATTAGTGAAATTAATTCCATGAAAGGTTAATGGGGTCGTCTTTGGGATTTGAGAGAGTCCTAATAAGTTCTTTCAATTATACTTATTTTTTATATGGTCCTATTTGCCCTAAAGTCTTCAGACCAATGGTATCAGGTACCATCTGCAGCTGGTAATCCTGCACTATACTCAACCTTGGCTCTGGAGTCAATGAGAGCATTCAATGATCCTGCTGAGAACTCAGACGTGGTCACTGGGACAACTATGAGCGGTACAGGAGCCATCTGCGCCCGGTTAACCTTGTGAAGGGGTTTCATTACAGCCTCTGTTCCTGCTTCCCTCTTAACGAGAGAATGCCTTGATGAAGTCATTGGGCTTCATCACAGCATTTCATTCCTGGTGACGGGCAAGAGGGCTCTAGAATGGGGAATTTTTTTTTCTGTTTGATTCTAAATATCTCTCATATTTCTATTACTTATAATTGGTTCATTTTCCTTCATATATAACTACTTTCTCTGACCTTGCTGTCAAAACTCTTGCCCAATTCACTGTCGAGATGTTTTAAGGGGATATCGTATCAGAGTTTGGAATTTATTTTCAAAATCAATTGTGGAAGCTCTGGTGGTCTTGCCCACTACCCTATAATTTTTTAACATCTAGAAGTGTCAGTTTATCCATACTGGCACGCGGAACTATTTTCAAACAAAAATCTTGACATTTGGATTCCAGGGGTTAGCCGGTTTCATAGATAGGTCTCTCGGCATTCTGTCCGGTTTGCCTTGCCTGCCACTATGATTAAAGTGAGGATATTTGTATTCTTACAATGTTCTGTCCTATCAAGTGGGTTTGTCATACACTTGAGCCACTTCAATCATAGTGGTACCATCCCTTTGTGGTTGGGTGGGGAGCAAACATTAGGGAAGCAGCTCTTGCAGGTGTCATTGGTGGAGAAATTAATTCCATGAAAGGTTAATGGAGTCTTCTTTGGAATTTGAGACAGTCCTATTAAGTTCTATCCCTTATACTTATTTTTTCCATTATTTTCATTATTATTATTACCCCTTCCCTCCCCCCTAATAATTACTGAGTAAACTTAATATTCCCCGTACGCCTGGATCAGGTGGTCAGCGAACATTAGGAAAGCAGCTCTTGCAGGTGTCATTGGTGGAGAAATTAATTCCATGAAAGGTTAATGGGGTCTTCTTTGGGATATGAGACTGTCCTAATAAGTTATATCCCTTATACTTATTTTTCCATTTTTTTCATTTATTATTATTCCTTCCCTCCCCCCCAATAATTACTGAGCAAACGTAATATTCCCCGTACGCCTGGATCAGGTGGTGAACTTCAGACACCGTTGACGACCTCTGCTTGTGTAAATAAAAGAAAATTCTACTGACGACCTTGGCAATATAAAGGATCCCCCAAACAATTCTTCCTCGTCCATTGTTATTACAGACAATTTATCGGCACTGGCAGAAAATTTTACTTATAATAACAGCAATACTAAAACTTTGAAAATTGTTTAGAAAACATTCCAATTGGTTGTAGTTGATACAATTCATGAAGCCTTTTAGAATATTTGTGGCAATCAAAGAAACTTTCATGGAACTTAACAGTAGTAAAGGCTTTTGGGAAACTGGTATTATTTTAAAGTTTTGAGATTGCTTTAGAAGCAAACAATGAATTAGGCAGCATAAGAATTGAAAATTGTATCATTTCTTGGGTTCTGTGATAAAGCACCAAGAAACCTAGATGCATATAAACCCGAAGAATAGCGAGAAAAAGTAACAGAGCATAGACTTCTAGAAGTATGAACACCCAAGCCTCCAACATGCATCATTGCATCTGGGAAGATGGATAATTACAACTATTACAGGAGTAAATTTATACAAAAAAGAAAAAAAAAAGTTGGTTTAATTAAAAGTAAGGATATTAGTAAATATGGAAAGCAATCTGGTTTAATCAGTGATAAATCAGATACTAAAGCTCACAAGCTTTGTGGCATGAAAATTGAAGGCACTGGTCCTACTGAAGATATTAAACCAATCATAAACTTCAGTTACGGTAAAGGAATAGTCTTTGATAGTGACCTAATGATTTTTCAGAACCAGAAATACTGGACACGTGTCCTTCTAATGTTTGGAAAGTAAAATAGATTCCCAAAACAATCATGGTAGTTTTAACCTTTGAAACACCAGTTATACTTGATCATGTAAATACTATATTGAGAATGAAAGGGTAAGCGTTCAAGAATAGAAACCTGGGCCTTTACAATGCTTCAGTTGTTTCAAGTATGGTTATCTGTGCTAGGCTTTATACCTTGACAATCCATGTTTGCCAACGCTTTTATTCGTATAAGCGGATGAGCAACTTGGAGTAATGAGTTTTGGGTGTGGAGGAAATGCCCCCCTAAATCTCGAAGTCACTGGCAGTCATCCCTGCTTCCTACACAGAGAATGGTATACCTAGGCATGATAATAGACATCTCTCGTAACCATGATCAGTATTTTCCGCTAGTCGTTTCAATTCAGTCATAAGCTTTGCAGTCTCTAGAATTTACTGTGTGGTCACCTGGTTTGTTTAACTTTGTGCTGTTTGTACACTTCGACACTTGCAAATTATACTCCCTGGTGGAATGTCTCCCGGAACATTTCCCGCAAACTTTATCATCATTCTTAGACTTGCAATCTTTTTCAAAATGTCCATACCTTTGACAGTGATAACAAGTGATCATGTGGTACCCATCACTTATGTTATAGATACCCCATCATAACAAAACTTTATCCCTGTTATCATAAATAGCCCTCCGAACTTCAGGATCACATTTCAGCACATAGTTGGTGGTCCCCCCGAGGTGTTTTTCTTCAGGACTACACTTCTCTTCTATATTTTGGATTTGGTCCAGGCAGCGATTTCTTTGAATCAAAGCATTTACTACATCATCTTCATCATTGTATACATTGCATATCATTATTTTTGGTTTTAGTTTTCTGATTTTTCTCGTTTCAATGCCAGCCACCAATGTCTGAATGTGGTTTCCCGCCTCTTCTATGATCATAATGTTTACAACAACACTTCCATTTGTAGTTGACCTCGTGTTCAACCTCACGTTTTCTTTGTGATTTTAGTTGTTGTATTAGTTGATTTAGTTATCAACAGATTTTTTCCTTAACTTTGTCAGCAAATGTCTGTTTCTCCAGTTTTGGGTCTATCAAATGTTTAAAGTGTTGCTTTAATTGATTCCATATTCATGGCAAGGATGTCAACTTTCTCAGTGAGGTCGGTGGTCTGGGGGGAATTTGCTGCGTCTGCGCTAAGGTCCGCAAGTTTTTTTTCCAAGTCGTCCATTTACGCATCTTGTTCATTCAGGGCCAGATCTCTCGCGTTCACATCTTTCTTTAATTTTGATATTACTAAATTGTTTTATCTGGCTTCACGTATGCAGTGTGGGCATAACCAATCTAGGTTATTCCATTCATTATCAGTGATGGCTGTCACTATATGCATACATTTCCTATGGTAGAGTCTACTACATTCACATACTATGCATTTTTTCCGTTCTCTCTTCATGTTATTACATATAAAGCAGACATAGGAGCAGACAGAGTGTACTGTTTCTTATCACTTAGCTTTCTCCATAAGACTAACTAATATCTTTTCAATGATATTTTAAGCGAGAAATACAAAGCTAAACACGACTCAGGGCGTGTATAACTGAACTCTACACAACACGTCCACACACTGGCATTGCTAGAACATTTTGGCCCTGATCTAGTGGTTCCCTATGAACTTCCTCATTAGGAACTACGTCATCAAAAATATCATCAGACTCATTAATAGTCTGGCTTTCTTTCTCCTGCTTGTTGGACACAAATTTTACAAGTCTATGTCTCATGACTTTACCAGTTTCAGAAAAATATACTAGATAAGCTGGGCTACCCTTGTTGTATCCTACAAATATTCATTTTGAGCATGTCATCTAATTTCTTTTTGTCTATTATATACATAACAATCTGATCCAAATACCCTCATGTTTGACGAATCAGGCATTATTCCTGTCAAGGCAAAGAAAGGAGTTTGTTGTAAATGATCATTAAAGCACCTATTGCAAATATAAGCAGCTGTCATAACTGCATACCCTCTTAACGAGAGAATGCCTTGAGGCAGTCATGTGGTTTCTTCATATTGTTGAAAAATTGTGACGGGCAAGAAGGCTCTCAAACTTGGGGAAATTGCTCCCCAAGATCGAATCTGAATTTCTCTCCCTTTCCTCTTATTTCTTCTGCTCAAAATTACTTTGACCTTCTCTTAATTTTCTCAACTTTTTGTCTTGCTGTACTAACTCTGAATATTATTTCTCTTAAGTTTTTATATATATATATATATATATATATATATATATATATATATATATATATATATATATATATATATATAGTCTACATAAGGAAAATTTAAAGTTGTGTATATGTAAAAATGCTCAACAGTTTCGTCCGCCAATGGACCTCTTCTTGGAGCGTTTGTATAATAAACGCTCCAAGAAGAGGTCCATTGGCATTGGCGGACGAAACTGTTGAGCATTTTTACATATACACAACTTTAAATTTTCCTTATGTAGACTACTATATATTGACTTATCTTCGTGCTGAGGAAGATTACATCTGTAATATATATATATATATATATATATATATATATATATATATATATATATATATATATATATATATATATATTATGTAGATGTATGCACACACACACACACATATATATATATATATATATATATATATATATATATTATATATATATATTATATATGTATATATATATATATATATATATATATATGTAGATGTAGATGTATGCATATATATTATATATATATGTATATATTATATATATATGTATATATTATATATATATATATATATATATATATATAATATATATATATATAATATATATATATATATAATATATATATATATATATATATATATATATATATATATGTGTGTGTGTGTGTGTGTGTGTGTGTGTGTGTAGATGTATGTATATATATATATATATATATATATATATATATATATATATATATATATATATATACAGTATGTAGATGTAGATATGTACAGTAGATGTATGCAATATATATATATATATATATATATATATATATATATATATATATATATTTCATTTATTTATCTATTTATTTTCATTTCATTTAAATGGCGTGGATATTTCCACATTCATTATTACTGCCTGCTTAGATGAATGGAGAAGGGATCATGGTTGAGAGGTATTTGCATTCAAAGCTATATATGAGAGTATTGGATGATCTTAGCCATCCCGAAGATGGTTTGAACCTGTTTGGCGGAACTACTCTCTGGGGTTGGGTCATCGGAATCCGGGGGGATCCAATCCTTGAGGTGGGACTATTGGCTTCTGGCCGGAAGCCCTCATTACAGATATGGGGAGGATGATTCCATATTTCCTTGGTTTCAGTCCTAACAGGCGGGTTTAGCTTACACCTGTGCCTCTATATCTCTTTTGGTGCCATCCTTCGGGTAGGGTATGGAGTGGACCATCAGGGGAGTATACTCTCATTGTGCCGATAGTGGCAAATACAAATTTCCTTTCCAACGTATGATACTTTCTTAAAAATCTCAAGCAGGTAAACCAACAAAACAACCAACAAAACACACAAAGAAAATCCCACCCTTAACTATAGACCCTTCAAACGCTGACTACCCATTCCCTGGATTTGCCGACTCCCCCCCCCCCCCCCAGCACTGTTGACTACCTCTGATAATGTGAATAGGGGAAGTTCTCTTGTTGACCTTGGAACAGGAAAGGACCATTCTACTAATATTCCAAAATAGAGTAATATGGGTAACACGAGGAAACTTCGAATCCTTCATGTTCTGGAGAGGGAGGTCTCAACCTTCCGGACTCACCAGTGGTAGCTTATACACCCCCCCTGGAACCCCCCCAAGCGGCGGCGCGAGCCCCAAACCACGCCCCCTTGGGCGGAGTTACCAGGGACGAGCGGGTTGACTCGGCAATGGAAGTCACATTTTCTGAAGTTGACTTCGGCACAGAACGTTCTCCTCTTTTTCCCTCCCGCTGCTCCCAACATTATTTGCTGATTTTCATTATTCTGCACTCAGCAACCAGAGTAATATCTCAGCCCACGGCTTAATTATGTCTAGGCAAATTCTTACCTCCGCGGAGGTGCATCGGCTTAGCGAAGATTCCAGCGGAGAGGAGAACGTAATCAGTAACGAAAAACGAACACAATCGACTGCAGATAGTGATATGCCTTCTAATTCTGATATCGTAAATATGTTACTACAACAGAATTAAACTCTTATGAAAATCATCCAGAAAAGGTAAGGTTTTAAATTCTGTTTACAACGAAAACGTCATATGGAAAGCAGCTGATTTAGACTAATGACGTCACAAATGCAAATGGCGGCCCCATACGTAAGCTTGTTATGATTTGAATGCTTAGAGCAGGCACTTCCGAACATAGCGTAAGTAGCTTAAGCAAAGCATGTGCATGATTACTACACGATTAATTGGTATAAACAAACCAAATACTCCAATTTTTATATCTTACAAAATTATAATTAAGCACACAAAACAATTGCTTGCCTGACACATCAAAAGCACGCAGCTTAATAGGCAGTAGGCTAGACCACAGGTAAGTTCGAGCTTACATTTCTCGCTTTAAACCTATCGACACTAGCCTAGGCCCTGGGGGGCTATCTGATAAGGGTTACATATGAGGCAGGTCTAGTTTATTAATAATAACAGATTTAAACTTATCATTCACTTAAATATGGCACTGAATTAACCTAAGAGGGCTATTTGAGTCGTGAACCCCATTGCCTGACTTCAGCCTTCTAGGTCCGCTGCTGTCCATATTTACTATACCTGTTGAACAAAATTTCAATTAATCTATGGTAAATAAATCACTGATATTAAACATTCATCTCGGCAGAAGTGGTTCACCTGCTAAGAAGAATGAGGCTCCCCCTCCTACTAAGCGCTCAAGACGATCACCTGAATTACCTGAAAGTGCAAATTTAGACCTCTTTTCCTTTTATAATAATGGAGATGAAAGTGATTACGAAGATTTCAACCTTCTTACCTTCAATAAACCCATTCCTTCATATATTTCCACCAATTTCAAAGCTGAACCATCTTTTCATAGAGAAGGGAAAATTCAATTGAATAATTCACTAGTAGCATTAACTTTCAGTGAAGGCCATAGTGATAACCGGGATAAATTCTTTGTTAGTAATCAAAATAAGGAGTTCTCAGACTTTTTTAAATTAATTAATACTCCAAAGTTGAATTTCTGGCCTGAAGGTAAGGTATTTGATGACACTTATAAGAGAAAATTTTTTTATGACATTGAAAATATTAAAATGAGTATTTCTGCCTTTCAAGGGCATGCAGCACTGGCACACATTGTATACCCCTCCAAAGTAAATGACATTGATTTTTTGTCCAAAATTATTATTGGTCCCCTAAGGAGGAGCATAGACCTCATACAAAATTTGATAAGAAATTTCAGAAGCAGAGCACTTCCTAGATACCTCAAGGAAGAAATAAGAGATCTTATAATCAAAGCAGACATTAAAGAAGTTTGGAATTTAACTGAAGACCAAAAATCAGCCATTGCTGCCTGCTTTCACAAAGGTCCCCTCCTCAGAGGAGGGGCAGCAAACTTCAGGGGTAGGAAATTCAACTTCGGGGGCAGATTTCAGGGAAGAAGGTTCAGTTTCCTCAAAGGTAACCCTAACTTTAGATTCAAGTCTCAGCCGCTTAGAAGAGGTAATAGGCGAGGTGGGTACAGGGGGGGGGAGGTCACAAAATGGACAAGCTAATAGTTCAGGAGCCAGAGAAAAGAAAGACCATAGAAATTGAGCCATGCTCCGCACCAGCTCAAAAAGAAATTTTTTCAGCACCAGTATTCTATGCACCTGTTGATAACGATGTTTACTCAGCACCAGTTAATAATGAGCTTTGCTCAGCACCAGTTAATGAGCTTTGCTCAGCACCAGTTGATAACGAGCTTTGCTCAGCACCAGTGGTTAATGAGCTTTGCTCAGCACCAGATAATAACGAGTTTTGCTCCGCACCAGACCATCATGACATTGGGCCAAATGCTATAAATCAAGATAGAAGTAAAGAGACCTTGCCTTTGGCCTCAAAACCAATGAATAACTCCTCCCAGAGCCCCCCAGAGAATAGGATAGGTAAGTCATTATTGATGAATATTGATAGTTGGAGAAAGCTTCCTAATGCCTCTTTTGCTTGTAAAATTATCAATGAAGGGGTGAGAATTCCATTTAATAATAAACTTAAAGCCCAGAGGTCATTAAAAAGAACAGGTAAAGATAGATTTTATTCAATTAACAAGCGTAAAATATTGGAAAGTGAATGTGACAGACTGCTAAAACTAGGTGTCTTAGAGCAGATCCCCAGAACTTCCTTTTACTACTCCAACCACATATTTTATAAATTCAAACCAGATGGAACAGTACGACTAATCTTTGACATGAAGGTGCTCAACACCATGATTAAAAAACCTCCTTTTACCATGCTCAAGGCCAATACTATATTTCCCTATCTACATCTAAACTCTTGGGCCTGCAAACTAGATTTAAAAGATGCTTATTGGCACATTCCATTACATGCAAGTAGCCAGAAATTTCTAACCTTCAAACTAGGTAAAAGGAAGTTCAAATGGACTGTGATACCCTTTGGACTAAAGACAGCACCTTATATTTTTTCAAAGATAATGTACACAGTGATCAAGTATATTAGAACTTCATATAACATCTTAATATTCAATTATCTTGATGACATTCTTATATTAGCAAAAGATTATGTAAAATGTAAAAATCACATTCAGCTAGTCATTAAGATCTTGTCAGACTTAGGATGGAATATCTCACTTAAAAAATCTACAATTGAACCGACTCAAAGAATTGAATTTTTAGGAGTGCATTACAATATGATTAAGAAAACTATGAATCCCAGTGGGAAAAACATAGAGAAGTGTGTCGAATTGGCCAAAGCTTTCTCCAACTGTTAAATCCGACCTGCATTCCTATCAAATGTTAATCGGAGCTTTAAATTTTAGTGCATCCTATACAAGCTTGGGAAGATTCCATCTTAAATATCTCCACAGATACCACAGTTATTTTAATTCAGGGTACAAAATCATTCCCCACACCTTCAAAAAATACCTAAAGCCATGGGAACAGAGACAAATGTACAGAGAGATTAACATACCAAAACCACAGATAGATGCAGAACTTTTCACTGACGCTTCCAACCAGGGTTGGGGAGGTGCATTAGTAATAGCGGGTAATATGCTCTCAATAAATGGAACTTGGACAAATGAAGAATCCTCCCTTCACATCAATGTAAGAGAGTTATTAGCTTGCTTCTATTCTTTGGAACACTTCATCACAAGGTTATACAACAAGGTAGTCTTAATACATGTTGATTCAAAGGTTACTAATTGTTGGCTAAGGAAACAGGGTAGTATCAGAAACAAGTTAGCCCATGAACTAGTCAGGAAAATACTTAGTACCATGAAGGATCACAACATACAGATAAATTCCAGATGGATCAGGGGAGTAAGTAACACCATCGCAGACTCACTTTCCAGGGACCTGGGTTCCATTCACACAGAAACTTCCCTCAGTGACAGTCTATTCTCCTTAATCTGCTCTGACTTCAATTTCACCCCGGAAATAGATCTGTTCTCAAATGGCTTCAATACTAAGTGCAAAAAGTTTTGTTCATCTCTTCCAAACCAAAAAGCCATCAGCAATAATGCACTTACGATTAGCTGGAAGGGATCAACACCTCTCTATGTCTTTCCACCAGGATTCTTACTACACAAAGTAGCTTTTAAAATCAATAAAGAATGCAATAATAATATGCTTTTCTGCACCATATCGCAGGGGACGGAACCATGGATTCCATTAGTGAAGTCAGTCGCGAAGCAGCACAAACGATATATTGTGAAGATCGAAGACTACCAGATAGTTCTCAAGGATTGTATCTCACCCTCAGCAAAGCTCCAATCAACTTTGATCGCCTTCAAAATTTAAAGGATCAGCTCCCTAACGTCTTTCCTCCTGAGGTTTGCTCCAAAATTGCTGTCAGCTTGAGGGACAGCTCCTTGCACAAGTATGAAAACCTATACAACATTTTTAAAAGTTTCATTCACAAGGAGTATGGAAGAGACAACAAATTCCCCTGTTAGCAATTATTTTATTTTTCAATCACCTTATAGACAAGGGTCTGTCTTACAACACCCTGAAGAGCTACAGAGCAGCTTTAGGTCCTATCTTGTCAGGCTATTTCCCAGGTTACTGTCTTGCAGAGGACAAATATGTCAAAGCAATGATATCGGGAGTTAATAGAAGGAAACCTAGAAATTCTCACCAGTTCCCTGGCTGGGATCTAGACAAAGTAATTTCGTTTCTCAACACCACGAGAGATAACTCTACCTTACTACTGACACAGAAAACCTTGTTCCTAGTAGCCTTAGCTTGCCCTTTAAGAGCTAATCAATTTAACAATCTCAGCATTTCCAGGAGCACCTTCACCCCAGAACACATTGTCTTACGGAACCACCCTTCCTTCATGGCCAAAAACCAAAAGAACAACTACACGCCAATAGAGATCAGCTTTAGGAAGCTTCCTAACAGACCAAAAATATGTCCAGTCAGACAATTGAACTTCTATTTGGAATACACAAACAAAGTCTGTATGGAAAGAAACATAGACAGGAAAGACCACATATGGCTAGATGAACACTTCAAGATAATGTCTCTACAAAAAATGAGAACTTTTTAGGGAGTGCATTTTCAGAGCCGACCCAAATGCAACTAAACAGTCAACGAATTTTCACTCTATAAGGGGTCAAGCTTCATCAAGACTGCTATACAATGGAGTATCTATACAAGAAATCATGTCCAGAATGAATTGGAGAAGCGACTCTGTCTTCAGCTCTTACTATGCTCTCCTCGGCTTACAGGGAGCTTTCGATGCTGTGGTCGCTGGACTTCATCTTCAAGCCCCCTGAAGCATCTGCCTAGCTACCACTGGTGAGTCCGGAAGGTTGAGACCTCCCTCTCCAGAACTGTAAGTTTACTTGTGAACGAAGGTTCTGGAGTGGGAGGTGAGACCTTCCGGACTCAAAGTCTGGGTCACCCTCCAACCCTTCCCCCGTGAGCCGAGGAGACCATGTACAGTACTTAGGAGGGAATATTCTAACAACTTCATAATTCAACAGAGTAGGCTATATACAAGAACACACACATACAATCACTATTATTCCACAGAAAACAAACTAACTGGAATCTTTCAATATTCATATCAACCAAGAGAGCACAAGAAGATTGAATTTACTAGTAAAAAGACCTTTATGTCCAACAATTTGCACCTTCACAGTAATTCCTTCATAACTTGCACTACCAAGGTAAGCTCAACCACTTCTGTGTTATTTTTTGTTCTATTACAACTTCAAAAATGTGACTTCCATTGCCGAGTCAACCCGCTCGTCCCTGGTAACTCCGCCCAAGGGGGCGTGGTTTGGGGCTCGCGCCGCCGCTTGGGGGGGTTCCAGGGGGGGGTGTATAAGCTACCACTGGTGAGTCCGGAAGGTCTCACCTCCCACTCCAGAACCTTCGTTCACAAGTAAACTTACAGTTACCCAAATTCCAATAGAGACAAACTACGATGATTTATATAAAGCATTTGAGTGCTATGGATGTATAAAAGAAATAAGGATGAAACTTGAAGATGAAAAATGGGATTCATGGATATCTTACAGTAGTTATGACGAAGCTTTTAGTGCAATAAGTAACATGAATAATATTAAAATTAATAACGTGAATGTTGCAGCTGCTCTCTGCATTAAGGTACCAAAGGATTTAGATATATATAGGCCTGCCGATTGGTTGGAAAAGACGCGGATTTAGTTATGCCCTCCCAGAGTAAGCCAAAACCACCAATGTGGCTTACAGCTGAATGAAAGGGGGTTACATGGTATTATTTTAAAATATGCATTGATTCAGAAAAAAGTAGGAACTATTGCACCGGGCGATATATCTCGTTTTGGAAAAAAAAGTTTCCTAATCCATGCCAAATCAAGTACAGTCTGTAATACTGTCCAATATAAAAACATCTAATGATGATATTAAGTTAGATGTCAAACCCCACCTATATTTTAGCTACGGAAGGAGAGTAGTTTTTAAGAGATCTGTATGAATTTACAGAGGAGGAGATACTGGCAGTGTGTCCATTAAATGTATAGAAAGTTCACAAAGTCCCAGGTACATCAACGATAATCCTTACGTTCTAGGATGCTGATGTACCTTTCCATATTATTATTGAAAACGAAATTATTAAAGTAAGACCATTCAAGCAGAAGCCACTGCAATGTTTTAATTATTTTAAATTTGGGCACCTGTCTAAGGTTTGCAAAAATGAGAAAATGTGTGGTATATGCTCCAAATCTTACCATGGAGAATGTGCACATGGAGCCAGTTGTTTAAATTGCAACTCAAATAATAAATCTAGACAAGAGCTGCGAGCTATATAAGTTGGAGGAGGCTGCCCTCAACAAATCGAATTTAGAGCATATAAGTGTGGGACATGCCAAAAGACTATAAAAATCAAATACGTATGCTAAGGCATTAAAATCAAACCAACCTAGTTCTGCCAACAGCTCTAGAAAAAGTATACCATCTGATAAAATGACAAATAACGAGGTAAGCATATTACCTCCTGAGGCTTTACCACAGTGTATTAACACTAGGGCAATGCCCATTGCTGTACAGCCTTCGTCCCCCATTACAAAAACTAGTACAAACCTCTCTCAGGCCATGTCCTTGCCTGATTTGATGTAGGTTCCACTTAAGACCAACTTAGCTGATGCACCTGTTGTTGTTGTGGGAACGGTGCAAAAACCTAGAATCCCACCATGTATTAATCGTAAAAGAGAGAGACCTCCATCTCTCTCCCTCCCCCTTCATTAGAAACAAAGTTATGACGTAAAATAAATTTGATGTTTAGTCTGTTGATGTTTCTAATGAACCAGAATATAAACTGAATGAATCAGAAATACAAGTTGAGGTCCACCATCTGCCTCAACAAATAGATCAAAAGGATACAAAGAAAAACACAAACCTAATAACAAGACCATCTCTGAAGAAACCTACAGGTAATAATGTTAGATTAAAATCTGCTAAAGGGAAGACCTCATCCAAGATGTCTTCCAGAAATAATCCATAGTTTTCTCCTCCATGTTGCAATGAAACTGTCAGGGTTTAAGGGCGAAATATGTAGAACTTAAGCTCCTAATTCATGAACATTCCCCCATAATTGTATGTCTACAGGAAAGTAAGCTTGATGATAACACTCCTAGTCCTCGAGAGTATGTTAGCTATCTGAGTAGTACATCCAGACCTGGATATATACAGTAAAGGTCAATGAATCCCATGTGTAAGTGAAGTTAAATTTTTAGGTTTGATATTTGATTGTAGGCTTACATGGGTTTCTCACTTAAAAGCGTTAAAAGCTAAATGTCTTGAGGCTTTGAATATTTCAAAAAGTATTGTCCCATACATTGTGGGGGCAGACTGCAATACTAATTTTCCAAAATTAGTTATGGATGTGAAATATACTCCTCAGCCACCCCAAGCCAGTTAAAAATATTTGATTCAACACATCATGCTGGTATTAGATTGTCCACAGGAGCGTTTAGAACCTCCCCTATCCCAAGTCTCCTTGTTGATGCTGGAGAGTTCCCTCTAGACCTTTACCAAATCTCTTCTATTATTCGGTATTGGTTTAGATTGCAAAGACTCCCTAATCTTTTAGCCTTTCAGACTGCAAGCCTTATAAAGCACTCAACATACTTTGAGCTGCACCCGAAATCTCCTCAACCTTGTGGCTTTCGGGTGAAACAATTATTAAACGAAATCTCCTCAACCTTATGGCTTTCGGGTGAAACAATTATTAAGGTCTTGATATTATTAGAATTAAGGTGCTTCCATTTAAGGTATCATCAACGCCTCCATGGAAATTACCAGAGGTATCTTTTTGTAAATACTTTATTGGAGTTAAGGATAAAATGACTGACGTAGAATCCAGGTCTCTCTTTATGGATCACGTTGCGGAACATAGGGGATCGACTTTTCTATATACTGATGGCTCCAAATCTGATGCTGGCATGGATTTGGAGTACATAGTAATGGTTTTAATTGTAGGGGTGCACTTCCTCTAACACCTTCCATATTTACTGCTGAACTGTATGGCATACTAACCGCTATTGAGAAAATAGCGTTGGAAAAGGAGGGTAATTTTATATTTTCAGTGATGCAAGGAGTGTTCAAGCTTTAGAAGTTTTTAATTCTAGTAACCCTCTAGTTTTAAAGATTTTAGAATGGCTTTTTATTATTAAATGAGAGGTATAATGGTTCGATTTTGTTGGGTTCCAGTGCTCGTAGGTGTGTTTGGGAATGAGAAGGCAGATTTACTGGTGAAGAATGCAGCATCCGAGTTACTACCAAGAAGGTATCACATTCCCTGTAATGATTTCCTACCTACCATCAAGAAATTGTTTTGTAATAGTTGGCAACAGCACTGGGATAGTCTAGATGGCAATAAAATGAGAGAAGTAACAAATGTCATATCTCCTTGGAGGTATGACATGATGCCCCGAAAATGGGAGACTTTTCTTTGTCGTCTCCGTATTGGTCACACTTGGTTGACACAAGTTTCCTCTGTAGGGCCAACACCAACCGTATTTAGACGACTGTTTAGTACCTTTAACAGTGAGGCATTTGTTGACCGAATGCCCTAATTATAATAACTTAAGAAATGGATATCTGTTTGAGATGGATGTCTGTTTGAGGCTAGAGGTGAGGATGGCAGGTTCATTCTTGCCAAGTTTCTTGGACGTGTGCTACTATGCAAGCGGCATTTTTAGATTCATTTCAGAAGCCGGTCTTCTGAAGACTATTTAACTTTTATAATGATATCTTAACTTTAATGGTTTTAATTGAATTCTTTTATTTTTCATATATAATAAATGATATCAGCGTCAATGACCTTAGATGTCAGGATGCCAGAAAACTTTCAATCAATCATAACTGCATATGGCCATAACAATTTTGGTAACTTAGATTGAATTACCAGACACCTTCCCATCTCAAATAGAGTTCTCCAATTTCTCTCAACCATGCCATTTTGGTGCGGCGAATATGAAGCAGACTTTTCATGATTAATTCTATTATCAATAAGTGCATTGGTAAAATCATGACATGTATACTCTGACCTGTTTTCAGATCTTAGTCTTAATTTTTCTATACGGAGAGTCTGACAAAAATTTCTTCAATGGAAAAGTTGCATCACTTTAGTTTTTCAGGAAATACACAAGTTATCCCTGTAAAATCATCTGTAAATGTTAAAGCATATCTAAACAATTCACCTGAAACAGGTTGTATTGTACCTGCTAAATCAGTGGGTACAAATTCTAAGGGAACTTCAGATCTTAGTATCTCTGTTTCTAGTTTGTTTCATTTTACCTAACACACAATCACAATTATCAGGTTTAGCGTTGTGAATGAAATTTTCATGGCCTTTGTTACACTTTCCAGCTTTAAAATATCATAATAGTTGAAATGTCCTAAGATTTTAAGCCACTCTTCAAATCACATGCATAATTAACACTCAAATCACATGCATAATTAACACTCAACATTGATATGCAATTTTCTACACTTTTCAATGTAAAATTTTATATCACTCATCAATTAATTCAGCAGAATCAGAATAAAAAAATCACTTTAGAACCCTTCTCAGTTGCAGCTTGAACAGAGAAATTTTCTGAGGATATGTTGGGAGGAGCAGTGCATTTTTCAGCTTCACATTACAATGCCGGTCATCGCTGTCTATCATCTTGATCATGGCATCTCCTCTTTTCACTGCCACATTGTTGCACCTTGTTCCATCAGCCAGTTCAATAAAGCGTGTCTCTGGTTTGAACGTTTCATCAAAGCGAGTAAATTTTGACTCTACCAATAGCATGTTTGGTTTGGACTTGCTACCATTTTCATATTGCTGCTCACTTTAAATATAAATGAGTTATGATCACCTGCGGTTTCTTCATTAACCAAACTGTTTATCCTCTCATTATACCCACTTGACCTTCCTTGACGTCTACATGTCTTGGTATAATGAGTAGAATTTTGACAGTTCAGACATCATCTTCCTTTCGGCTTGTTTATGCAATTTGAAAAAAAGTCCTGTTTCACCACACTTATAAGATGCCTTGTTTCTCCAGTTAGCTGGCTTCATAACATGATCATTTCTTTCTATCCTCCTACATGCTTCTGTATCTTGTAAACTGCGTAGGGCTGCTTTAAACTTTGTAAATGTCTGCTCCCTTTCACCCTGAGTAATAACTACTACAAATGCATTGTAATTGTCTGGTAAGCCTTTTAACACCATTGCTATCAGTAGACTACAGTATCACAAATTGTTTCACCTGCACTCTTCAATGAAGTGGCCGCGGTTCAATATAATATAATATATAATATAGCTTGTAACAGTCTCGGTTTCGTCTTTGTTTAAAGATGACAATTCGTGTATAGTGATATGATATGTGGCTTACTTGAACTAGCTTAATGTTGCTTGAGGATCTTCAGTGTTTTCCTTCCATCGTCGTCAGCATCCCTTATCACTAGTGCTAGACTTGTCTCGTCAAGAAATTGAATAATAAATTCAGCAAATGCTTCCCCATTTTTCTCAGTGTCAACTTCTTGATCTAACAGCGTGCAGAAAACAGCTTGCAATTTTCTCAGTCTTGGGTATCCAAGAAATTTCCCTTCCCACTGCTCAAATTTCCATCCATCGCTATCAAAGTATAATCTCGTCCATTTATTCTGAGCGTTGGGCCCATAACCTGTTATATTCCCGGCCATGGTTAAGAGAGAGAGAGAAAAAAAAAAGAAGTCTTCATGTCTTGGTCTAACTTTCCAAGTGATCTTTTATTACGTCACCAAAGTACAAAGTTACCTCGTTACTATGGAACAGCTTATAAATACAGAACTAATATATGCGATCATTCCAACAGTTAAATGCTCCCGAATGAACACCATAAAACAACTGTGGAGGTCATGTAGAGAGTAGGGTTCCCCTGCTGTACAGGACCAGATAAGCCACCCTTAAAATAAAGTATATCAAAGTATATTTGGATTAAACATATTGTGGTGTATCTTAGCATCTTTCCTAAATTTTCAGAACAGTTGTCTTTTTTAAGTTTTGTAAATAGTAGTATATAGAATATTTCAGAAATCTTATCGTTATGAGATATATGGTAGATCTTTATAAATCACCTGGTGACTTAATATAGATTGTCTGAATCTATTTTTTTCTATCAGAAGTTATTAATGTCGATGTTATGGAAGTTAGCGTGAATTTATAAATTATCATCCGAAGTGCCCTATCAAGGGAAAAAAAAAAACCATAATGGAGATTTTGGTAATGAAACTGAAATAAATGTATGTCCTGGACGTGGCAAGTATAGATTATAGATAGCCTGTTGTAAAGTAGTAGTAGCTTTGATGTTTGGTTGCCAGAGATTTCTGGTCTCGGTCTCTTCACTATATGGAAGCTACGCCTTGGGCTGAGGTACGTTCTCTGCATACCAAACACCTTGCCAAAGGCCTTCCCCTTCTAGAGTCTTACTCTTGGGTTGTTTCCATTCCTCGTTCTCTTCTTCCTTCTCCTTTCTATACGGTGCGTAAAAGATTCATATAGCAGGATATGGGATAAGTGTAATCTTGGAGACCAAAAAAGTTTAGCGTGGAAGAAGCTTAGAACATTGAAATTTGTTGTAAAAATTAGAAACATCGAGAAGTTCGATAAAGTCTCAAATATTCACCGAAGTGAACAAACTTTTGTTGTCGTTATATGTCACTTGTTTTATTTATTCTATTTTAATACTTATTTACATTTGTATATGGCTTGATCTTGGTTTTGCCTCACTGTGCTTCTAGCCTTATTTGGCTGTTTCCATTTAGGGTTTTTGCTTGGTATGTGATATCAGCATAATGCATGCCAATAATAATTGCTATTATTAACAAGTGATGATGATGATAGCAATTTTAGCTTCTAATTTAGTTTTTAATCCTTGAGAGGGCCCAAACATTAAGCATTAAAAATTTAGGACCTAATTGTATTGTTCATTTCGCAGATTTAAGTAATGAAAACTAAAGGAAAACTGAAGATTATTTTAGTCAAACTCTTACTCTTGTTAATTGGCAAGTAGATGATTCTACATAAGAAAGGGGAAGAAAAATAGACCTGGATGGAGAAGGCAGTAATTCCATTATGCAAACATAATACAACGAATAAAATATTTAAAAGTAGTTATGTTCATATTTTTTCCTTAGAGCGGGTCGTGGTGCTGAAAGGGCTTACCCGTATTTTTAATTGATTGGATGTTGCTAGTTCCATAGATTTTCAAGAGTTTTTTTGTCGACGTAGTTTGTCATTTCTTGAGTCACCCATCCAATTACTTATCGGGCACAATGTTGCATAATTTAGTTTATCGAATAGCTAGCCGTTTAGTACTCTATATTAACGTTAAAACTGACATAACTAAAATTTCGAACGTCTTAATTTCAATAAAATTGTTTGAATATTAATAAAAGATACGCAAGCTAAACTAATGCTCTCTCTCTCTCTCTCTCTCTCTCTCTCTCTCTCTCTCTCTCTCTCTCTCTCTCTCTCTCTCTCTCTCTCTCTCTCTCTCTCATGGCTTTTTTGAATCGTAGCAATCTTGAACTCAATCGTACCATTTCGTCTGCTCTTAATTGAATAATATACCCATTTCCAACTATCAGTCTGACCTTTTGGAAATCAATAGAAGAAACCAATACCGAAAGAATACAACATTCGTAAGGGTTGGTTTCAGGAGACTTGTCGTGTGGTCTTGTCTTTCATTGCGTGACCTTTTCCTCTTGTTTGTGGAGATGGCTCATCACAATATTCACTACAGTCTCGGAAATCATTCTGGTGTGCGTACATTATAAAATTGTTTATTACTATGGTCACGTTTATTTGAAGAAAAAAAATAATAAACTGTAGTTGTGTTCGTTCACGAAAAATTCAGTTTTATAAATGTTTCATATTTGTAGAAAATTTTAGTACTTTAATTGTGGGCGATTACAGTATTATGTAATGGAAATGTACAACTTTGTTGTTTTTTCTTTGTTACATTTGTGTTATGAGTTCATTATTTGTAAAGCCATATCGTACCAACACCATATTTTCCATGCTACTTAAAACTTGTGTAATCAAGAACTGCAACTTTTTTTTTTATTTGTAGTTCTATGATTAATCAGAGCCCGATTGTACAGTATACAACAAAATTCGTTATACCTGAATTCAGCGATTTTCGTTCGAAAGTCACTAACTGGCAAATCTTACTTTCTTCACTTTTTTTAATGAGACCAGGTATCCGAGACGAACCATTTTGAAACTTCGGTCAATAAAAGATACAATTCATTAAGCATGATTTTAGAGAATTAATGCTATGTTTGCTATCAAATTATCAGCTAAATCATTATGGAAAAAAAATAACCCAATAATCTTCATGATAAAAGTGAAGAGAAATAATTACTTAGTTACTTTTTAACCACCATAGTCATGTATTTAACGTAAAAACTCTGTCGGAAACTATAACTTTAGTTGAGCGGTATTTCACCAGATTTTCGAAAATAAAGACATAACCATTCGACGAAACAACTATGTATACATGACTAAAAAAATACACTGAAGGAGACATTAATAAGCCATCCTAGGAGATGGGAGACTCCGCTACGCAACCCCAGAAGGAAACGAAGAGTTAACTATTTTTATAACAAAGCATTCATTTTCCTAAGCATTTACCATTCGCAATAGTACACAAACCATCATGAGCGAATGCTTATCATCTTGGGAGTCTATGCGTGAGGAAAATATTTATAATAGATTGGTTGACATTATTCCCAGAAGGAATAAACAACCTAGACACCCTCTCTCTCTCTCTCTCTCTCTCTCTCTCTCTCTCTCTCTCTCTCTCTCTCTCTCTCTCTCTCTCTCTCTCTCTCTCTCTCTCTCTCTCTCTCTATATATATATATATATATATATATATATATATATATATAATATATATATATATATATATATAAATATATATATATAATATATACATATATATATATGTATATATATATATATATATATATATATATATATATATATATATATATATATATATATATATATATATATATATATACACACACACACATTGCCCAAGCACATTATACCAAGAAAATAATGGCGTCTTTAAAAAAAAAGATGGAACTGTCTTTATTCTAATTATTTTACTAGTATTTGCGTGTTTGATTTTTCACTTAGGCCTATGTATTTCAAAGACTTAAATTATACCGGTCTACCAATTACTTAATCTATAACTTTTGTATTATCAGTCTTAATGAGTATCTACTACCGTACTTGCTTTATTAATGCCTTTCGGAAGCTTCGTCTTTTGAAATTTGATTAGCATTTAGTTAGACCGAACTTGTGAAGGTTTAAATGGTTCAATTTGCCCTTCCTTGCCTTACTTTTATATGCGACTTGAACTTAGCGCTTCTGATTATATAATTCTTTCTTAAGCCTTTAGGCGTAGAGAGAAAAAAAAAGAAGGATGTGTACTACACCTAGAGTGTGAAGAAATTTCACATATCGTACTTTATGACCAGATAGACACCCTTTATAAGTTACAAGATTTGATGCAAATTTATATTGCTGCTATTTGTCCTATAACCATGCCCTAATATGTTATAAAGCTAAGACTCCAGAGCCATATTATTATTATTATTATTATTATTATTATTATTATTATTATTATTATTCGAGATAAGTTGTTACTGTAGAATCTGCACATTATAGCTTTTGGTGAAGATGCCTGACCTGATTATAGACTTCCGTTCGTGAAGTAAATAATAAAAGTAGAATTAATTATATTTCTAATATCGAAGATAACTCGCCACCTAGCGTTGACTATAACCTACGGTTTGGCTTAATACAGTAATTTATTGCAAGTTTCAAGACCACAACCCTAACTAGGTTTTTCATTATAAACAAAACGACAAAACCAATATTTAATAATAACTTTGATTCATATCCCAAATGCATAAGATGTTACCAGTAGACTATAGTGCTAACCTTGATTTTTTTCGCTATACGCTTTCTTTCTCTTTCTCCCTCTATCCTTACAGACAGTTCCACTAATAGTCAGTGTCACGGTGGAAGTGATTTGTGCTGCACTAACGTATTTAATATTTGTTCTGGAATATTCTAGCACGATCTTTTTAAAATCTTATATTTTTTTTATTATAAAATTTCACACAATAGACCAACGTTATCTTATACATGTTTGCAGAGTGAAATATAAGTTTTAATACTAAGTGGTAAAAGGAACAACGCTTGTCGATGCAAAAAAATGAAAATAAAATAGTATCAGCAATTTTGCTGCATACTGTACTTGACATAAATTAACTCGCGTTATTGTAATATTCGAGTTTGTTTTAAAAGTATGTCATTTGTATTAGTACATTGTTTTATTAGTGTAAGGTATTACAATACTATTATTAAGTCATTCTGATTGGTTAAAAATGCAGCTTTAACATTCAATAAGAAAGGTTTTAATCGAATGAGATATATTTCCGTGACCATTGCATGACATTGCACATACCTTGTTACCCTAAAATCTACAAAACTGTTTGTGCCATACGTTTTATATATGTATCCCAATATTTTTTAGGAAATTAATTTTGAATAGTTTCCATAACGATATTCCGGTTTTTCTTCGTTTCGCGCCTGATTGGTTGGTCGAGTTAGTCTTGAAATTTTTCCATATAATCTTAATTTTGAATAATTGCCTTAATTTATTTGGTATATTTCCTTTCGAAATAAATATATTGTTATTTTACATTTACTGTATGTATTCAGTAATATTAAAACTTCGATTACAACTTTTTCTATAAATCTGTGCCTTTTTGTGATTTTTGATTCCGCGATTGATAGATAAAGCTTTCTCATTTTCTTACAAGTTTATCTTTACAGGGTTATTTAATTTGTTTGTGAAGTGTTAATTAGCGATGATTAAAACTGCAGTTGAATTATATAATAATTCTTTTTATTTTCAGTTTTAATATGTCCGATAATTAATGGGAAATGTATATGGAATCGGTTTGTTTTTAGTGAATCCTTTTCTCCATCTTTTAAATAATTTTTATTTTAGATGATTCTTATAATAATTTCGAATCTCTTGTTTATCTTGAGTAAAATCGTCAGATTCGTGATTCATGTTAAGAACTTTATTAATATTGTGATCACAGAAAAGTGTGTTTAGAATATTGGTAAATGGTAAATAGAAAAAATAAAAAATTACCAGTGTTAGTTGACAAATGAAATCCATAATTTACATAATAGGTACATGTTCCAATTTTACTCTTGCTGATTATTATATATATATATATATATATATATATATATATATATGTGTGTGTGTGTATATATATATATATATATATATATATATATATATATGTATATAAATATATATATATATATATATATATATATATGTATATAAATATATATATATATATATATATATATATATGTATATAAATATATATATATATATATATATATATGTATATAAATATATATATATATATATATATAAATATATATATATGTATATAAATATATATATATATATGTATATAAATATATATATATATATATATATATATATATATGTATATATATATATATATATATATATATGTATATATATATATATATATATATATATATATATATATATGTATATATATAATATATGTATATATATATGTATATATATATATATATATGTATATATATATCTATATATATATAAATATATATATATATATATATATATATATGTATATAAATATATATATATATATATATATATATATATATATATATATATATATGTATATATATATATATCTATCTATATATATATATATATATATATATATATATATATATCTATATATATATATATATATATCTATATATATATATATATATATATATCTATATATATATATATATATATATATATATATCTATATATATATATATATATCTATATATATGTATGTATATACACACTTTTTTTGCGAATGGTTACTGATAAACCGCAACTCAAAATCTGGGTAATAAAATTGAAATTTGTTTTATGTGCAAAATGAATGCCAAATTAAAAAGCCGCATATTCTTTTAAACAACCTGCATACCAGCCATATAAGATTAGTCTCATTCCTGGTTCTCGTTTGAAAAATCTACTTTAGATAATGACAACAGAATTAAACGATGAAATAAGTCTTAGAATTTAAAGTTACTGCAAATTTAGATTCTCTATCAAAATTAAATGGTAACTAATCGAAAAGATTTTGTACTGTTTTTATAATCACTAACAATATGTTGCGAATTTCTTTCAAACTTTATTAAAGTAGAATTTTTCCAGTACTGATCCGAATCTTTTTGACTTGTGGCAGTATAGCCTTTTTCCGATATTATTGGCTTCCTGGATCCTAAAAGTTTCAAAATGATTCAACTTTGGTTATTTCACATTTTTATTTTGGTTTTGGGAATGCTAATGATATAAGAAAAGTTAAGTTTCCCGTTTGCAGCTGTTAGAATATTCAAATTGCTAGCTTGAGCCACAGTTTTGCTATAAAGCGTTACTTCTCTGATAGAAAAATTTGAGTATCGTTTGATATGTTTCATCTTTTCAAGTGTAACAAGGCTAAGTTGGTATAATGTCATCCAGTCGATGATCATGCACTTACTTCTAATTTGTGTGTGAGTTTACTCAAGATATCCACTAGTTCTCTGTCAGCAGATATGATAGTTATCGATCCTAGGATGTAGAGAAGGGATTATTATCCTTCACTGGACACCTAATACAGCTTGGATACTGCTGTACATACCACACGTTTCTTTGTTGCTTCTCATTAACATCTTCTTCCTACTACTTTTTGCTTAGTTAATAAAACTTTTTTTGTCTTTTAACAAAATTGTGAATTAGAAAGTTTTATATTGTTCTTAGAGGGAAAACTAAAGGCATAAAATTGCGTTTAATTTATCTTTGCAAAGAGGAATATGTATTTTCTCTTAGGTGTTACTGCACAAATTAATCTTAGTTTTCATATTTTTGGAATAAAGTCCTTCCTTTAGTTTCCAGGGACTTCATGGAGCTCTGCTCAAATTGCTCTTATTCAGCCACTGTAATTTCAGAATTACGATTCCTATTTGCCCTTTAGAGTACGAAAACGACTTTAAAAAGAACTGCTTATAACATCGCTCCCAAATCATGTGTGGGGCTCATTTGTTGCAAGCCGAATGTGACCTTTTGAAGTCCATTAATAATTCCTCACCACAAACCCCAGACCGACAGATGAGATATATTCGGCACTTGAAAATTTATTTTATTTATAAAATTTGAAAAGTTCTTTGGTCGAAGAAAACTGTAGTAGTTTTTCCTCTGATATTTCTTGTTTTCAGTAAATTCCCGTCATTGGTCGGAAATTGTAAAACTTTTATTTGGTAGGGATGGATGTTTGAGGACTGACCTTTGAATGATTCATCTAACAGACTTGCTTATTGACCTATTAGAAATTCGATATCGTCGGCCAGACTTTTTTTTTTTTTTTTCAATATAAAGCTATTACGTGTAGATTCCTTTGTAAGTCTATAAAATCTTGACTTTATAAATGCTTTGTTCGAGTTTGTCGTATATTATTCTAATGGCTGCGATTGTAAACTATTAAACACAGAGAGAGAGAGAGAGAGAGAGAGAGAGAGAGAGAGAGAGAGAGAGAGAGAGAGAGAGAGAGAGAGAGAGAGAGAGAGAGAGAGAGAGAGAGACCTGTTTCTTGAACTATGCATTATACCTTTGTTTACAAAAGCAGCGAGCTAAATACCTGATAGATATTAGAGATGGGTTAAAAGAGATTAAAGAAGGACGGTTGGGCTTGTAACCTTATACCATAGGACTTGCTAAGAACCAAATTTATTAACACCTAGAAGAGCCACATTTTTAAATTGGAAAATATACATGGTTTTATATATATATATATATATATATATATATATATATATATATATATAAATGTGTGTGTGTGTGTGTGTGTATGTATGTAATTTCCGGCGACTTAATTTCCAAATTTTACTTAACCTAGCCATTGGCTGATTTGCTTATTTCAATCTTTCACTAAACTCTAATACTAAAGACCCTGTATTAAAGATCGTAATTCCTAAATACTTGGATGATTCTACCATGCTAATCCTTCCTCCTTCCAATGGTATTTCATCTTCCATTGTTAAAGGCCAGGACAGGATAAGAAAGGAAACCATGATCGAGTACTCGAATGCCATATGTGGATGAGATCAAGATGAGGGGTAGATGGAGAGGGTTTAGCATGCTCTTTGCACTTCCCAAAAGAGATTAGTTCACCAAACGTTCAGCTGGGCACTAAAAGGCACTAGAAGAGTTTGAAGACCCAGGCCTACATGGCTGAGGACTATGAAGCGCGAAGTGGGAGATGATAAATGGAGAAGTATTGATTTAAAAGCTCAAGATAGAGAAGAGTGGCGAAATCTAACAAGAGTCCCTTTGCGTCAATAGGCTTGGGAGGAGATGGTGATGATGATGATGATATTTTATATATATTTATATATAAATTTATATATATAGTGTATATAAACATATATATGGTGTATATATACATATGTATGATTATATACATATGTTTATATATATATATATATATTATATATATATATATACATATATATATATATATGCATACATACACTGTATACTATAGTATATAGACATATATAGTATATAGATACTATATATATATATATATATATGTATATACTTTATATATATATATATATATATATATATATATATATATATATATATATATATATATATATATATATATATATATATATATATAATAGGGCCTTTGGTGGCATTATTGATAGCGACCTTGCCTTTCTTTTGAAGAGACTAGGGTTCCATCCCAATATGAGGTAGAAATATATTTCTATTTGAGCATGGTATTGTATTGATTTTTATTCTTATATAGTCGCACAAATTGCAATTAGAGTTCAATTAGGTGGACCGGAAAGTTTGGTAAAACGTGACTGTATGTTAGACAATGGTCGCAAAAGGTAAATCCTGAAATGCAGATAACAATAGCGTTGAATTCTCCATTTAGCCTCTGGTGGAATGATTGATTGCGACCTTGCTTCATATTTGGAAACTAGGATTCAATCCCAAGTACCCTGTGGAGTACGTTATCCAAAATGTTAGATTAATCTTTGGGTCATACCCAACATGACTACCGAATTTGGTCAATATCCGTGCTTTATATTTTGTGTAAAGTTTTTCACAAACAAACTGACAGAAAAGGTAGCAAGGGTTGGATTTTTCTTTTACAGCGAGATACTGACAGTCTACTGATTTAACCTAGGGAGCTGTTCGATCCACAACAAAGAGTGAAAACTCGAGTGTAGACTATCATTTAGTTCCTAGGTTGTTAATAGAGTTGTTCCGCAGATGTTATTGTGGTTAAATTGCGTAAATTTACAGTTAAATCTTAATTTGGGCAACAGCTCTTATGTGAAACTAGTGATTTCGAGTTTGTTCTGATCTATTCTTTTTCCAAATGTGATAAGCCTGTAATTTCTCCGGATAAGTACGTCCTGTGTATTTAGTCAGTTACTTCCTCCCATGTAGAAAAAAAAAGATTGGAAGTTGTGTTGCAGCTACATAAGAGGGCATTCAGTTTTAAAAGTCTCCAAGTTCTTGGAATATATAGAAATGGATTACTATAATTCTATACGTCTTCCATTAATACCGGGATCCTGTTTTCCGATATAAATTTTAGATATTCGTCCATTACATTGTACTTTTTGAGTTTGGAAATAACAAAAGGAGTTTTCGTATGATTATTATTATTATTATTATTATTATTATTATTATTATTATTATTATTATTATTATTATTAGCTAAGCTACAACCTTAGATAGGAAAACAGGATGCTATGATAAGCCCAAAGGTTCAAACAGGGAAAATTAGTCCAGTAATGATAAGAAATAAGGAAATAGATAAACTACAAGAGAAGTAATGAACAATTAGAGTAAAATATTCCAAGAACTTAAACATTAAAACAAATTTTTCATATGTTAACCATTAAAAGACCTAAGTCAGCCTGTTTTACATAAAAACATCTGCAAGTTCTACAGATTCAATTACCCGACTCTGAAGATCATTCCACAACTTGTTCACAGCTGGAATAAAACTTCTAGAATTCTGTGTAGTACTGAGCATCATGATGAAAGAGGCCTGAATATTATAACGAACTGCATACCTAGTGTTACTAACAGGATGGTACTGTCCGAGAAGATTTGAATGTAAAGGATGGTCAGAATTACGAAAAATCTTATTTAACTTGTATAACGAACTAAGTGAACGACGGTGCCAGAGATTGATATCCACTTCAGGAATAAGAAATTTAATAGGCCTTACGTTCCAGTCCAACAAATCAAGAGGCGAATCAGCAGCTGAAGACGGGACAGGAGAATACTAGAGCGAAAGAATTAAAACACCTCTTCAAAATGGTGCCGGGAAAAATCCCCCGAGGAAAAAATCCCTCGAAGGAAAAAATCTCCCATAGAAAAAATCCCCCCCAGTGATTATCCCCCGGAGGAAAAAATCCCCCAACACCAAATTCAAATGTATTTATAAAAGCAAAAGCTTTTAATTGGGAAATAAAAAAGAAAATAATGACGAATATTGAGTGTTTAAAAGAGTAGATTGCTCACTTATGCAAACGGTTTCCTTTAAATACTTAACGACTTTCACGTGGAAACTTTCAAAACTGGGAAATAAAACAACTACTTTAGAGCTTGTTAAAAATGTGAAATAACTCATCTAAGTAATTGTTTTACTTTAAATACTTCATTTGGAAAACCTTAGAACTAATTCTCTCATTACCTTTCTTTGTTATGACTTCTTTTGTAGCCTTATCTTATAAGTCAGTCAGCAAAGATACCTCCAAGCGAACTTTTCGCCATATATATGAAGAAATATAAAATCATTAACCCAATGAAATTTATCAGGTCTAACAAAGGTGGAATGAAATTAGTTTATGGAGGCTATGTTTATGTGAAACAAAGGGAATTGGCCAACAATGTGATGTCATATGAGTGTGAACTACGGCGTTCGAGGTCACAGTGCAAAGCCAAAATACAAGTGAAAGGCAATGAAGTACTTAGTAAAATCAATGAGCATACACAGGGCTCAAATGTGAACCGAATAGAAAGTATTAAAGTACTGCAAGAAATGAAGAGAAGAGCTAGAGATACAGAAGAGGCTCCTCAACAAATGATTTCTTAGGCCGTTGAGGGTATGGATGAAAGTGTTTCAGCAAGTCTGTAAGCCATTTGAGAAGAAACTTTCGACAGTGTAGACAACGAAGCCACAATTCACTTCCTGTGCCTCGAAATATTCAAGAGCTGGTTATTCCCGAATAGTATAAGTACACAAAAAGCTACGAGAATTTTCTTTTGTTCGATTCTGGCCCAGTAAACGAAATAATATTTATGTTCAGTACTGAAAAGAATGTCTCATATCTCAACTAATTTCAACATTGGTATATGGATGGGACATTTGGCGTCTCGCCAAGTTTCTTTTGCCAAGTGTATACTATACACGCTTTTATAGGTGGCCAAAGTGTACCATATCTCGATTATCTTTTGCCAAATAAAACATTAGCAACCTACACGTTTTTAGTCGAGAAGTTATTAAGTTTCAACAGTAATCTACATCCGAAAAGTATTTCCTTACACGGAAATCAACTTTAGCCAGAATATTTGCAGAAAGATTCAGGAAGTTGGTCTTGCACCATTGTATAACAGTGAAGCCAGCTTTTCTTTAAAAATGCGGAGGATTCCATCGCTAGCTTTTTATATACCAGATAAAGTAGCTGAAGCTTTTGAATCTTGCAGAATATTTACCTGAAGAATCAAATGATCAACTCGAAGATTCAGAAGACTCACAAGATTTGACGTAAGTGTTTAGAATATGCAATCAAGAGTGGAAGATGAGTTACCAAAAACCAATAATGCAGTGGAAGGTTGGGATCAAAGTTTTGCTTCATTAGTTGGTTGTTTCCATCCAAAATTTGGACTTTTGTACGCTTTATTCGTAAAGAACAGGCGTTACAAGAAGTTTATCACTCAGTTCCTTACTGGTCATCCTCGAGTGCAACAGAAAAAGGCATATAAGAACACTTCTCTACGGATAAAAAATGTTATAGATGCTTAGGAAAATCGTTCAATCGGAGATTTTTTGAAAGGAATATCTTTTAATCTTAGCTTCTAAATTAATAGTAACTGCCAAACTCTTAAATTTTATCTTTTAATCTTAGGTTTTTAAATAATGCTTAATTACATTATAGATTATGTTGCCATGTTGTTTTACATCTCGACATTTTTAATTTGTTGTATGAAAATATAATATATTACTTTACTGATACATGTTTTAATTTTTTACCTTTGGGGGATTTTTTCCTGCTGGAGATTATTGCTGGGGAAATATTTTCCATGGGGTATTTTTCCAACAGGGGATTTTTTCCTCGAGGGATTTTTTCCCAGAACCCTTCAAAATAGATTGATCACCGAAAATTTTGAAAGACTTTCTCAATAAGTCAATATTTTGTGCAATTGAAAAGGAGACAGATGGAGTAAAGAGTAAGTGAAT
>NC_090764.1:52521863-52524363 GCF_036898095.1 Palaemon carinicauda | reverse complement strand
GAGTTTGTCCATCGCTTTAAACCCAATCCGTTACTCTGATGCCAATGACTTCGTCAAGACTTGGGGGGGGGGGGTTCCTCCACATCCAAAGCTCTCATTACTCCGCCAAGTTGCTCTTAACCTTATACGGGTATAACTGTTGGCAAGCATGGATTGCTTAGATATACCGCCTAGCACGGTAATAGAATATATATATAATATATATATATATATATATATATATATATATATATATATATATATATATATATATATATATATAATATAATATATATATAATATAATATATATATAATATAATATATATATAATATAATATATATATAATATAATATATATATATATATATATATATATATATATGTGTATTATATATATGTGTATATATATATGCATATATATATATGCATATATATATATATATATATATATATATATATATATATATATATATATATATATATTTATATGCAGAAGAACCACAGGGAAAATGAAAATAAGAAATATACAATAAAGTCCTGACTAGTTTCGTGATACTTCCTCAGTCCTCTGAGGAAGTATCACGAAACTAGTCAGGACTTTATTGTATATTTCGTATTTTCATTTTCCTGTGGTTCTTCTGCATCTGAGCATCACGTTTTCCTGTGATTTTTACGCATATATATATATATATATATATATATATATATATATATATATATATATATATATATATATATAATGTCTATGTATATAAATGTATATATGTCTATATGTATATACATGTATACTGTATATAATGTCTCTATGTATATATATGTATATATGTCTATATGTATATATATGTATATATAATGTCTATATGTATATATATGTATATATGATGTCTATGTATATATAATGTATATGTATATTATGTAGGCTATATGTATATATAATGTATATGTATATGATGTATATATATGTACTTATGTTTATATATATATATATATATATATATATATATATATATATATATATATATATATATATATATATATATATATATGTATAATGTATATATAATGTATATAGGTATATATATGTATGTATATAGGTATATATATGTATGTATATATAATGTATATATGTATATATATGTATATATGTATGTATATATAATATATGTATATATATGTATATATAATATATATGTACAGTATATATGTATATATATATATATATATATATATATATATATATATATATATGTATATATATATGTACAGTATATTATGTATATATAATATATATGTACAGTATATATATATATATATATATATATATATATATATATATATATATGTATATATGTATATATAATATATTTGTATACATATGTATATATAATATATATGTATACATATGTATATATAATATATACGTATATATATATGTATATATCTGTACATATAATATATATGTATATATATTTATATATAATATATACAGTATGTATATATATGTATATATAATATATATGTATGTATAATATTTATGTATATATATGTGTGTATATAATATATATGTATATATGTGTGTATATAATATATATGTATATATGTGTATATAATATATATGTATATATGTGTGTATATAATATATATGTATATATGTGTGTATATAATATATATGTATATATATGTATATATAATATATATACATATATATGTATGTATAATTATGTATATATATGTATGTATAATATATATGTATATATATGTATGTATAATATATATGTATATATATGTATGTATAATATATATGTATATATATGTATATATAATATATATGTATATATATGTATGTATAATATATATGTATATATGTGTATATATATAATATATATACTGTATGATATATATAATTTTATATATATATACATAAATATACATATATATTATACATACATATATACATACATATATACATATATATATATATATATATTATATATACATATATACACATATATATGCATATATATAATATACATAATATAAATATAATATATATATATATTATATATATAAATATATATATAAATATATATATATATTATATATATGATATATAATATATAAAATATATATTATATATACATATATAGATACATATACATATATGTTATATACACATACATATATATTATATACACAATATTCACACAATATATATATACATATATATATATACATATATATATATATATATATATATATATATATATATATATATATATATATGTATATATATATATATATATATATATATATATATATATGTATATATATATATATATATATATATATATATATGTATATATATACATTTATATATTACATATATATACATATATATTATACATACTTATATTTACCAATATATACATATTATATATACATATGCATACATATATATATGCATACATATATATTATATATACGTAGACATATATATACATAAACATTATATACATATA
>NC_090764.1:52501863-52506863 GCF_036898095.1 Palaemon carinicauda | reverse complement strand
CGCTCACCCCCGGCAAGGCACTAATTCAGTAGACACTTCAAAAAAGACAAAGGACTAAAGAAGCTTATATAGAGAAATTAATGTCAAAGGCTCGAGTTAACTGTAGAAGTAGCTCGTCAAAATGTGGCTGCCCCTCCTTTGAAGATGAACTGCTTTCTGGAAGGTTGTTGAAGATGGCCCGGCCTTTGTGACCAAGCTCTTGCAATTCTGCAGCCTGAAGCCTTTTATGGGAGGTCATTGATAGCGAAAAATGTTTTCAACCCAGCGCATCCATAAGATCGCACGCGGATTATCTATGAGATTTGTGAGGGCCTACAGTAGACTGAGTTCCGATTGAAGATCTTGGTACAAGAAGGAATAGTTACCCTGTGGCGCACTCAAACATTATGGTCAGTTGCTGCTGCAGTTTCTTCTAAATTTCTCAACTTATTTTTATTTAATTTTATTTTTTGCATTGCAATTGTCCATTCAACTTTGGATATTAAGTCGAATAGTGTTAATATATAGACACATTATTGAACGCTAGCATAGTAAGAAAAGTTTTGTGAATTAAATGAGTGACATGTTTGTAGATTTTATTTTTAGAATGGCAGTGATGAAGAGAAGCTGAAGATTGTGCAAAGAATGAAGATTTCAATGGGGGAGGTGTGGATAACTCGGAAGTGAATGTTTACAAAAATGAGCTAGAAGGGGCAAATAGAATCGAGGGAGAGATGGAGTAGTAAATTATAATATTTGTGAAGGAATGATGGAAATGGTACATTTGTTTTGGTATTAAGGAGTAAATAGAATTGATTATGATAGGTAACAAAAAGCAAATCTCATAGTAAGGTGAAGCAATGGAGGAGGTAGGATGGAATTGATGCTATTGTTAGATTTATATTGAGAGTATTTTCATTCATTCTTGATGGCAATAATATATAATGTATGTGGAGTGATGAAGATTCTCATGGCGATATTTTCTTTAATCATTTAGTATTTTATTTAATGTAGAAAGACCAAGAGAAGGTAGTACAATAGGCTTGAAGGATGACGAAAGGTAAACGAAAAAAATATAAGGATGGAGAATGTATTCTAATACATTGAGGGTATATGGAAGATATAGATGGGATAGTAGTGTTGTAAAAGGAGACGAATTTACTTTTATTGGGTCCTATCTGTAGTTATATGCATCACCGATGCTGTGGAATTTTTCTAGATTACACAATGGGAGATTTTATGTACCATTTGATAATGCAGTTTCTTAATGAAAGGGAGAAGAAAGTTAATGAAGTGTTATAGTTGGACTAAAGAAATGATCATTTATTGGAATACCTCTTCCTGTTTTAAAAGTAATCTTTAAAATTACTAAAATGAAATTTTGAAGACCTCGATCGTCCTATTAATTAAAGCGTTCCCAAGAAACTAATGATGTGCCGCTCCCTTATTATTGTAAATCAGTAAAAATAGAGATTTCTAAAAATCTCTCTAATCTGGAAATCTGTTCAGATTTTAACATTGGTATTCCAGAACTTTCACTCTCTGGAATACCAGAGCTTTCATACACTGGCATAGTGCATCTACTTGTACCATCTTCAATCTGGGAACCTATTTGATGTTCCACATGCATGCTCAGACTGAGAATTAAATCACGTAAATAATCTTTTCATGGAATCATTCTATAATGTTTTTGATTTCTAAATTTCGAATGTATATCTGTCATTGGTCTTTATTTTTTTCTTTTTGAGGATTACAGTTTATTTTAAGTGTAGTTGGACACTGTAATTCTGAACCACCTCGCTCTGAGGAAATGTACCCTGTCAAACCCTTATTGTGGGTCAAGTAACCAAACAGGTGTCGTGGGCAAAAGTGGTGGGTGGGGCTAAATACAGGAACTCGCTGCACAGTAAGGACGGAGCAGAGTGCACTTCCTCGGAGTAAGGCGTACCAGGAATTCCTGTGTCCAACTGTACAATAGCTTCCAATTTTTGGAGATTAATTTTTATCCCAGAAAGTTTCCTTTGTGATTATTCAAGTCTTTCATGTGTACTTAAAAATTGTACTGTAACCCGGAATGTTGGCCAAATTCAAAATTGAACCCTAGTGAAATGGGATTGGCCTACTTTTTTGCCATACTCATTTTATGTTTATGGTATGCTAGAAGGTGTATATACATATATATATATATTAAATATATATATATATATATATATATATATATATATATAATGTATGTATGAATGTATGTATGTATGTATGTATATATATATGTATATATATGTATATATATATATATATATATATATATATATATATATATATATATATATATATAATTATAGTATATTAAATTTATTGTTTATCAGTGAGGCTGAATTGAAGCTACACGTCAGTTTTCAGTTTGATTCTAGGGTATTTGTGTTGCATGTAGCTTCAACAAATAAGAGGGGAGGATAATCAAAGGCCTGGCTTTCATAAAGAAGGATGTATTACAAATTCTGTATGTGCATACCGCTGCAGCTGGTGTAGATTAAAAAGTTGCTGGGAATTACAGCGAGCTCTGTATCGGTCTCATACTTGTGGTGCCGTTTACTTTAGTTAGGAAAACCATCAGTTTTCAGTCCGTAATGGTTCTTCAACTAATGAATGCTGCTATTTTCACTTCTTTAGCTTTACCTACTTGATCTGTATTTGGTATGGCCCATTCTTTGCAAATGGGAGAAACTAACTTAAAAGTGAAAACGGTATCACGGTTATGGACAACTTCATAGTCATTAGAATTGGATATTGTATGAAAATGTGGAAACCATTTTACATATCCAAATTCAAAATCACAGAAAAGCAAAAATTACGCATTTGTAAACAAAGAGATGATGCCCTTTCTCGGGATTATATATGCATTTTTCCCCAAACTTTAGCAACGTCTATAATCTTTGAATTGATTGATGCCGGCTTCAATCGGTTAATTCTCATATCCAATGAAATTATATTTTAAGAATTGAAAGAACTGGTAAATTTTTTAGCATCGAAAAAACATTTTGATATAAAGTTGAAATAACGAAGACACATTTTATAATAGCCTCTTGTAATTCAATGTGGTAAATCAACTTTTATGTTACCGATATTTGCCATTTTATAAATACCTTCATTGGTTATTTATCTGCTGTCAGCCATTAGGAAACCTTTATGGTTGATTGCCAAATTCTCTTCTTTGGTTTACTGTACTTACCTCTAGGTATATACCGGCTATGTAAGTTGTAGTAATTAAAACATGCTGTACCGTTATTTTCATACTACGCTGCTAACGATCACTGATTTAGTTTACCGCATTATAACTTTATCAATTTTCTTTTTGATCGACCTGTAAAGATTCTCGCGTGACAGGTGACGACATTTTATTGAAAAGGATATGTGTAGAGGATTGCATTACTGAATATTCAGCAAATTCAACGACACGAAACCCAGAGTAAGTAAACGAACCAGAGAGTTTCCATGTCGCGCAAATAAATGAACGGCCTGTCAGTGGAGTGACTATTTTTATGAATATTCAAATTTCTACCGAACGGTACTTTGGTGCGTTGTGTTGGCTGTCAATTTAGAGAGAGAGAGAGAGAGAGAGAGAGAGAGAGAGAGAGAGAGAGAGAGAGAGAGAGAGAGAACCTATCTTTTAATGACGGATACATGCAGACGCGCAAGCTAAAGTGAAGAATAAGATTAAATCTTCTTTTTCATATACTTGAATACCCTCATTTGACTTTGGAGTAAATGGTATAAAGAAGTCAACTTGAAAATAATTTTCCTTTTCTAGGTTGGTTTAAGTGACAATCTAATGGTGGCGTAAATGGAAGTTCATATTAATTTTATTCATAATAAATTTATTGAATACAACTTTTTAACATCGTCTACCAAGTGCTCCTGAAAACAGTCTGAAAACATTGTTTAGTATTTTGTAATTAAATTACTTAAGAAGGAAATGCAAAATTCTCAAAATTGTCTGCATTTTTTTTCCTAAAGGGTGATTGTTGAATATCTAATCCACAATACTAGCAAGCGATGTGAATTGTTTGAAGATAATGATCTTGATTTATAGTGCAATTCCTTCATTGCAGTAAATGGAATATTTTCTGCCAATTATTTTTTAATAGGATACGCCCTCATCTTATAGGGTGGGGGATTAACGAGCAATCTGAATAGAATATCACTTAAGTTCTTAATTGGATTCTAATTCCAAATGAATCTAGTGTTTCTTGGCTGAGGATTGAAGACATTTTTTTTCTTTTTAATAACTTTAGCTAAAACTGAGGCTAGTGGGTTCTCTGTCGTATTTAGAAGTATTAAAGATCTTTTATGTGACATTCTCGTCTGGTGGCGTAGCCAGGAAAAATATTAAAATTGATGTATTCTAAGATATAATTGACTTCTTTATACAAGAGAGACTTCTTGAAACTTCTGGGAAATACATGTAAAGAGTTGTCCTGGATCTTAAGTAAGCTTTCTCTTACTCTAAAGTTTTTTTTCTTAAATTAAGCATGCATATTCCCCCACCCCAGGGAGTACGCAACCAAGTTTTCACTTGTCATAACATTGTAATCTCTGTGATATTGAATCTGCTCGGTTGACCTATGAACCTCCAATGTTAATAATTTAAATATACTTTGCTTCGGATGAAATTAGTATATATTTTTTTACTATCGTCAATACTTCCATCTTTTCTGATTCCTCCTCGTAAAGCAAACTGCTTTAATTAAATGGTTTCTACATTCGCTTTGCATTGTCAAAATTTAGGGGTCATCACAAAGTGTCTCTGAACCCCGGATAAATGGGGGAGAGTTCGGGTAAATGGGGAGAGTTGCTGCCCGGTCTGAAAACTGTGGCAAAGACTAAATAATTAATTTGAAGTCAACAATGGAATACAGAAGGGGTTAGCCGTGCCCTGCAAGTAAAGCGCAGTAGTATATCCTGACAGCAGTGAGAAAATATGCAAAGGGTACGGCAGAAATCATGACTGTGGCTAAAGAGGT
>NC_090764.1:52484363-52491863 GCF_036898095.1 Palaemon carinicauda | reverse complement strand
GTTGCCAAAATGTATTGCTGAATCGTAATTTACCCTCTGACAATGACATTTAATAAAGTGCTGCATAATAAGACAAGAATATCTCCTCCTAAAGATTTACCATTGTGTATCAACAAAAAGACATTGTCCACCATTATCCAACCTTTATCCCCCATTACAAAAGATAGTACTAACCTCTCCCAGGCCATATCCTTGCCTGATTTAATGGAGAGTCCACTTGAAACAAAGTTATCAGGTGCACCTGTAGTGGGAAAGGTACAAAAACCTGGTAGCTCACAACCTATTAATTGGAAAAGAGTAAGACCTCCATCTCTCTCACCTCCTTCCATAAGAAATATTAGTTATGACATCAAATAATATGATGTTTTGTCTGTTGATGTTTCTGACCAATCAGAAGATAATTTAAATAAATCAGAAATTTAAGTTGAGGTTCACCATCCCCCTCAACAATTAGATCAAAAGGACATAAAGAAATTAACAAACACAAAACCCAATTTATCTAGACCATATCTAATATAACCACCGGGAAATAGTGTTAGATCCAAAATTGCTAATGGGAAGACTTCATCCAAAAGTTTATTTCCTCCATTTTGCAATGGGATTGTCAGGGTTTAAGGGTCAAATATGAAGAACTTAAGCTCTTAAATCACGAGCATTCCCTTATAATTATATGTCTACAGGAGAGCATGCTTGATGCTAATACCCCTTGTCCTCGCGAATAGATTAGCTATATAACACTATATGATCACCGAGTAGGGAGCCATGGCGGAAGTCTCATATACGTTTGTTGAGATGTTCCTCAAATATCTCTGTCTATCCGTATACCTCTGCAGGAAGTGGTTGTACAGATTGATTTAGGATGAAAATATAAAATTTGCTCTCTGTACTTGCCTCCAAATGATAACATATCGTATGGTAATTTAGTAGAGGTGATTCAACAACACTCTCAACTTTTTCTTTAATTTGAAGATTTGAGTAGTAAACATCCTTTGTGGGGTGATGTTTTACCAAAAAGCAGGGGCAATATTATATCATCAATTGTGGAAAACGAGGATGTTGGACTCCTTAATACAGGAGATCCCACACACTTCCATGTTTATACAGGTACCTTATCATGAATTGACCTTCAATTGCAAGCTCTAACTACCATCTTGATTTTGATTGGAGAACATTAAATGATTGGCATACTAGTGATCATGCACCAATCATTGTAAACACCAACAATGCTTCATATTTACAGAGATCGCGACGATGGAATCTTGACAAGGGGGACTGGGTTAAATATCGTGAGCTAAGTAAAATCTAGGGGAATGCAGAACTGTTTGAAAGTATTGATGATGCCATAGACCTACTGAATGAAACTCTACATAAAGCAGGAGTAAATTTGATTCCCAAAACCACAGGATTATTCAAACGACGACCAGTCCCGTGCTGGTTTTCAGAATTAACTGACTTGCATAGAGACACTAGAAAATCTCTCACTAGATTGCGTATATGCCATACTGATGAAAATTTGATAACTTAAAAAAATGTAGAACACAGTTCTGTCGCGCCATGAAAGAAGCTAGGCGTCAATCTTGGGTATCCTTTGGTTCCTCAGTCAACAGTGTGGAGGAAAATAAAAAAAATTGCCAGCAAATTTACCCCAAACCTATCACCAATGTTGAAGGTGAACGATCAGTATGTGACTGAAGCAAATGATGTTAGCAATGCCCTGGCTGATCATTTTCCAAATGTATCATGCAAGTGTGTAGCAGCTCCTGGTCACCAGTATAGGAGCATTGAAGAAAATTCTAAATTTTGCAACAGGAAGGGAAGAGTCTTATAATTCTCCTTTCACTGAAAGAGAATTTGATTCCGCACTTGCTACTTGTAACGATGCAGCACTGGACCCAATGGAATTCCATATGCAATGATTAAACATGTACATTTTAGTACAAAATTATTTATTTTAAGCATTATTTATAGAATATGGCGGGATCATAGTTATCCAAGTGTTTGGGAACTAGCCATTATTTTAGCCTTTTTAAAACCTGGTAAGGACAAGTTTTTAGCAGCAAACTGTCGACCCATTGCATTGACATCTTGGAGAAGATGGTCAATGCAAGACTAATGAGGTACCTTGAAAAGAGTATTTCATCACCTATTCATTGTGGATTCAGAAAAATGCACTCAACGACTGATGTGTTCATTAGATTTGAGTCCTCTATTTGTGAAGCCTTTGCTTCCAAACTGCACTAGACGAGTCTTTTTTTTTTTTTTTTTTTTTTTTTTTTTTTTTTTTTTTTTTTTTAGGCATATGATACCACATGGAGATATGGTATACTTGAAACCATTCATGAATTGGGATTAAGAGGAGAGCTACCACTGTTTATTCAGTAATTTCTTTCACCTAGAGTTTTTCAAGTGAGGGTGGGGGAAACTCTGTTAGAGAGTAAATGTCAGGAAGAGGGAATTCCTCAGGGTAGTGTGCCGAGTGTAACCCTGTTTGCACTAGCAATTAATAGGATATCTTCAGTCATTCCCTGGGATGTTCTCTTAACACTATTTGTGTATGATCTTTCCATATCATTTGCTGGAGCTAGAAAGCAATGGTTGAGAGAGAACTACGACTCTCAATTGACATATGAATGGATTTAAGCTCGACAAGTAAAACTTGTTCTCCATTTCTGTCGTATCCGGGGAGTACATCCAGATCCGAATATATACATGAAAGGTCAACGGATCCCTTGTGTAGGTGAAGCTAAATTTTTAGGATTGATTTTCAAATCTAGGCTTTCATGAGTTCCTCACTTAAAGGCATTGAAAGATAAATGTCTAGAGGCTCTAAAGCTTTTAAAAAGTATTGTTCCATACATCATGGGGGCCAGACCGTAAAACTATTCTAAAATTATACAAGGCCTTAATTTTTTCCAAAATTAGTTATGGGTGTGAAATATACTCCTCAGCCACTCCAAGCCAATTAAAGATATTAGATTTAATACATCATGCTGGTATTAGATTGCTCACAGAAGCGTTTAGAACCTCACCTATCCCAAGTCTCCTAGTTGATGCTGGAGAATTACCTCTAGACCATTACCGAATGTCTTCCATTATTTGTTATTGATTTAGGTTACAAAGACTCCCTAACCCTTTAGCCTTTCAGACTGCAAGCCTTGTAAAGCACTCGACATGGTTTGGGTTGCACCCAAAATCTCCTCAACCTTATGGCTTTCGGGTAAAACAGGGTAAAACAGTCATTAAACAGTCTTTATATAATTAGAATTAAGGTGCTTCCATTTAAGATATCATCAACCCCTCCATGGAAATTACCAGAGATATCTTTTTGTAAATATTTTATTGGTATTAAACATGGCTGAATTAGAAGCTAGGTCTTATATATATATATATATATATATATATATATATATATATATATATATATATATATATATATATATATATATATATGCCAATGACCCCAAATCTGATGCTTGTATTGGATTTTAAGTATATAGTAGTTCTTTTAACTGTAGAGGTGCACTTCCTCTAATATCTTCCATATTTACTGTGGAATTATATGGCATACTAACCGTTATTGAGAAAATAGCGTTAAAAGAGGAGGGCAATTTTACCATTTATAGTGATTCAAGAAGTGTCCTTCAAGCGTTAGGAGGCTTTAACTCTAGTAACCCTTTAGTTTTAAAGATTTTACAGTGGTTTTTAATTATTGGCCTTAAAGGTGTAACAGTTCAATTTTGTTGTTTTTTTAAGTTTTTGTAGTTTATATATAAAGAAGATATAATTTAAGGTTGTTAATCTTCTTAAAATATTTTACTTTGATTGTTCATTGCTTCTCTTGTAGTTTATTCATTTCCTTGGTTCCTTTCATCACTGGGCTATTTTTAACATGTTGGAGCCTTGGGGCTTATAGCATCTTGGGTCTCCAACTATCGTTATAGCTTAGCTTGTGGTGGTGATGATGATGATGAGGATGATGATAACAATGCTAATAATTATATCAATAATAATAATAATAATATTAATGATATTTATATAATATTATTAATGGTGATATTAATATTAATAATATTAATATTAAGATTTTAAAATTTTATTTTATTATTGATAACATTAATAATATTAATAATAATAATTGTATATAATCTCTTAAACAAAATTTGTCGTCACCCTCAGCATTTCAGAAAAGTGGCTAAAATTTTTTGATTCTCGCTGCTTCATGAAGAGTTCTCCATGATGAGGTACCAGTAAGTCTACCCAGCTCATTAGGAGATGACAGCTATCCGCATATGATAGTTTTCGTCGTTGTATCTTTCTATTATCTGTCACGGTATCATTTTAACAAACATTATGTTCATGAATGTGTTAAAAAAAATCTTCAGACATGTTTTACATGTTTTGTACATTTAACGTTTTAAGATTGTTAATTTTGGAATCCAAATGAGTATCACCTTTGGAAACTGAGGAATATTAATAGAAGGATCTTGTAAATGGTAGACTTGCTTAATGCCAAATTGCTATTATCATACTGAAACACTGCAGACAATACGCATCACACTTTTAGTAACAATACAAGTTTGACATTTGTAAAAATAGAGATTAGAGTGTGGAAGATGAATTTTATTTTTTATCACTCCTGACTGAAAGACATTTTTATCCGTCCCTTTGATTTCTCATCCTGTAATTTTAGACCAAAGACCATTTTTACTTTCGAACTTTTCTTGGATCGAGATAATGACCTTTAAAAACAGATGTGTAAAGACACTAAGAAATAAAAAATGTTTTATTCTGATGAAAATCGATAAAACGTTAGTATCGGAAAATACTCTTTGACAAAATATTTAATGCTTAAAAGAATAACTCTTTTTGTATTTTATTTTCTCTATCTTATCCAGCTTGAAAAAGTGGCTATTCGATGCCTACTTTGTGTTTAATTCTAAGTTTTTAAAATCTGTAAAAAGTTGCTAAGAAATAAAAAACAACCATTTTATTTTATAGAATAAGATTAATTATATGGAATAAATTGTATGTGGGTCTGAAGCTTTTATTTTATCGTAATTTATCACTTAAAAATGCTTACAGCTCAATTAAGTGATATGATTTTTCTGAGAACCCTGATTTTAGTTTGAAAGTGGCAACCATCTTTAAAGATGGCTGCCGTAAGGACACAAAGTTTTGGATGCAGTATGTCCATACCCTACTTTTGAACTCTTCAGACTTCAGATTAATTAGAGATTATGGTCAGATCTGGCACATGGACCATTTGTGCAAATTGAAAGCAATATCGTGACTCGATTCGGGACGGTAGGTACAGTTTGACACGAATTACTGGTAAACCTCGATCTAAGGAAGTACACACTGTCACACCCATACTGTACAGTGTTCCTGTTTATATCCCCGCCCATCACCTCTGTCAACTCTCCTCTGTAATCTCTGGTTATTTGTCGCGCAGTTACGGTGTGGCAATGTGCATTTCATCAGAGCAAAGTGTACTAGGATTTCCTTAGTTCCAACTGTACCTTCCTGAGATTTGAGTCTAGTTGTTTCAACCTTCCTATATATCATTGTCTATTCTGGCGTTTCTCTGCGCATTTCCAAAAGATAATATTGTGCTTGTTTAATACCCATCGGATATGAATTGTTGATTTGTTTGGGAGTATATTCGTTGTATTAGTTCTAATTAGTTCTATTTTCTTTCAGGTGTCTGAAGGGGATTGGCATGCTATCAAGTTGGTGTCATCAACCGAGGTATGTTACTCTGTGTTTTACTCGAATTTTCATTTATATAATTCATTGGGATCCAACTTTCCCAAATGGCATTGTAATTCAGATTTTTTTTTTCTTTTTGTGCGTGGTTCAGTTACTACTCTTCCCCCATATTAATGTCTGTCAAGAGAATTTATTTACTGAATCTTCTGAGAGAGAGAGAGAGAGAGAGAGAGAGAGAGAGAGAGAGAGAGAGAGAGAGAGAACTACGAAAATCTAGCACGGATATCCCCTTCTCAGATTGTATTATTCATGAAATGCGGAATTTAAGAGGCTTCTACATTCTATGAGTATTGGTTTTTGAATGATTGATAAAATCTGTTAATCGGGTTCTCTGGCTCCTTTTGGTACTTTAAAAGACGGATTGAATATTCATTCATGTAAAACATAAAGTGAAGCCCCCCCCCCTCCCCCCCCCCCCCCTCTTGCCAAATCATACACATTCGTTTGAGCGTTTAGATACAAGCTTACCTCTCTCATGCAAACTTACTGGCTATTGGCTAAATACTTGCACATCGTCAATATCTCATCTCTTATCATTTCCATTTTAAACATTATCTACACCCTATTTGCCAATTAAATTTTTCTCATGGTTTTCAGTAAACAATATCATGATTACCACTTATCAGCGCACACATTCTGTGTCTATTTCTTGGCTGCCCGTTTCCAGGCAATCTACGACAATTATTCTGGTACTTTCTAAGTCAACCCCGTTCTTTTTGGTGAAGATAATTTTTTCCAATATCTTAGTTCCTCAAACAAAATCATTATCTTGGTTTTACAACTTAGATTTCAAAGGTAACCTGTAATTATACTTGATGCCTGTGTCCAATTTCGTGGCTTAAGGATTCTTGATTTCATGATATTGTATTGTGTACAGGTAGTCTGAATAAGGTCTTGCTGTAAAGAAGGGTTTACCACACGAACAGTTGAGTATGACCACCATGGCTTTAATAATTATCATTATTCATCTGAGAAAATTATTTTTGTATGCTACCAAAAATGGTCATCAACTTGCTAAACAAGTTCCCAAAGACTGGAATTCTCTACATTTGAAAAAGAAAACTCCCAAGTACAATACTATTCATTACAGATGCATAAATGGATATAAAACATTCTACTACAAATAGTTAAACATATATTGTGACAAGATCATTCCTTAAATTACCATTTTGGTATTACTAATTAAAAGTAATCGACAGTTCAGATTATAGGAAATAAAAGAACTTTGGATCTTAGAATTGTCTCAATGACACCTCATCAGATATGTATATCGGCTCTGGAAAACTGATATTTTGTTGTAATTAACTGCATAGTTAGTCACTTTAAAGATGGAAGTAAGCGCGATGAGCGTTAAAATAAAATTTTATTTGTTTAAGATATTCACTCAGTGGTTTTGTTTGGTACATAGGTGAATTTCAAAAGATCTAAATAAAGTGGTTTTGAAACTTAGCCACAATCCTCTTCTGGAGAAATATTTAATAAGAAAGACTCGTTTTGCATTTGGAGATGGGGAATAACTGCAACATCCCTTGTATTCTCTACATACTGAACCATCTTCATCTCAAGACCAATTACCATAAAACTCTATCTCAAGGACTCCAACAGGGAAAATAGCACAGTGAGGAAAGGAACTATGGAAATTGATAGAATAGTGGGTATGTGAGTACCTTCAAGCAAGAGAACTTTACCCTAAGACGGTGAAAGACTTTAATACAGAAGTTATGGCACTAC
>NC_090764.1:52431863-52474363 GCF_036898095.1 Palaemon carinicauda | reverse complement strand
GGTGGGTTACCCATAAATCTGCCCTTTTTGGTGTAGATGCAACAATTTCTCCTTTACTTGAACCAGAAGGCTCTCACTTGCTGTCCAAAGGAAAAGGCAAGCCTATTGGATGATGTATTTGACAGTAAGCAGAGATATGAGAAACTTTATCATCTTTGTTTTTCTGAGGCTGAACTAACTAGTTTAGCTTTTCATCTCTTGGAATTTAAGCACTCTTGATGGACCTTGATGCTTATAAAAGTGTAGACCCAAATGGTATTTTTCCTTTGTTTTTTATAAAGACTGCAGATTTTATTAGCGCTCTAGTTATATTATTTTCTGTAAGCAAGCAAGATAAAGGTTCTCTTAGCGCTTGTTGGAGAAGTGGTAACGTTAATTCATTATGTAAATCCCATTATGGTAGCTGAAGTCCAGCTGTTTACCAGCATATTTCTATAACTCATATTATCTAGTTTTTTAACATCTCGGCAAAACATCTAAATAGGTTAGTGAAGGTAATCGTCTGTTCCCTAGTTTGCAATTTGGTTTTCGTAAAGGCCTTGGAGCATGTGATGCCCTAATTACAATCTCCAATGCTGTACCGAAATCCCTTGTTTGTGGTCAGGAAGTTGCGTATGATTGGCCTTGATTTTTGTGCTGCCTTTGACCGTATTAATCATGATGTCTTTCGTTTTCAAACTCAATCAATTGGGAGAGGGTGGGTCATTTTTTAGCATCATTATTGAATTTTAAGTAATAGATCGCGAAGTTTTTTTTGATTGACACCATAGAGATTATAGGAATGTGATATCTGGTGTTCCTCAGGGTAGTGTTCTTGGTCCATTACGTTTCACACTATATACGCATGACATATGGTTTGGCCTAGAAAACAAGTTTGTTGCATATACAGATGTTGCTACTCTTTGCATCAATTCCATCTTGTGAATATAGATCTGAGGTTGCTAAATTCCTTAATTGAGATATAGCTAAGATAAGTGCATTGTGCAAATTATGGGGCATGAAGTTGAATCCTAACAAAACTCAAAGTATGATTGTAAGTAGGTAGAGGACAGTGGCTCCTCAACTTTCTGATCTCAGCATTGATAATTTTTCTTTATAACTTTGTGTGACTTAAAATTTTAGAGATGATTCTCGACAGCAAGTTTACTTTTGAGAAACGCAATAGGTCTGCCTGTTCTTCAATTGCACAAAAGAATCGGCTTATTGAAAAAGTCTTGTTAGATATTTGGTGAGATATCTGTTCTGAAGTTTTAATTCTTTCATTCTACCTTGCTTCGAGTGATGTTCTCCTGTCTGGTCTTGAACTGCTGAGTCTCCTCTTAATTTATTGGACAGAAACTTACGGTGTATTAATTTTCTTATTCCTGATCGAAATGTTAATCACTGGCACCATCGTTCAATTAGTTACTTATTCGTGTTTCATAATATTTTTCATAAGTCTGACCATCCTTTACATTCGGATCTTCCCGGACAGTACCACCATGTTTGTTATACTAAGTATGAAGTTAATTATAATAGCCATGCTTTCTCCATCATAAACCTCAATACTACGCAGTATTCGAGAAGTTTTATTCCAGCTGTGACCGAAGTTATAGAATGATCTTCCTAATCGGGTAGTTGAATCAGTAGAACTTCAAAAGTTCAAAATTGCAGCAAAGGTTTTTATGTTGAACAGGCTAACGTGTCTCTTTTTATAGTTTGTTTATGAAAGATGTTTTAATGTTGTTTCTGTTCTTAAAATATTTTATTTTAATTGTTCATTACTTCTCATATAGTTTATTTATTTCCTTATTTCCTTTCTTTACTGGGCTATTTTTCCCTGTTGGAGTTCTTCGACTCATAGCATAGTGCTTTTCCAACTAGGGTTGTAGCTTAGCTAGTAATAATGATAATTAAATTCTAAGAATTATCCAAGAAGGAGAAAGAGCAAGATAAGGAATATGCCACTTCCAGTAAGCCTGCTAGGATTATGGATTTGCAGGCTGATTGCATGTGCCAAGAGACAATGGATAGTGCCATGTACTATGAAATTAAGCTACAGGTAAATAACTTGGCAGTGCATAACCTTGCTTTCAATAATTGTTACTTTTACATCGGGATTGGAGCAGAAGGGGACTGGAAAAGAGGAGTTTTTAGTATCTGTGTAGTACCATCATTTGGAAAAATATATATTTCAGACAACCCAAATCTACAAGAAATATTTTAGTGATGGATGTGGCTAACAGAACAGAAGTATAAGCATTTCCAACGATTATTCTGCTCTTGTCAGTAAATATAGCATCATCATTCAGATGTACCTCGTTGTAGGTTGCATAGCACCATTGAACGAAAGAGGATTAATCATGTCTTTACTGAGCGTGACTATGCAGTATTAGTCTAGTTTGCGAGGGTCAAACCATCTTATATAGTCAAACAAATGAATTGACAACTTCATAAAAATGGATATTACAAGACTAACGAGCATCAGACCTGGGAAAAAGACCCAGTAGTTCATGATCTGTGAGGGTTGATGTACTAAAGCGATGAAAGAATAAAGTACAACGTGGGAGGACTTACCCATCAGGTTCAAAACACTCAAAATTTTCCATCAAGACTTATTAATATGGTCATGACTTAGTCCATGAAAGCAGTAATCCCAACCGACTGCTGTAACTTGATTTCTTGCCTCATTTGTAATGAAATTTTAAACCTACTTTCTTTTGAAAAAATATTTTTTTTTATTTAATTATATACATTTTCCAGGTTGTTCAAGTATTTCGTACACCATATGTTTTTATGGAGATGTCTGCTTTATAATTGTACTTAAGTCATGGTAAACAATATCAGTGTAATTGCCTAAATCTGGTTTCTTTTTTTCATTTCAATAAATAACGTTTTCTAAAGGAATATGGCTTATGAACGTTTCTATTCTTGTGTTAAGAAGTTGGGAATGGGACCATATGACAATGATATAACAATTAGAAAATAAACTCTTAATTTCCCAGCAAACAAAATATTACTTGGGCATATATTTTATGACGCTGTATATATATATATATATATATATATATATATATATATATATATATATATATATATATATATATATATGTATATATAATATATATACTGTATATATATGGACATATACATAAATTATACATATGTGTTATCTATTATTATATATGCATGAAAATACATTTTTACACACACGCACGCGCGCACACACAAACACACACACACACACATATATATATATATATATATATATATATATATATATATATATATATATATATACATACATAGATGCGTCTGTGTATGTATGTATCTACAGTATGTATGTTTAAAAATTTGTGTGGGTGTACGTGTTTGAGTAAGTTTCTCAGCCTTATCCCTACATGTTAGACCTTTTCCAATAAAATATCTGAACCAGGCGTTTTGACGCATCTCCATAAGGATAGAAAGAGAGTGAGTGAGTGAGTGCGGGAGTTTGTGAGAGAGCATGTGAGTGCGAGCGTGCGTTCGCTGGTCTTGAACTACGCCAGGCAGTCAAGGACTTGATTCAAGGCAATAAAAATCCTGAGTTGCACACTCATTAGAGTTCAAAGGATTTTCATGTTGCATTTTTTCAGTACTTTTCTATGCAAGTTTTCTCTCCGTTTACCTTCACTTTTTCTTATTTTCGTGTGCTCCCCCTTTTTCATTTTCTTACACAACTTCTAAAGAGATGAAAGGTAATAAAAACGAGCCTTGAGTATCTTAGCACGTTTGTATAATTTCATACTTGGAGTTTTGCGAGTATCTTAACGCTGATGCGTGTACACACTTGCATACTTCTACACGTATGCAACTACATTTTGTACACCTATTGTTAGGATATAAGCATATATGGCATGCATTGGCAACGGAATAACATGATGTCTTAATTCTTTGTTTTTTTTTTTTCTGAATTCACCTGAACAAAAAATCTTAAAGCTGAATGTTAAGGTTCAAAGAGAAGAGGACGACGGAAGCTTGAGTCACTTCATTTGAAACTTAACTGTTATACCCAGAGAGAGAGAGAGAGAGAGAGAGAGAGAGAGAGAGAGAGAGAGAGAGGCGGGTGTTGGAAGTCCTCGTCGACTTCAGGGGACTTAGCCGGAGGTACGTAGTGTCTTTGAAGTTACGATATCAAAGAGTTTTTCGAGTAGACGAAGAGAAAGGGGTCGCCAGGACGTGAAATAGATTTTTTTTAGAGATATTGTCTTTCACTTGTATCGCCAGGGAACGGGAGGAGGAAGCCTTTGCTGCGGACTAGTTAGTTTTGTTTGTTCTCAGAAACGAAGTTCTTTCTTCTCGCGAATCTGAAATTGACAGGAGACGCGGAATGTTATATTTAGTAGACTACATAATCATTGATCTTTGGTAAGTCGAATTATGTAAATATTTGGGATTTTCTGAGGCGCGACTGATTTCTATGTTTAGAATAGCGTTTGTAATATTTAATATTGTATTCAAATTTGAATAATTTTTGTTTTAGGTTTTAGTTAATATGTAAGCATAAGATTAGCATGCAAGTTTGAGTTGAAAGGCTTCGCCACTACTACTACTAATCCTGAAATGTACTGAATAATAAAAATATTTCCGTCTGACTTCTAATCCTTTGTCTTTAAAGGTTAAGAGGTCACTTATGAAAGGCAGAGATAAGGACAGATCAATTTTTTTTTTTTTTTGGCGCAAAATGTCCAAGAATAAAATCTAGTTAGCTTGATAGAAAATCACATACAGAATATTGAAATTAGTCACAAACTAGGTGAATAGGAAATTACCTAACAATTATCGGAAGGGTTTAAATTTTTGGAAATATATTGACCGCTTGTTTTAAATTTTGATAACCACAAAATATAAGTATAAACATTGATATTAAAAAACTTCATTTAAGAAATTGATAAAACCTCTGGAATAGAAAAAAATTATCAATAGAAAAATTGCTTCTCAAAATCTTACAATAGCATCAGGAAATAATCTAAGGCTAAAATTTATGGGGTGCTATAAAATAGGTTCTCTAATTCAAAATGAATAAATTAGGTGAATTTCGAAGTCTTGAATATGAATAATTATGCTAAAGATATTAATCTGAGGAATTTCCCATTTAAATTTTTTTTAAGGTTGTATATTTTGTATCGCTGAACACGAGGTAGGATGTATCCATGAAAGAAGTTTTATTACTGGTTCATTATAAGAAGGGCTGGTGTATCTAGATCAGATAGTTATGAACGAAATAGTGAGACAGAACGGGTGTAAGAAATTAATTAGCAGCTAGAATGGATATGGATGTGTTGAGGCGGTTTGGCCATGTAGAGAGAATGGAAAATATCTTTCTACGAGGAAGGTGGTAAATGCAATAGTTGATGGAAGAAGTACAAGAGGAAGGCCAAGGTTTGGGTGGATGGATGGAGTGAAACAAGCTCTGGGTGATAAGAGGATAGGTGTGAAAGAGGCAAAAGAGCTTTCTAGAAATAGGAATGAATGGCGAGCGATTGTGACCCAGTTCCAGTAGGCCCCGCTGCTTCCTCCAGTCACCCTGGTGACCGCTAAGGTAGCATCAGTAGCGGATTCATCATATGAAGCTTCTTTGTGGTGGATAACGGGGGGAGGGTGGGCTGTGGCACATTGGCAGTACCCACCAAACTCTGCTGTATCCCTCGTCAGGATAGAAGGAACGGAGAGAAGAATACCCTTTAGTACTTATTTTCTTTTTATTTCGGCTACCCCCAAAATAGAGGAAAGTGCTGGGTAAATAGAATAGAACTATAAGATATAATATAATGGCAGAAATCCAAAGTGTAGTCATTTTTTTCGAACGCGTGTGGAAATTTTATATTTATTTTTTAATTAAGGAGAAGAAAATTCCTATGTTGAATACAGGAGCATCAATGCATGTCCAAACTGATATCATTCTTGGCATAGATTATTTCTTAGACCCTACATCCGTCTTATTGTAGCCTTGCAAAAGGCTACTTTTCAATTTTATTGAAGTAGGAGATGAAGTACCAGTTCAAAGATCATCCTCATTTGATATTAAATAAAGATTGTTTAAAAACCAATGCAGTTCGGGTTTTTTTTATATACAGTATATATTCTTACTGTTGATGAAGCGCCTAGTGATCGCTATTGCTTGAATAAAAAAAAATCTTCGCATGAGAGCAGAATATTCTTTATAAAGTCCACAGCCTTTTACATAATACTGTAGCAGGTTTCATTGAAAAATTAAAGAATATAAGATTCCATTACCAGAATCAGTAAACATAAATATAAATTATGTTAGAAAGAATTTCCAAACATAAATAGAAAACTAATTTACTTAAACACATGGGTACCTTTACTAAAATTTCCATTTCATCAATTATGTTTCCAAGGAGAGACTTGGGTTAGCATGGAGAAATTTATATTTGTATTATTTTGCTAATAGTCTGCTCCAGGTATCGATTCTATTACTTAATAATTATAAACCCTGTTGTTGGACGGTCACAAATGCACCATCTCCAGATTATACAGCCCTAAGTGATATATTCAATTCGATAACTAAAACATCTAATTACTGTAGTGGGGTTTGTTCTTTTCCTTTCTTTTTTTTTTTTTTTTTTTTTTTTTTTGATTATAGCAAAAGATTATAACACGCAAATCAAATTATGATCAGTTTGAATAAGATTTGATAAATAAGCATACTGAAATAACATGTAAAAGTAAGATATAAAAATTTAGTACCATCAACATCCATATTGCAATTAGAATTTGAATCACTGTATAACATTAAAGCTACCATACTTCTCAAAAGGTCTGGTTGATTTTAGAATAATCATCATGAATATTAAATGGTGGCATGGAAAGCTTAAGACTACCAATGAAAATTTTCTCTAGTATAAGCTAACCGTGTGTTTCCCAAGAGACTTTTCAAGTTATTTTATTAGTAGCTACACATGAATTTAACACTTGAAACTAATCCTAAAGTACACCTGACGGGGTAACATGATGGCCCTCAATAACTGAATTAAACTAATCGTGACCTTTTGCAATATAATTAGGCCTTTTTTTTAGTTAAATGGCCTCATCCTTTTTAAACTAACCAGTTTTGTGATAGACTTGTGTGATATTAAGGAATTAATGTTACTAGTATAGTGTTCTCTTCTACTTAGGGTAGCAATTCAGTCTCCTTCATTTGAGCAAACTCCTCTGGGGCAAAAAGACATGACTCGTCGTGATAGTTATTAAGTGTCAGGATTCAGGGTGTCAGCAAGATATGTGGGCTATGGGCTAACTTATCAATGCCTCCATAGAGTGACAGGTTTTTGACCATACGCAATCTCATGGCACAAGGGAATCATCACCATACCAGGAGACTGACGAGGCACTTCCGTTGTAAATATGAACTGTCACTAATGTGATAATTAACCTCCCTAAAAAGAGAAATTACTTTTAATCAAGCCGGTCACAGGCTCTTGCATAGATCAAAAGGAACCTCGTCAAGAAGACAGCAAGTCTAGTGGGTATTCTGTGCATCTCTGAAACGGAATATCTCTTAGATAAATGATATAGATGACAGGCTTTTCTGTGTTAGGTTATAAGGTCATGAAATGCAATCTCGAATGAGTACCAGATTCTTTTGCCAGGGTGAAAAGATGTCCAACTCCTTTCCTTGGGCCATAGTTGGTCATTAACTAGCTGTGATGGAAGTGCTTTCTCTGCCAACTTTTGGTCAAAGCCAAGTTACGAACACCATGGTTGGTCGTTGAGTGACTATAACGTTATTGCTCCTCTGTCAAGTGTGTGTTAATCCTGTGTGGTCTGGCTATTGCCAGTCTGCCTTGTATCCCATCAGGCTGGCTTACCACCTGTAAAGAGGACTGCGTTAATGTAAGGTAATGGAGATTTGGGTGAGATCCTAAATGAATGAGGAGCGTTTTATCTCTTAACGGGAAATTCCAGGTCTTTGTTTGGTATCTAATGACTTGGAATCAATAGGCTCTGAAGCTCTGATAAACGTGGCTGATAATTAATCAAAACTAGAGAGAAAGAGGACTAAAAAGGGAAAGTTATTCATAGTTCATGATTTAATTATCTTTTTACAGAGGATTAAAATACATTAATTGCAAGATTTAATAAAAACTAAGATATCGAAGGTCATTTAATCACTCGTACCGAATATAATTTCACTTGTGTTTTATCTGCAAAAGTGGGTGAGTGGAACCTTGCAGCTGCTGGTTCCCAAGCCTTCCACGTGCATATGATGTTAAAGAATCTGCCGAATTGTCATTTGGTCGGTCCACCACACCTTTCGGATCAAAGCTAGCCGCACTGTAAACTTGCAATAGTCAACGAAGCATACCGATAGAGGAAGATAGTCGGTGCATTTGAAATCTTGAGAAGTGCATTATCATATTTCCTTAGTATTCCCGGCGTTCGTTACAAAGACACCGTCGACAGAGGTTTGGTTCGGGAAGGAATTAAAGGCCTCTCTTGATTTGGCCTTGGGGAAAATAAAGAACTTATTGAAATCATTGGGAGTTGGTATCGGGATGCCCACATTATATATAATGTATATATTACAGTATGTGTATGTATGTGTATGTGTATATATATGTATATATATATATATATATATATATATATATATATATATATATATATATATATATATATATATATATATATATATGAATGTATGTATATTATGTATAACTGTATATGTATGTATGATATATGTATATTGTATATCTATATAGCTATATCTATATAATCTATATCTACATCTCTACATCTCGATATATAAATATATATATATATATATATATATATATATATATATATATATATATATATATATGTATATATATATATATATAATATATATATATGTATATATATGTATATATATAATATATATATATATATGTATATATATGTATATATATATATATATATATATATATATATATATATATATATATGTATATATATATAATATATATATATGTATATATATATATGTATATATATGTATATATATAATATATATATATGTATATATATATATATAAATATATATAAAGAGAGAGAGAGAGAGAGAGAGAGAGAGAGAGAGAGAGAGAGAGAGAGAGAGAGAGAGAGAGAGAGAGAGAGAGAGACTAACAATTAATTGGAAAATATATGGTGGAGATTTGATAAAAGCAAAACACGAACTTTACAGAAAATGCTTGCAAGAATGCTTTATACTCACAACTTAAAAAAAAAAAGTATCATTATATCATTTCACAAAAAGGAAGACACAAAAGACCTGTAAAACTACCGGATAATAAATTTATTCTCGTGAATATATATAATATTTATAAAGATCATTTTAGGCCCAATAGAAAGAAGGTTATACTTCAATCAACCAAGAAAGTAGGCAGGTTTTAGAAGCAAGTATTCAATGACTGAACATATCCATGTAACTATGACAAACCACTATTTATGTGATTTATAAATGCCGAAGGCTTTTGATTTTGTCAAAACTTCATCAATAATGAAAGCCTTTCAAAGGCAAGTGATAGATAAATCTCACGTTATCTATACAGGTAGTACAACAATCCTGAAACTAGATAAAGACATTGAGACCCCATAGCCCAAGTTATTTACAGCGTGCCTAGAAAATATTTTAAAGGAATTATATTGAGTAAAATGTAGGAATTTGTTTTAATTGGTAGAGCCTCAACAGTCTTGAGATTTGCCGATGACATAGTTTTATTTGGTGAATAATGGGAAAAATGGCAAGATATGATAAAGTTTTGAATGGTAGAGGCATGCTTGTAGGACTGAAAATAAATGAGTAAAATGATAATGTTCAATGGAAATAAATGAGTAAAACTATTATGTCCAATATAAGTGTAGAGAGACGGCAAATAAAGGTTATGGATGGTACTATAGAGATTGATAGTGAAAATACATACATACTTAGTCAAGACAATAAATTCTTCCCCAGGACATGAGACCGAAATTAAGAGGGATAAGCAGGGGTAGAGAGCTTTTGGTAAACAAATGCGATTAGGAAAATTAAGGTGCCACTTTCTCTGAAAAGATAATTATTTAAACAGATGGTTCTATCAGTATTAACTTACGCATCAGAAATTTGGAGCCTTACTAAAGCTTTAGATCGTAAGATTGATTGATTGATTGATTTGCTGTTTTCTGGCATCCTGACATCTAAGCACATTGACGCTTTTATAAGATAATTACACCTCGAATAACTATGGAAAGAATAATGATGGGATTAACACTAAGAGACAGAAAAAGAGCAGCATGGATACGAGAGCAAACGAAAGTAGATGATTTTCTAACCCCTTTAAGAAAAAGAACTGGACATGGGCAGTACCTATTATGCGAATGATAGATAATAGATGAACATTAAGAATAACAGAATGGGTCTCCAAAGATTGCTAAAAAAACTGAGGAAGGAAGAGAAGGCAATGAATTGACGAGCTAAGAAAACTTGCGGTTATAGCAAAGACAATAAATCGACGTGAGTGGAAGGATATGTTTAAGGCCCTTCTTCCTGCAGTAGACTAGCTGGTCTGATGACTATGATGATGTGTAGCCTATGTATATATGTTTGTAGATATATTTCAGCTTCATTCCTTTTCCTCCTGTACTCTCATCATTGTTTTTTTTTATTAGTCCTTGTTTGAGATTTTTATCGAAGTTTATTAATTTATGCTTCATAATATTTTCACCAAAAAAATTAGTTCATTTAATAATGTATCCTTAAGGTAAAGGAAAGTTTTTGTCAGTTTGCCGGACTGCTTAAGGGAATTAAAAAATATTGGATTCATATACATGGGTTTTCAAGGCATAAATTATTACTTATTTTCTCGTCATAGTGACAGATTTATTTCATTGCTTTCAATGTTTATTGTTGCGGTAAATTGTCATTATATTTGAGCATGTTTCTGGATGTATGCTTTTTTCTTCAAGGATACATTCTTGTATGTTTTACTAGAATCTGTCCGCTAGTATTGTTAATCTATCGTTTAAAATCAATGACTAAGTAGGTAGTAGGTTGGCCAGGGCACCAGCCGTCCGTTGAGATGCTACCACTAGAGAGTTATGGGGTCCTTTGACTGGCCAGATGGTACTACTTTGGATCCTTCTCTCTTGTTATGGTTCACTTTCCCTTTGCTTACACATACACCGAATAGTCTTGCCTATTCTTTACATACTCTTCTCGGTCCTCTTACACCTGACAACACTGAGATTACCAAAAAATTCTTCTTTACCAAACAATTCTTCTTCACCCAAGGGGTTAACTACTGCATTGTAATTGTTCAATGGCTACTTTCCTCTTGGTAAGAGTAGAAGAAACTCTTTAGCTATGGTTAGCATCTCTTCTAGGAGGACGACACTCCAAAATCAAACCAATGTTCTCTAGTCTTGGATAGTGCCATAGTCTCTGTACCACGGTCTTCCACTGTCTTAGGTTAGAGTTCACTTTCTTGAGGGTACACTCGGACACAATATTTTATCTAATCTATATTCGTCTTGCTTTTTTTTTTTTTTTTTTTTTTGAGTTTTCGTAGTTTATATAAAAACTATTTATTTTAATGTTACTGCTCTTTAGATATTTTATTTTTCCTAGTTTCCTTTCCTCACTGAGCTATTTTCCCTGTCAGACAATTCATAGAAGCTCATTTCTTTTAACAACGGTATGGGGAGAATAATTCTGATTCTTTTTCATACAATAATTTGAGACCTGCTATTACTATCAATTGTCTGAATGTTTGTCTCTGGCCTTAATTTATAGAAATAGTAAATACTTGAGTTAAGTCTTATTATTTTGAGTTATTGTCCATTACATTGAGAGGGTTCTCTGCAGTGAATTTATACATAATTTACACAGCGTTTTATCTGAGTTTGGCACTGAACGTATGTAATATAAAAGGTATAGGGTGTGAACGTGTTTTTTTCTGTAACGAATTTTTTATCAGATTTATTTTGTTACATCTGAACTGTCCTAGAATATTAATGGAGCAAATGAATCAGTAGACATGTGATCTTACAAATATTTTAGCGGCATTTAAATAAATTTACTTTAATTGTTTAATTATTGAACACACATTGTAGTACTTAAACATGTTTCAGTTGTTCTTACGAATATGTTGGTGTGCGTGTGTTTAATGTAGTATGTTAAAAGCTCATAGGATAACTCTTCTGAGGTTCCAGTCATATGTAGTGTTTGTCACAAAAAGGGGTCTTTATGGGGCTATTGAATTAAACTGTAAACTTTGTGTTCTAATCACTTAACATATAGATATTTAGGTCATATTTATCCAATAATTTTTGTTTGAGTATAATTGAGTAAGTTCGGCCCATAAATCTTTATAACATTTTATGTCCCATTGACTCCATATTTTTGTGCATAGAAATTTTTTTTCAAGCTTTCTTAAGGCAATGATTAAAGTCTATGATAACATTATATTTCAAAATCATTATATATATATATATTTGTATATATATATATATATATATATATATATATATATATATATATATATATATATATATATATATATATATATGTACACACACACACACACACACATATATATATATATATATATATATATATATATATATATACACACACACACACACACATATATATATATATATATATATATATATATATATATATATATATATATATATATATATATATATATACATATACATATACATATACAATTTTTTTTTTTGCCTTATTACTTTTGATATGATAGTGTTTGAGCCTCGTGCTAGGAGAGAAGAAAATTTCTCTTAAACATTCTTTTAATTTTTAGCTAAATTTTATGTAATTTTAACCCCCCCCCCCCCCACCCAGCATAAGATGATTTATGATTGGACCAATTTTTATCGTATAGCAATAAAGTTTTGTGATGATAAGCATCACGGTATTAGTAGTTACCATTTATGTTAGATTTCGGGATTTTGTTTTTTCAAGGTTTAAGTTAATATCGAAGGGATCCATTGTTTCTGTATCCTGGAGAGGTTCTGGCCAATCCGTCTCCCTAAAACCTTGTGTAAAGGGATTACAACAGCTTAACTTCGGTTTCATAGCATTGCGGTTTCGGATTCAATTTATCCCGAATACCTTTGAAAATCAAAATCGGATTGAAACGAAGTATTCTGCTACTTAGTTGCGAGAGACTATTCTGTATCTGAGATTAAAACAGCTTTCCTATTTTCTAAAGAGACAGTGAACTTTAATAGCAGATTTCTTATATATACCGAACTAAAGAGCTGTAATTGCTGATAATTAATTACACAAAGGAAGAATAATTTAAATTCGCAGCAGGAAAATTGTGTCATGACCTACATATAAGAGTTGAGGTACATTCTCGTCCTTCGTTGAGGTTACCTTGGTTGTGGACTTGCGGAGAAGGACAACCAATATTCCTCCTGTGGGCAGGTTTGAGGTTCGGAGCAGGAAGAAATACTTTTCATTTTCTAATTTTTCAAAACAGGAATTCAGTGGAAAAGTGGCTACGTCTATATGTCTGTTTGGAGGAAGCTTCTTCCCTTCAAGAGTTATTTGGTGCAATTGAAACGGTAATTTTGGAAATCATCCACATTGCCCAAATAGAGTTTGTGTAATTATAGGTATCATCATTATGACTCACATTTCAGACTTTTTTATCCGATTGGTAACGTCTCTGCCTGGTGTTTACCAGTCGGGGGTTAGAGTCCAGCTCAGACTCGTTAGTGCCATTATTGTCTGGAACCTTACCATCCTTGTGAGCTAAGGTTGGGGTGTTTGGAGGAACCTACAGGTCTATCTACCGAGTCATCAGTAGCCACTGCCTGGCCCTCCCTGGTCCTAGCTTGGATGGAGAGGAGGCTTGGGCGCTGATCATATAATATATGGAAAGTCTCTAGGGCATTGTCCTGATTGCTAGGGCAATGACCTGTCCCTTGCCTCTGCCATTCATGAGCGACCTTTAAAAAACCTTTTAACGGTTTGGCCCTATGCCGCTTAAGAATGAAATTTGATTTCGGTAACTTCCAGTCGGAGTCCGTTTCGTTAAGACGAGATTGAAGTGAAGCTTCCAATGAATGATAGACAAATCAGGTAGACTTGTTGCAACTTTAGCTCTGGTGCTGCGTTGCTGAATGGGAAAATCACTCTGAATGTTACGTATCTCTGACTATATCAGAAAGCTATTGACTTAAAACTCTTCACATTCATTTAGGTTTACTCCTATCCAAAGAATTTATAGTCTTTAGGAAAAGCAATAATCCTCAATTGAAGAAATCCTTTTGCTTATAACTTAGCAGGCAAAAGAAAATTTTTATCTTAAAACTCGACTGCAAGATACAATGACTTTCGTTTAATAAATCCATGTGCTTGGAAAAACTCGGTAGCGAGAGATTAATTTCAATGTGCTTAGAATACTAATAAGGTTATTTCTTACACTAAATCTCGGGAGGAGATTACTTTAGGTTTTACATCCGCTTCGTATTGTTTACAAGAAAAGGGGGACTATTTTACTGCTGACATTGTTATTCTCTTTTCTTTAACATTAGTCACTGAAAGAAGCCATACAACATATCTGTATTGATGTTAAATTCATAAAATTCCCTTTATAATTTTTACAACAGTAACATGAACTGGATTTTTGAAAATTCTCTCTCTCTCTCTCTCTCTCTCTCTCTCTCTCTCTCTCTCTCTCTCTCTCTCTCTCTCTCTCTCTCTCTCTCTTGACAGTGAGTTTATCGTTCAATCACACACCTTTACCTTTTTGATTAATTTTTATTTCTTAAGAGTGGACATAGAATGAAGGTTCTTCGATAAATCTTTGGTGTAAGGGAGGAAAAATAAAACTAGTCATACCCTGGTAAGATGGGGAACCCCGAGAGGTATACTCGGAAACCACAAAATTCCACAAATTGCCGAACTGGCGGGCTGTTTATTTTGAAGAGGGGAGGGGTGGGAAGTGTTGAGTCTGGGTGTGCAAACATGTGTCCTTATCTAAATTTAAATGTTTAGCAGTCATTTGTGACCGTTCGCGTACACTATGTGTATATATACGGTATATAAATAAAGCAATTACAAGAATTTGTTTGTAAAAATCCTTTAAATAGTTGGTTTCGAACTGAACTTGTGTATTATTTTGTTCCCTTTTCCTAATTTAAAGCTACTCTCTATATCTTGGTGAAAAATAAAAATTAAATGTCTTGGCTCGAAATTAAAGATATTGAATTCTCTCTCTCTCTCTCTCTCTCTCTCTCTCTCTCTCTCTCTCTCTCTCTCTCTCTCTCTCTCTCTCTCTCTCTCTCTCTCTCTCTCTCTCTTCATTTTATTTTTTTTATCGAGAGATTCCTATGACCTCTTGACTAAAGGACAATAAAACCATAAACTTTCACTGTAGAGTAATTTAAAAGCAACAGGCACAATATTTTAATGCTAATGGGAAATATGTAATCAGGGTTTTCATGTAAATATAGGCGTATTTAGTGTGAAAGGTCGTACATGAGATTATGTATAGGCAAAGAAAAAGCTTCGACCAAATAGGGATTTTCACTTAAAAATGTGCTGGCCACTCCGCAAAGGGCAGTTGGCGTCGTGGCTGAGTTTTCGGAAAGCATTTTGTATTTATTAGTTTTTCTTTTTTTGTCATTCCAATCCCATGGTCTCCAGGAGCCCCGTTCTAACAGAAAATAAATCAAATGAAGGTAGGTAGAGTAAATGAATACATTTTAACAGAGATCATTGCCATATGCATTACAAAAACGAAAAGTTTCCGGATGAATATGTATCGATTAATGAGGAAAAAAATGAAGATGGGAAATTTAATGCAATTATTCGTTATAAAGAATTTGCGTTTTGAAGGTATTAATGTATGAAGTGCGGGGTTCACTATACATATACATGTACATTGGTAATATCCAGAAAAACTTTATATATCAGCACAGAAAATTTAAGTTTTCAATTACGTTGTTGTAATAAAGGGAACTTCCGATATAATTGATTTCTCAAATTATAATAAGAAATAATCATGGTTTAATCTAATTCATTCCTTCTCTCTACAAGAACCAGGTGACCTTTCCGTTCTTTTATCTCCTCCAGTTGTGTGTTATACATATGAATAGGCTCTTTAATACTAGAGTCAAGTGATCATTTGGTTTCTCTGAATAAATCCAAATTACTTTAAATATTTTCGTGGGGCATTTCCACGTAGTGGGGACATGGATTTCAAATATTTTTTTAGCGTTCTTGATATTATTCACCTTATTTTTTAATGCAATATATTTAGTGTCTTGCTTTTAGATAAAATATACTTTCATTAGTTCAAAGTTCCATATGCTCATGTGCATATACAGTATTCAGTCACATGTGACAACCTCAATCCAATAAATCAATCCAATAAAAGAACTACTTGCACAATGATCCTGATAAGGAGAAATTAATTCTATTCCATCTCCTGAATGTAGATCTAGGGTTTTTGAATCCCGTAATAGAGATCTAGCTAAAATTAGTGCATGGTGCAAATTATGGGGCATTGAATGGAACCCTGACAAAACCAGAAACATGATTGTAAGTAGGTCAAGAACAGTGGCTCCAGATCTCTGCATTGATAATGTTGTTTTAACTATATAAAACAAATTTAAAATTTTAGGAGCTATTTTTAATAGCAAATTATTTTAAGAAATACATCCGGGTTTTTTCTTCTAGAATTTCAAAAAAAATAAAGGCTTATGGAAAGTTTTTAAAAAATTTTCAGTGATCAGTCTATCTTGAAGGAATGCTTTAATTCTTTCATTCTACCTTGCTCCGAGTATTGAATGTGGAGAGCAGAGACTATGTTTAAGGGATTTGCGCTGGTTTTGGCTCTCTTGAATCTCTATCAGCTCCAATGCCGATTTAGTCTGCTAACATGTGGCACATCCAGTGAGAACCCTTACTACTCGCAAGGAAGACATTAGTTCTATCTAGAAGAGGAAGACAACAACTCCATCTAAAAGAGGAAGACAATAACTCCATCTAGAAGAGGAAGATATCAACACCACCTGCTAGAGGAAGATATCCATACCACATGGATATTTTTGTTTACTGAATTACGAGGATCCCCCAAATACGCTCTGGAACATCTCCCCAATAAATTCTTGAATAGCCATGGCTAGAAATGAACTGAACACGTGCCTATTCGGGAACTGATGAAAAGTTGTGTAGTCTTGGGTGAAGACGTGCAAAACCGCAATGGGATTTTAAAAGTTATTTAGTTTTGCGCAGAGGGTAGCGTCTTCCCGTTAGCCCGGTAGGGCCATTTGCATAAGATATCTTTAAGCTTCAAATTGCTGCAGGAACCTATTTGTACTAAAGTGTTTCACAATTGTACATTTTTACATATTTTTTTTTTTTTTGTATATAGTGCTCTACACCTCTGTCAATAGAATCAGTTTGAGCCGATTTTTTCTTGAATTGATCTGTTTAAAATTTTTTGACCTTCGTACACTGAAACTTGTGTATGATAAGCCCGCTGTCTGTTGAAATGAAGTTAGTTGCATTCGTCTCTCAGTTATCTCCTAAATGGCGATACTCGCATTTGTGACCAGCGGAGTGTTCGCTCCCTCCCACCTGCCCCCTCACTGCTGTGCCCTACTGTTTGTGGTTACCGCCCACCGACCCTGCCTCTTCGGCACACGCCACCTCTATGAAAATACAGCCATTCGCAAGTGGAGAAGCATTCGCCTGGTTCCAGCGTGCTGAAGTCCAATTTTTCGTCAAGGGCGTGACTTGGACAAGCATCAAAGCAGATTACATTCTTGCAGCTATCCCCTGGGACACTTTAACAGAAATCTCCAATTGGTTGTGCGAGCAAGGGGACACCCCAATAACGTACGTAGATCTAAAATCATACCTCCTGGTACAGTACAAAACATCAACGGCTGCCCGCATAGCCAAATTTTTTCAGCTCTTACCAACTGTTGGGGGACCAAAAGGCTTTGCTCGCCCTCGGGGGAAATGACCATTATCGTTCGCCTGCAACTTGCCGCAGAACGTTCTCCTTGTGAAGTGAATCTACTTCAGGTATGGCGACTACCCGAACCTGTAAATGCTACCATCCCCGATGTTGATATTTTGCCCATGAAGGACTTGATGACCTGAAAAACCTGATGACCAAAGTTGGCGCCCTTATGGGCAGCCACTTCGCCACCTTCCAAACCCCCATCAACACCTCCACTACTAATGAAGTTGACAACTATTCAATATGGACATAAGCCGACATGAATGCGGTAGGACATAGACGCCCACCTCTTTACCTGCTGGAGCGGTGACAGAGCCGCCCACCACCCACATAAACCACCCCTCGTTTATGCCCCAACTAATGATCTCTCCAGTTACTTACTGCCGCCCATTGGCCGCAATTATGCTACTACCACTCCAAATTTGGGGTTGCTGCTGTGAAATATTTGAGCTATTGTCAGTGGCCAAATAACATGTAAGTAGGCCATCGCTTGTGGCAGTGGCCGCCTCAGTCAGTAATTTTTTCTTTTTACATGATGCAGGTATGGGCATATTTTTTTTATGGTAGACATGGTTACTTACCATTATCTTTTGCCTAGGCCACTCTTCCAGGACACAATTTAGTCTGTCTGCCAACATCTGCCTGGTAGCTGCTAATGGATCTGCATTACACACCCATGGTTATGAAACCCTCACATTATAGTTTCGAAGCGCCTAAGTCCTCTGACATCCACCTGGTAGCTGCCAATGGATCTGCGATATGCCAAATATAAATGGAAGTTTCTCGTGGCTGACATCACATTGCCAACTCTCTGTGCGGAATTCCTCTCGCATTTCTACCTCCTGGTTGATGTGGCTCACTGTTGGTTAGTCAACTCTGATTCGTACTCACCTCTCCAACCCTCCCCCTCCGACCTTGCTCTCCACATCAGTGCACCCTCAGATGCCTACGCCCACCTCCTCATGTCGTACATGGACGTTTTCCATCCAGAATTTTGTCAAACACCCACGGTTCCTTGCTAAACTGTATTTATCATCATAACAAGATGACGAGGGCCCCCACTGTTCGTCAGATTCAGACGTTTGGCACCTGATCATTTGGCAGTCGCTAAACAAACGTTCACCGAAATTTAAGAAAGGGGCCTTTGCTAAAAGTCTTCAAGCCCATGGTCATCACCCTTATACATCGCTCTGAAGACAGATGGCTCTCTGCATTCATGTGGGTATTACAGGTGCCTGAACATGCAGACAGAACCGGATCACTATCCCCCCCAAACATCACAGACGTGATCACCTACTTGCACAAAGCAAAATTTACTCCACGCTCAACCTCCTGAAGGAATATTATCAGGTGCCCATGAATCCAGTAGACATCCCCAAGACCACCATCACCAACCCCTTTGATACATACACCTTCAATTACTCATGTTTTGGCCTACGTAATGCTGCGGCCACTTTTCAACGTCTCAAGGACAGCATATTAGGGTACCTCCCCTTCTGTGTATGTTACGTGGATGACATACCTGTTCTCTACCTCCAAAGAGAGAAACCACCGTCATCTACACATCATTCTCGACAGAGTACCTTTGGTATCAGTGAAGTATCGTTCTTGGGCACCTGACGAAGTCCGCCCCCTGCCTGAGAAGGTAACAGTCATTTAGAGCTTCCCCATGTGGCGAGATGTTGCAACAACAACCCCCACACCCTGAATTACTCTACCAGACAATTGTCTCTGCAACACAAACTTTCCCCTTACGTTATCAACTGGACTCTTGGACAGAAGGGAAATGAAAACAAAACATGACCTTAATACTATATTTCTTGATACTAAACGCTTAAACCAAAACTATCCACAATCAAATAAACCCTCACAATAAATAAAGCTTAAAAATAAACTGACAAAACTTAACCTAAATTTACCACAACCCCAAACATAAACAGAAATTTTTTATATATTTCTGAGTGGACACCTTCGTCCACACAAGGGCCAACAGTCTTTTATAGGCAAACTACCACTATAAGGTAAACGGAATCTCTCTTAATTTGCCATAACGGCCTCAACTCCTTGAGTCACAGGTGTCTATATCATCATCAGAATCATCATCGTCATCATCATCATACACAATCTTGATAAACAGGCCAGGTTATCGACAATCGTCAATCCAAAAAGCAGTCTAAATATGATCAGTTCCAGGCCAGGTCATCAACAGTGAATTCAACAAAAAAAAATCTCTCAAAGGAGGAATCACGGCCTGCCAAAAATAAAGAAAAACACTTACGAACATCCCTAGCTAACTAACTATTGCACTATAATCAAAGATAAATAATAAACTGTTCCTATCATTCACAATCACGACAAGCAAATATAAACAAAACGTACTTACTCAGAAAATAAATAATCACTTCCACACAGGTAAAAATATATAATAATCCCGGATTCAAATCACAAGAACTGACGCTTACTGCAGTCAAATCAAAATAAGCATTCACCCAAGACATTCACCACTGTCGTAACCTAACTAAAACGTAAACAAACAATCTCATTTATACCAACAGTCTCTCACAACAAACAATCGATACACTAACTACCTCCTCTCTCTCTCTCTCTCTCTCTCTCTCTCTCTCTCTCTCTCTCTCTCTCTCTCTCTCTCTCTCTCTCTCTCTCTCTCTCGATTTGGCAAACAAAAAAATAAATTAAAATAAAACAAAAATTAATCCTCCACACCCACTCCCTTGACCGTCAAAGCGCTACAAAATTTCTTGGGCATTATCAACTATTATCACCGTTTCCAGCAGCCTTCTGCAACACAATGAATGCTCTATCAACCGGTGCTGCTCTCATTTTTCCTATGTCACATGTATCTCTCCCGTGCTCCACCTATGCCAGGGACATCGCTATTGGGGCAGTACTCGAGCAGGTGGCCTTCTTTAGTAGAAAACTGTCTAAGGCGGAATCCGGCTACTCTACCTTCGACTGCTAAATTGCTGGTAGTGCACTTGGCTGTCTGTCCTTTCACCACTTCTTGGAAGGTATGCCCTTCCTCATTCGCATGGACCACATGCCTCAGGTGCACGCCTTCACTCAACAGTCAGACACCTGGTCCGTCCATCAACGCCAACATCTCTCCGCCGTGGCTGAATACAGCTGTACCTTTCAGCACATCCCTGAGAAAATTAATCCCGTTGCCCTGTCAAGAAACACATTGGCTGCCATTCACCTGGCATTGGATCACAATGCCTTGGCGGAAAACCAACGAAAAGATCTAGAGTACCAAGTATGTTGCACATCCTGCACATCTGATCACAATGCCTTGGCGGAAGCCCAACGAAAAGATCTAGAGTACCAAGTATGTCGGACATCCTGCACATCACTTTGTCGAGAGGATGTCCCTCTCGACGACTCCAGCGCCATCCTCCTCTATGAAGTCAGTACTGGTAGACCTACACCGTGGATACCTTCTTACATGCGCTGACAGGTCTTTGATTTCATTCATGGCCTTTCACATCTCTCGCCCCATTCTACTGCACAGCTATTGTAGACGAAGTTCACTTGGCATGGCATTTCTAAGGATGCTAAGGATTGGGTCCACGCCTGTACTTCATGCCAAATCTCAAAAGTACATTAACACAGATTTAGGAGTGGACACCTTATCTCAATCTCAATGGGGCTTTGTCCACATTCATGTCGATTTTGTAGGTCCCTAACATACATCACAAGGACATCGTTACCTGTTTACCATCATCAAACTGCTCTGCTCTTTGGCCTGAAGCCATTCTCATGGAAACTGCAACGTCTGCCTTACTCTTTGGATGGATAGGGAGATTTGATATCCCTGAGCTTATTACTTCCGACAGGAGTACTATTTCACCTCTCAATTGTGGACATCATTAGCGAATCTCCTGGGAATCACCCTTCATTAGGCAACTGCATTCAACCCTGCTGCCAACAGAATGGTTGAACGTTTTTATCAAACCCTCAAAGCAGCTTCTGATGTCCCGCTGCAAGGACTGTAACTGGTTTACCGTGGGACTAAGGACCACTCCAGAGATGACTTGGATACCTCGGGAGCTGAAATGCGGTAAGGTGACCCGTTGGTAGTCTGCCTAATTTTTTCCATTTGCAACATCCTTCGATAATCTCTCTACGTAACGTTGTGGAAAAATTTACTCCATGCCGCCAGAATTGCAAGCCTCCAGTTAAGCAAGTAGCAATGCATACCGACAGATCTGCACTCGGCAATGCATGTTTTCCTGCACAACGAAACTAGCAAACGAGAGTTAACAACCTCTTACACGGGCCCTTTCTTCATGATCCGTCGTATGCCAAAAGCATTCCTACTCAACTTGTGTGGCAAAGAAGACTAGACTAGATCTCCATTGATTGCCTAAAACCTGCATATCTCACCTGCCAGATGACCGGCCTACAGTATGCCTCTCGAGCAGGGTGCCCTATTTCACACTTGTCTTTTTTAGGGGGGAGCCATATACCGCACGTGTTTCACACTCGTGCATTGTAACGGTTTTTTTTTATTGTATATAGCGCTCTACACCTCTGTAAACAAAACTGGTTTGATCCTGTTTTTTCTTGCATTGATCTTTTTTTAATTTTTGTGACCTCCTTACACAGAAACTGTTGTATAAAAAGCTCGCTCTATTGAAATAGTTAGTTACCTTCGTCTCAGTCTTTCAGTTATCACCCAACTGGTGATATTCGCATTGTCCCTGCAACCACCACGCTTCCTGCATTCGGTGTGGCCCGATAATGGTTTTTATTCGGTAATGTCTCTACAACTACCCAATCAAATTGACATTGGAGGTACTGTGAGGGATGCAAGAGACTCTGAACCTATGGGTCTTCCATATAACACACCAATAGTGTGTTTTGCATGTTGATACTCGGCCTCTAAGGCAGGGAATATAACAGGTCTTGGTTACTGTATATACTATAACATTGGAAGACCTTGTGATAAAATTCTCGAGGACCACACGGCTCTTAGCCCTAAAATATTAGGGGAAACTGTTAACTAACCCTAAAGCATATACCTGTAGGAATCATGAAATAAAAGATGCAAGTTACATTTTGGTGTTCAAGTAGGCCTGTGATATCGAAAACATTTTTCTGGCACATAAGTATTTCCCTGCCATTAAGGTATAAAGAAAGTGTTGTCAAAGCGTGATTAAACCGAAGTTTTACTCTATTCATAAATCTGAATTTTAAAGACCACAACTCTTGAAGGTATCTGGACATAATCGAAAGACACTGTCTAATATACTCATAGTTGAACTTGATACCTCCGCCAACGAAGTTTGCAGGAAGTGATGTTTTCTAGTCGGTTTATTTATCTATTTATCTGTGTGTGTGGACAGGATTACAGCAAAACAAATCGACGGATTTTGACGAAATTTCCACCACATAAAAATCTTAGGCCATGGGCTACTCTATTAACTTTTGGAGATGATCCGGTTCCAAAGCCGGATTCTAGAGCTGGATTTGAATTTCTTTATTTAATTGTGTGTTTATTTACAGGATTAGGTTAAAAGTACTTAACTGATTTTGACGAAATTTTCACCACAGATAGATCTTATCCCATGGACGACCCCATTAAATTTTGGAGATAATCCGGATTCTAGATCGGGATTTGCATTTTTCACAATTTTAAACTTTAAATCAAAACAAATTGACGGATTCGATGAAATTTCCACCACAGATAAATCTTAGGCCATGGGCTATTCCATTAAATTACGGAAATATTCAAGTTCCGAATCTGGATTTTAGATCCGGATTTGCATTTTTTTTTCCTCGTGTCAACGTTATCCTTTGGCGGAGGTCAGACTTCTCTGTTTGCTCTTGTCCTTTTAATTATGTTAATAGGTACAATGACAAAGTGGAAACACTTTTTTCTGCGGATTTGGATTTTCAATTTGGGTTAAAAGCTTTAAAAAGTAATTTTCTTTGTTAAAGAATTTTTTTTTTCTTACTTTTAGTGTTGCCTATGTTCGTTTACCAAACTTTCTTGATGTTAGTGGAGACGTAAATAATGTAGTTGAAGAATGGAAATAATGCTGAGTAGTTGATGGGACTACTAGCGTATTTGTGGCGAATTTTTTATATATGATTTACCATGTATGTAAGTTATTTCTGGGTGAGAAAAGTATTCCAAAGGAAATTTTAGTAATAAACATTCCCCTATATAATATTGAAATTTAAGAAACGAATGTGTAACTATTATCAAGGCATAGGGTTAGATGATATAACAACAAAAATATAATAAATACTATAAAATTGCAAAGGATGAACGAATTTCTACACTTCAAGGAAATTACTTGTGTGCTAGAAACGATAGATAGTAAGGTTTTTATTGAATATGTGAGAGGCTAGAAGTTTTGATAAATCATTGTGCTGTTAGAAAAAGAGCGTGAATATATCTTATATTTGACATATTTATGCAAAAGGTTTTGAGAATAAACGGGATAAAATGTAACACATAGGAATTGATAGTAGAATGAGTGATACTTGCTGATTTTATGGTCCTGTTTTGGTATATAAAAAATGAAACGTTAACAGATGAGAGAATTTTAAGGGTTTGCAAGTGCAGGGTGCAGAGTTGAAGTGGGCAAACGTAAGTTTTTGAGTAACGTGAATGTATTTATATGGATAATGGAAGAAGTGTAAAAAGTACATTCACATGATTGTTAAAGTTTATATATAATAAACGATGGTAGGATGAAGAAGGAAGTGAGGTGTGGAATATGGAATGGGAAGCAAAGAAGGTAGCAATATCTATGGAGACCAAGTTTGAAATGTATAATTTGTGTGGAAGTTGAACGCAAAAGGAAGAAAAATGGTAGAAGCTGATAGTGTTAGAACCTTCTAAAGAGGAAAATGTTTAGTTATATTGAAGTAAAAAGACTGGTTGATGAAAGGCTTGTAAAAGATGTTTGGGGGAGGATTAGAGGAACTCATGGAAATAGCTGGATAGCTGGATTTTAATAGGTATTATGGGCAAAACAGTCTTGTACTGTAATCGACTATACTCATTTTTTTTTTAATGAGGCGCATTTGCACCGACTCGCAGCGGTGCCCTTTTAGCTCGGAAAAGTTTTCTGCTATCCGATTGGTTAGAATTATCTTGTCCAACCAATCTGAGATCAGGAAACTTTTCAGAGCTAAAAGAGCACCCCTGCGAGTCTGTGTAAATCTGCCTCACTAAAAAGAATTTACTTTTTTATAGTTCATACAAAGTAAGAGGTAAATGTTGTGCAGTGTTTTTACAAAGTTCAACTTGATTTTGACGAACCCTCTTTGTAGGGATTTGGATCTGCTGTCAAGTAATTTTTCTGCTCCTGGAATTATCCATATTTCAGTTGTGAAACTATGCACTCATAGTGACCATTTCCCTGTTGGTTTTTCTTCGGAAGTCTCTTCTTTTAGAGGAAATGTCTTATTGTATAAAAAAAAAAAATCATGTAATTTATGGAAAATACTGTTCTTATCGTACTCGTATACTTCTATTGTAGTGTCTGTCATATTTGTCTGTCTATTTTTTAAGATAAATGTTACTGTTTGTCATTTTTAGGTCCTTAAAGTTTTGAGTACTTTGTACACTGAAGCAATACCGGAGAAACTATTTATTCTTCACCTCGCCTGGAAACTTCATTTTTTAATAACCTGATGATAATTATTTGACGATGTTTAATCACGGTAGGCTAAAAGAACAGTTGCTGGTCTAAGTTTATTGACCATAATAGTCTTTAATTTGCGTCTCTAGCTTGAGGGTACACTCGAGCATGCTTCCATCTTATTTCTCTTCCTCTTGGTTTATTATTTTGAAGTTTTAATAGTTTATATATGAAAGATCTATTTCAATCTTGTTACTCTTCTTAAGATATTTTATTTCAATTGTTGAATACTTCTTTTGTACTTTTCCTTTTTTTTTTCCTTTCCTCACTAGGCTATTTTCTCTGGTTGGACCCCTTGGGTTTATATCATCCTACTTTTACAATCAAGGTTTTAGCTTAGCTAGCTATAATAATAATAATGATAAAAATAATAATAATAATAATAATAATAATAATAATAATAATAATAATAATAATAATAATAATAATAATAATAATAATGGTAATGATGATGATGATGAAGAATCCTTTAGTTTTAAACATTAAACTAAACTTTCCTTATAAAAGTCCTTGTCTCGGCAGCCGTGACAAGTGATGTCCATTATAGAACAAAGACCAAATAATGAGGTACGCTGTCCCTTTTTTTTCTACACGTGAGGAAGATTGCGGCCTCGAGAGAGGAATGCTGTTCTTTTAAGTGCCCCATCAGTCATGCCAGTGTTGGTTATGCTAACATATGATGATGTGGAGACGGCCAGGTGCCTACCGTGAGTTTGATCTTTATTCTAGAGTCGAGTGATTATAGTATACTATATGTTACATTAAATCGTGCGTTATTCTTTCTCTTTAACATATATGTTTGATTTAAAATGCTTTGTATGACAATAAGAATTGAAATTTAAGATTATTTTTTGTCAATTATGTTGCGATTGCATAAGCTAGCATTATTGGCAAAGCATCTTAGTCACTAGCTGATCGAATGTATTATTATTTTTAAATCGGTAACCAAGAATTTCGCTTGATTGTTTTCCATTTTTATATTTTGATATATAGAATGTTATATCATTTATCAGTAATAAGAGTTTTAATGAACAACCAAATCCATCCAATCTTATTTCACTTTAGATGAAAAATTGGGAGTTGAGTGGTAAGAGCAATGAAATTGAGATGTTATGCAAACAGCAGTGAAGAAATTGGGTTACTGAAGAAAGTATACGAAAAAAAAATCGACGAGTCAAGAAAATTGGAGATGATTACGCGCGAGGAAACGGTCTAATATTGAAAATATGAAATAGCTTACGTGCTTCTATGTGTAAATACAGACTCCCAATTGGTTTCTGCAAAATGACGAAGCATCGTAATTTTGTGTAGTATTTTATGACCTAAAATCTGCCTTTTGAATATAATGTAATTAGATGCTGAACATAACCAACACCGTGACAAAGCTTCAAAAGAGGTAGTTTTAAGTTACTTTAGTTACAACCAATTAGTAGTGACAGTTTGTGCCTAAAAGTTATATGATACCTACATATTAGCTTATGTCATTTGCACTGCGTGAGATATTTCTAACTTGGGGACGAGAAGAGTAGGGCTGACGCAATATAGTTATAATGAAATAGCCATTAAGTCAGGTCGGTCACAAAGGGGAAGGAAAATGAAGCTTTTATAGATAATAGAATCAAAGCTGTTCAGTTTTATTTTGGAAATGAAACACAACTGCGCTGACAGTTTTGCTGACGCAGCCTGACCTAAAGCCACTTTATTTTAAGTCACTTTCTCCTTTCAGCTTTTTACCATATCTCCATCCCTTCGACCTTGCTATAATTTTTGTGTCCAACCTCTTTCAGCTTTTTCCTCGTAGTGCAACTAAGAGATTTTTTCAGTTTCACATTGAGGGCTAAATGTCTTATCACACACCCGCGTAGAGTTATAGGACCAAATCCAAATTCAAACACTTTTTTCCCAAAGATTTTTTAATAAAAAAAAATATTTGCATAATGATACAAGTAAATAATAGGGCAATAAACATCTATATTCTTCTTTGGCCATTATTTCACGGAATAGTTTAAAGAAATTTTGCTTTAGAAATTGCGATAAATCTGAAGAAAATAGAAATTGTTGAAATAACGTACTAGGAAACTGAATCGTTCCGATCTACTTTTTTAAATACTATTCACGATTTCTCCTTTTTCTAATAAACTACATGGAAAGGATTTTGGGCATTGATTTTTATTTCGGTTGATAAAAAGATATAGTTTACTCAGACCAGTTAAGGTTCGTGAAATACAAAGTATTGTTTTTGAAAATTCCATTTTTTTTTCTTCAACGAGTGTCTTCTATTCGTCTTGTCTTGTATCTTTTTAATTTTTGGAAATTATTTTTCTCATATGCTCTTTTATTAATCAACATACTTGTTACTTGATCTGTTCTCCCAAGGAATTTTTCTCTCCTTTATAAATTTGATAATAACTGGGATTTATGTGTGACCTCGTACATAGTGTTTGTTAGTCGTCCCTGCCGTTTATATTTATTATGGCTGGGCTAAATTATAATATCAACTATAATAGTTTATTCCTTTACCTCTGTTGTTTGCGTTTCAGTTTTTTTAAACGATTATGCCCTAATATTATGGGTGGATCCCCTTGAAAACTTGACTAGATTCATCCATAACCTCTGGACCTACGAGCGAAAATTTCAAGAAAGTTTTGTTAGAAAAACTGTTCGTGAAACATAAACCAGTAGTTTCTTCTTCTTCTTCTTCTTCTTCTTTTAGCATTGTATTTACTTTCTTGTAGTTTAAGGATACCACTCCCATCATAGTTATAGCAGTGGGCTTAAATACGATGTTTCTAATTTTATTTTGAAGGATCCTTTTTTTTCTATTTGCTTGGATTTAGTGATATCGATTAAACTGGTTAGTATTACAAACACATAAGTATATTCATGTGACCCACATAGTTTTCATAACGAAAACCTTTTTTATTATCATCAGAATTTTTTTTATTATTGTAAGTTATACATACAGTATATATATATATATATATATATATATATATATATATATATATATATATATATATATATATATATATATATATATATATATATATATATATATATATATATATGTATATATATATATATGTGTGTGTGTATATATATATATATATGTGTGTATATATATATATATATGTGTGTGTATATATATATATATATATATATATATATATATATATATATATATATATATATATATATATATGTGTGTGTATATATATATATATATATATATATATATATATATGTGTGTGTGTATATATATATATATATATATATATATATATATATATATATATATATATATATATATATGTGTGTGTATATATATATATATATATATATATATATGTGTGTGTATATATATATATATATATATATATATATATATATATATGTGTGTGTATATATATATATATATATATATATATATATATATGTGTGTATATATATATATATATATATATATATATATATATATATGTGTGTGTGTATATATATATATATATATATATATATATATATATATATATATATATATGTGTGTGTGTGTATATATATATATATATATATATATGTGTGTGTATATATATATATATATATATATATATATATATATATATATATATATATATATATATAATGTGAGTGGGTGTGTTTGTATATAATGTGTGTCTAAAGTAAACATCAGTGTATATCTTTTTAGAAACACGTCTCAGGAATCCGCATATAATTTAAAGTGAAAGCCCTTGAAGGACAATATAACCCGAGGCTTATCAAGATCATCTCCGAATATCCCAGCTTGGTGAAATGAATATAGTTTCAGAAAAAAATGTATATGCTTTAATTTGTCTTATTAGTACTCGCATGATTTTGGAAATAATGAAATGTAAGTTCTGTAAGACAAAAATTATCGCAAAAGACGTACGAATGAAGACTGTAATTGATGGTTGACTTAGGTACTCTCTTGTAAATGTTAAGAAAAAAGACAGACTTAGAGGCGTATTTGGAGAGAAAGGTAATGGATGAGTCTTTTCTCTTTGTCTGTACTATCGTCAGTGGGTGTGACATACGCCCTTTCAAGCCCTTCGGTCTGGAACCCTGGCCACCCCTTCGATCTTATCTATTGTTTCGAGAATATAGACGATCCTTTCAAATCCTATCTACGGTCCGTACCACAAAATGTAAATGGTTCCAATTCCATGTTAGGGCCTCCGATAATGTTCGTTTTATTCGTGAGTGGTACAAAAGGAATTATAGATGATGCCTCTGATTCCCCTCCCTTTGAATTTATGCGTTCTGGCAGCCGACGGGTCGCGTTTATGTGGCTGGCGTCTTGTGAGATATCCAGTTCATTCTACATATTCATTTTTCATCCACCAGGTTTATGTATATAGTACATTTGTGTGTGTGAGCTTACGAACGGATGTGTTTATCAACAGTGACCCAAATTGGATTGCCAAGTTTACTTGATATTTGATAATGTTAGATCTTGTGGTACACTTAAAAAATTGCATTAAAAAAAAAACTGTAAATATCTGGCAACATTTATTCCAGGATTTTGACCGTTTTAAAAACTGATATATTGACGTAAAGGAGTGATATTTCGGTCACCAACCTGTAAAGAAAATAAACAAAGTAACGTGAAATTACGGCCGCCTGTATTTTACTTCAGTTAAGATCAGTATATTTTTACGGAGAATTTCCGATTAAGATTAAGTTTTTTTTTTTCCTAACAGTGTAGGCAAAAGTCTACTTCTGGAACTATGACACGATCCTGAAATAAAATAAGTTTATGTATGTCACTGGAAATGAGAAAGAGATAAATCATTCTCGTTCCGCCTAGACCAGAACGACGACAAGGCCCTCCTGGGGCGGGAACCAGCTAGGTTTCAATGTTCAAAAGCAGTTTGTAAACAATGAAGTCGTTAGCGCCCTGCTGATAAACAAACCCATGGTCAAATCTCCATTTTTAAAAGTGTGTTTATTTACATTTAAATTTTGTATACATTTTTTTTTCATCGTGGTCATTTATTGCCTCTCTCTGCAGCACATAACGCAAAGAACTGTATCAGTTGGGAATTTACTGGAAAGCTAAAGTCTGTCAAACCGATATTCCACCCAATGATTTGATGCACCAAATGCGCGCAGGATGTAAATCTCTGTATTATGCTGATGAAGAGTTATTGGCTCTCATTAGGCAGCGAACCACTCTTTTTTTTTTTTTTAACGGAAAATGTGAGGTTACTGGCATCACTAAGGTCGGGTACGGACTAGCAAAACCATAGTACCCAAGGACTATAATCTATAGACGTTTATAGTACCATAGGTATCCGGTCATTTCGCCCACATGCCAGTTATTCATGATTTGATCATAAATAACTTATGAATATGCCCTGTCATGGAAACCAAAATTTTTAATGTTATAGATTACTTTCTTAAGTGTGATTGATAAAGAACGGTGTGTGAACGTCACAACTCCGTAGGTTAATAAACGAGTGAATGAAGAAGCACTGGTGCTCGTATATTCGTAGATCAATTATCGTTTGTTTGTCTATAAGCAGCGTGACGTGAAGAAATAGTCTCTAAATGTAGGTTAAACTTAAAAAAAAGTCACTGGTTCTTAATGTAATAGTATCCAACTTTCCAAATTAATAATCAGTTAAAAAGAGTTTGAACCGTAAAAGTTCAACACGCATTTTGCTTTAATTATACATTACCGATTACGTATTTTATTTTTAGATAGACTGATATAACAGAAATTTACAAATAATTTTTTATCGAGTTGGACGACAAAAGTCAAGGTCATCTCTTTCAATTATTTAACCACCACCCGACTCCTTTCCGAAATTGTCATATTAATTTTCTGTGAAGCTCGCAAACGTTTGACTTTCAAAATATCAAAGTCCTATTACACACACACCTATACATACAAATATTTACATTCCTCAATACGTATCTTTATGTATCACCGTTTAGTTGTTTCCATAAACAGGGATGACTCCGGACAAGACTAATGAAACGTCACTTACACGTTGCTATCAACCTAAGTGTACTCTTTATGTAACCAATTTTCGTCCTTCTTCGTCCTGTAGAATGTTTCTATAATGATGTTGCCTTATGCAGGGAAAGAAAATTTGCTATACACAAGTATTTAAGAAGTAAAAAATAATGTAACGTTTATCTATACGGATAAAATATCATGTTTTAAGACAGTAATCTGCTTTATTCCATTAGGAGGACATTGGATGATTTAATACCAACTTTAATTTTTACCAGACTATATTAAGGGTAAGCATGTCCTTTTTCGAAAGTAAGAAAACTGATAAATTTACACTTTAATAGATCTGGCAAAATTAAATTGAAATGGAACCCTAAAATAACGGCCTGAGATCATATTCTGCCACAAAATAATTGTTACATTTTGGGATTAATAACATTAGAACGTGAACTCAGGGCGACTCGACATATATATAAAGGTTTTTATATTCTAGTTAATATAATGTACTAAATTAAGTTATAAAAAGTATTTCTAAAGATGGCTGAGAATTTTTCCCACCTACTACCGTCTGTATGTTTGGGGAAACAAAGACAAGTGCAGTATACTGTAAAACAAGATGTACAGTGGTTTAAACTAGAGAACCCAATTTTTATTATTATTATCATTATTATTATTATTATTATTATTATTATTATTATTGTTGTTGTTGTTGTTGTTGTTATTGTTGTTGTTATTGTTCTTGTTCTTGTTGTTATTAGCTAAGCTACAACCCTAGTTGGAAAAGCAGGATGCTATATGCCCAAAGGCTCCAACAGGGAAAATAGCCCAGTGAGGGAAGGAAATAAGGATATAACCAAGCTATATGAAAATTAATAAACAGATATAATGAAATAATTTAAGAACAGTAACAATATTGAAACAAATCTTTCATGTATAACCTATGAAAAGAGACTGTCAGCTTGTTCAACATAAAAATATTTGCTGCACGTTTGAAATTTTGAAGTTCTACCGATTCAACTATTCGATTATGTAATTTATTCCACAACTTGGTTACAGCTTGAAAAAACTTCTAGAATACTGTGCAGTATTGAGCTTTATGATGGAGAAGGCCTGACTATTAGAATTAACTGCATAACTAGTATTACAAACAGGGTGGTACAGTCTGGGAAGAAAAGAATGTAAAGGGTGATCAGAATTATGAAAAATCTTTTGCAACATGCCTAGCGAACTAGTTGAGGGCATCACATGCTCCAAGGCCTTCTCGGAAACCAAATTGCAAACTAGGGACCAGATGATTACCTTCAGCAAAACTATTAAGACGTTTTGCCAAAAGACGCTGAAAAACTAGTTAACGAGTTCAGGAAATTGGGTGGTAATCAGTTCAGGAAATTGGGTGGTAATCAGTTCGGTTCAGCTATCATAAACACATATACATAATGGAGTAACATTTACCAATTCTCCAACAAGTGCTTAAAGCTCCTCTTCTTGTTTTCTGGTTAACTTGCGCAAAATGACAACTTTTGAGCTAAGAAATCTTCAGTCTTTATAAAAAACTAAGGAAAAATATCATTTGGGTCTACACTTCCCTAAGCATCAAGAGAGCTTTAATTCCAAGAGCTCGAGAAGCTAAGCTAGTTAGTTTAGCATTAGGAAAATAGGAATGAGGAAGATAAAGTTTCTCAATACCCTGCTTGTTATCAAACACATCAGCCAAAAGGGTTGCCTTTTCCTTTCGACAGTGAGTGACAGAGTCATCTGGTTTAAGTAAAGGAGGGACTGCTGTTACTTCTGCACTAAAGAGTGCACATTTACTTTTAATGATTTAAAGGCCGCTGATGAATGACAGAGGTAAGGGGCAGTGACATTGCCCTAGCAAGCAGGTCAATGCCCAAGAAACTGACGATATATACACATGATCAGCGGCTAAGTCTCCTCTTCTCCTTGGCATCCAAGCTAGGACCAAGAAGGCCAGGCAATGGGTGCTGATGACTCGAGAGGTAGACCTATAGGCTCCCATAAATGCCTCGTCCTTAGCTCACAAGGATGTTGAGGTTGCAGCCAGTAAAGGAAATAAGGAGGTTGAGCGTTACCAATTAGGCCACCACAACCCCAAAAACTTGTACCAGGAAAGGTTTCTTTTATGGTTAAATTGTATTCCTTGTCAGTTGAAGTATAAAGTCTCTGAGCAAAAGCTTTGAGATGAGTTTAGTTATTCCAAGTGAAAGCTCATCTGTTACCCCTCCAAATAAGCACGTCTACAATCGGCATTGAACCAGGCTTTGTCTTTCTCTTGGTACTTTAGCACACGAGAAGGAATACTCTTAAATAGCTGAATTCCCAATCGCCTTTAAATATACACGTTGCACTTTTGCTGGTCTCTGCCGTAGTAATATTGCAAGCTTCATATTATTTTCGACAATGTATTTACTTTATATGACTGCTAGAGTGGTTTATGGGTTTTCATAAATTTAGTTTTTGATTGAGGCGAGTATTAAATGATATATATAATCTTGAGTTTCGATGTAATTTCTTGAGGAAGAAACCTAATTTTTCCTAATTATGAGGTTTTATGCTCACTTGAATAGGGGAGTAGTGTATTTCTTCATTCAGTTTGAAAGGGGGGGGGGATACTAGAGATCCTTGGTCTATTTGAGGAAATTGCACTTACAATGTTGCATCAGGTCATACCCTTATGTTCAAGAGTTTTTTTTTGAAGTTGTAGAATTATAAAGCTCGTTTATGACTTTTTTTTTTATCTAGAAAGATTACGAAGGATGACAGTCTGAAAAACACTATAGTTTTGTATTTTTTTTCCCATGCAGGCATGATTTTTGTTCTTCGATATTTGATTAATTTAAACGATATTTGTAATACTTGTGATTTACTGCTCGGTTTTGAAACTCCCTTCAGTCCAGGTTATAAATTATTGCTTCTCGCTATTATTATTATTATTATTATTATTATTATTATTATTATTATTATTTGCTAAGTTACAACTTTAGTTGGAAAAGCAGAATGCTATAAGCCGGGGGCTCCAACAGGGAAAATAGCCCAGTGAGGAAAGGAAACAGGAAAAATAAAATATTCCAAGAACAACAGTAACAACATTAGAATAAATATTCCTATATAAACTATAAAAATCGTAACAAAACAAGTGGAAGAGAAATAAGATAGAATAGTGTGCCTGAGTGCACCCTCAAGCAAGAGAACTCTAACCCAAGACAGTAGAAGACCATGGTACAGAGGCTATGGCATTACCCAAGACTAGAGAACAGTGGTTTGATTTTGTAGTGTCCCTCTCCTAGAAGAGCTGCTAGCAGTGCTTTACAGATATGAAGTACCAGTAACCATCCAACGACAAGACCAACTTATAACGAAAGTAGTGTGATACATATCTTTCAGTTTGTAATTTTCTTTTTTTTTTGGGGGGGGGGGGGGAATTCCATGTCTTCTCTGATCCTAAAGCTGTGTTTTAAGTTGAGGTTATATAATTAGTTACGTGTTTCCTCCTATTTTTGTCTCTGTATAAATTAGACATACCGGGAGAATTGAGGAAGATCATCCGATAAGGAAGATGATGGATAGAGGGGATTACCAGGTAGGAGAAGGTTAGGTAGACCATAATTGCGATTGATTGACAGTGTGGAAAGAGATATGATCGTATTTGGATCGAGCGAGGAGGATACGCATAGTCGAAGGGAATGAAAGAATGTGTTGAACCATTACAACGACCCCAAATCGTATAAGCTTGCGGAGAAAGAAGTATTAATTAGACAATTATTTTCCTCATGTTCGTAAAGCACTTGAAAATAGTGTAGATTTTAAGTCTAGATTTCCTCTCATAATACTTCTGTTATTTTCCTTTTTTAATTTTCGTTATTAATCAGGTTTTCTTTTGTTAGCTTCGTTAATTGAATTTTCGACGGCTCATGGAAGAATACAAATGCATGATATCAATGCAATCATCTTTGGTGTATTTTGATGTATTAATAACAGTTGGATTGTGATTGCATTTTGCACTGTAATTGTTCAGTGGGTACTTTCTTCTTACCGAGGGCAGAAAAGAGACATTAGCTATGGTAAGTAGCTCTTCTCTAGGGGAAGGGCACTACAAAATCAAACCACTGTTCTCGTTTTGGGTAGTTCTCTTTAGCTTGAGGGTACACTATTTTATCTTGTCTTCCTCTTGTTATTGGAAGTTTTTTATTGTTTATGTGAAAATTTTATTTTGATATTGTTCTTAAACATCTCTTGTAGTTTATTTCCCGATTTCCTTTCCTAATTGGGCTATTTTCCCTGTTAGAGCCCTTTGTGCTGATGACATCGTGCTTTTCCTACTAGGGTTGTAGCTTACCGAGTAATAATAATAATAATAATAATAATATGATGATGATGATGATGATAAATTAATTTGACCTTGAGATCCATACAAGACCTCGTTTGTCTATAATGGATAATGGGAGCTTGGGAGGAGTCAGTCTATTGCTATTGGCCGTAACGAAGACAAACGCTTTCCTTCTCTCTCCCTGGGTTGACCACACGGGCCGTTTGTTCCCCTGATAATAATTACTTACCATATTCTAAAAAACTCTCCGTCGTGAATGCTTTCCGCTGCTTATACATTTGGAATAGCTAGGATGGGTTTCCCAGCTTTTTCCGAAGTCCATTCACGCGATAAGGAACTTGATCATATTCAATTACGACCCTGATGTTTTTTTATTCTCTCTCCAATATAATAAACGATTCAAACCAAGAATTTGATGGGCGAATAGTTCAAGCACCATTTTGAAAATAGCTGGTCTGATATTGGCCAGATAATGCCTTCATTTCCTCAACAGGTAGCTCTTGTGTCCACATGAATAAATCCACAAACAAATATTGACTCTCTCTCTCTCTCTCTCTCTCTCTCTCTCTCTCTCTCTCTCTCTCTCTCTCTCTCTCTCTCTCTCTCTCCCTCTCTCTCTCTCTCATATTGGACGGGGATCATATGGGTACGTTCCGTAGATCTTATTTGTTGCCCTTAGCAGTAAATTTAGTTCATATTGGACATCAGAGTGCCGTTAGTCGCAACTGGTATAGATATATAGAACGGGTAAGGAGAAATCGTTATTGTTCATTACTCTTTAAAGTGGATTTTAGCGAAACTAGGTTGTTGACGAAGTAACACTCTCTCTCTCTCTCTCTCTCTCTCTCTCTCTCTCTCTCTCTCTCTCTCTCTCTCTCTCATATGAATGGTTTTATTAGAGGCTTTTAACTTGCTTTTATATATGGGATAAGAAATCCCCCCTCTCTCTCTCTCTCTCTCTCTCTCTCTCTCTCTCTCTCTCTCTCTCTCTCTCTCTCTCTCTCTCTCTCTCTCTCTCTCAATAAAAAACTGCGTTTGAACAAGTGGCCGTACTGGCACTTTTCCTATTTAGACCTTGGTTTTATCGACCAAATAATTACGTACGTCAGGTATGGTGTTTGATGACCAAAGGGAGCCTCGGTAGCAATGGAATGGTACAGAGTGTAGGGACTAAAGATTGCATGTCTTCTCTTCCCTCTCTCTCTCTCTCTCTGCTTCCCCTTCCCATCCATTCCTCTCCTAACATTTTAATCGATCATTTGTATTCCCTTTCACTTTGTCCCCTTTCATCTTTATATTTCTTTTCATCTCTCATTATGTTTTCCCTCATTGGATGCCAGTGCTTTTTATTTTCCTTTTTCTTTTGTCCCAGTTATCTGTTTAATCTCGCTTCATCTTCTCTTTTATTTCCTTAATCAATGCGTCTTTATCTTTACTCTCCACATTTTTATGACCATTTTTGCTCCATCGTTTCTATTATTTTTGCTCTTTGAATTTGCATTTTCTATTTTTCCACTATTTGCAATTACTTGAAATCCATGCATGAATTCTTCATTGCATTTTTTTTTAATGGGACCCATTTTCTTTGTATTTTTGTGGGTAGAGGATTATTCATATCTTTTTTTCTATTTTTTTCCGTTCTTTTATGGTTTTATTTCGTATTATATTAAACCTTAGCACAACCTTTAGGTTGCATGTTGATCGGTTTAGAACATTGGGCTCTCCTTACCCAGATCTTTTCATTTGCAAGTTTGTTTTTATTTAACTACGTGTAATTTAGTTTTTTCTTATTGATTGCAATTTCAATTTTGAGAAGCATATCCAATTGTTTCTTTTGCAGTTGCACAAGAAAATAGTTACATCAAGAAAGTCTCACTGGTCATACAGTATGCATGTGGTCGATCTCCAGGATATTGTTGGCCACTAGCGATTTTTTATCTTTTGAATGATTTAACTATTTAATGTCCCCTTGTTGGAAATACTTTTCTCCTTTCTGGTCTTCAGAAGCAATTATTCATCTTGAAATAAAAAAAAAGTTTCTTATTCAATTTTTATGTATGATCTGGATGTTAATTCCTGCCACCACCAAGATCAGATTTTTCCAATTCTGACCATTGTTTGTATTCAGATCTCGGTCTTTATCCTGCTCCACGTACTATTAGGTATGCGGTGGTTAAAGGTGGGGGGCTGTTGCTGCAAGTGAGTGCATATTATGCTTTACTGAAGGCCCATTAAGCACTTACATTTCCCTTGTACTTTACATCCGTTATTATTCTTATTATTATTATTGTTATTTGCTAAGCTACAACCCTATTTGGAAAAGCAGGATGCTATAAGCCCAGGGGCCCCAACCGTGAAAATAGCCCAGTGAAGAAAGGCAACAAGGACAGTAAAATGAAAATAAATATTTCCTATATAAACTATAAAAACTTTAACAAAACAAGTGGAAGAGAAATAAGAATAGTGTGCCCGAGTGTACCCTCAAGCAAGAGAACTCTTAACCCAAGACAGTGGAAGACCATAGTACAGAGGCTATGACACTACCCAAGACTAGAGAACAATGGTTTGATTTTGGATTGTCCTTCTAGAACAGCTGCTTACTAGAGTCTCTCTTCCTGTTTTTCTTCCACACTGGTGTCCAATCTATTTTAAGTTTTACATTGTAGTGCAACTCCAGGGGTTTTCTCCCAAGTGTCCCCAACTCTATAATGAATGAGTCAATCAAGCTTCATGGTTATGTTCTTAATCAAATATGTAAATAGTCGAACTTTTGAAGTTGACACCTGGTGCTAATATTTTTTCTAGTTGACATTAGTTTGTTACTTATTTATTCAACAATGTTTTTCAACTTCATTTGCATAATTATTTGTTATACAGTATTTTTTATAGCACGCTTGTGCACAATTATGACATTCAGCTTTTCCAACTATGCTTGGGGGTTGACTTGTAGTGATATGAAGTTTGTGGTGTTGTTTTTGCTTTTATTATTCAAAGCAATCATTTTCCCACTCGCCGATTTTATTGATGAAAATATATTTTTGTGATCAAACTGAGGAAAAGCGGTGCTTAAGATTCGTATACAAACTCGGCTGAATCCCTCGTCAGGCTGGGAGGAGTGCAGAGAGGAAGTGTACCCTCTTGGTCCTTTGTTTGATGTCGGGTACCCCCCACAATTGGGGGAAGTTCCTTTGTAAATAAATACAATGTTTTTTATCTGGAATAAATAACAGCGTAGGCTACTTAGTAATGAAGATATATGTTCAGTGTGTGAAGTTATATTTAGACATAGCCAGACATAAGATTAAGAACATGGTATTAAGAACTTTTGGATACTTGTTAGTACACAGTACATTGACGGGCAAGTTTTGGGTGTCATGAATGCCACTTGTTAAAAGCATTGGTAAAGGTAGGTATAATGTTCATTTGATTGAAGAAGGGTGGTAAATGTAATAAAGACAGGGGAGTTTCGTGATAGTGAAGAGAAAACTTCATATCAGGAGACATCTAGAAAGTTGGCTAGGTTTAAAGACGCAAATGGAAGGATATAATGGATGTGGTCACAGAATCAGTGGTGATTGTGTTTAATTGTATTGGGTAGGATGAGGGAATGTACAGTAAATGTTTAGCAGTGGGATGGTGTAGTTAAACTCATAGAATTAAATTTAAAGTGCCTGTGAAGTACAGTTGAAGGGCACGAGGTGCGCTGTTATCCAATTTTTATTGCTAATACGAAATTAATGTGTCATTTAAGGCTAAGTACTTGATAATGTAGATGGAAAGGTAAGCTATCTGATGAATTGTTAGGAAGAGGAGTGGAAGCTTGAAGCTGAAGTTTGTATATCATAATGAAGGTCAAATTCAAAGAAATATATATTGTCTACAAAATTTGTGGCAGATTTGAGCATTTAAATTTGTTTAGTAGGTAGTTCTTTAACAACAAATGCGACAAGAAGAAAATTAACTTACAGGTATTGAAGTAAAAGATGTCAAAGGCTGGAAGCAATCAAAAGTAAATGCAGTGCTAAATTGGAATTAATATTTTGATTAATTGTTTGTGTGGGATAGAAGAGAGGCGGGGCTATTATGCTAGTGTGGAATAGGAGAAGAATGCTTGTGGTAGCGACTTTTGAAAGATTTAATGATGGCAGTGATAGTTACAATACAAAAAGGCTAAGATGTGATGTAACTAAAGGTATAAGATGCAGTACAGTGGTGAACATGTAACCAAATTGCAACTATGGTAAGATGTCGAGGTGAGGGAAGAGTTCCAAAAGAGTGAGATCAATTATTCTTCGAAACAAGAGTAGAGGTAACGGCAGTGACTGTAAGAATTTTAGGGGCAAAGATTATTTAATATTCTGTATAATAAGTTTTTGAATGATAATTTAAGAAAACTGACTGAACGATTGATATAGGAAGTAAAGATGTTTTGACCAAGAAGTGTGTGTGGATCAGTGTATATGAAACATTTGCGTAAGAAGTTTGAAGAGCCAAGGAGTAAAGTATGAATAAGCACGGAGTTATCCATTGCCGTCTAAATACATATTGAGATGGCAGTGAGTTTTCACAATTTTATAGTTTAATTGGGAATTTTTGAGACTAAGTTTTCATGAAGCGAATGTGTTAGTATGAATAATTTGATGATAAAGTGGGACTGTGACAAGGGTGTCTTATGTCTCTTAGACTCTCAAATATTCTTGGAATTGTGGCATTGGAGGAATTGAGGCAAACACTGGAGATTATATGTAATTTTAAAGTAAGAAAAGGAGTTATAAATGCAATCTTGGTGATAAAATATTGACTAGGGGCGGATGTGGAAACTGCAGACTAATTAAATAGATACAGGGTGTTAGTAAAAGTTTAAGTTTACTTTAAATAATGTTTTATGGGTAAATTTGGTAAAACATAATGCTGTAGAAATTTTAATATGGATGGATGGGGGACGAATGGAAGCAAATAATTAATGTATTTAAGATTAAATGTAATGGGTCTTGATATGGTGAAGAGAGCCAGAATTGGTGAGGGAAGGAAGGCAGCTATTTGGTGAAGAGAAGGGGAATCTAGAAGAGAGTAAGATAGAATGTAAGGGACGAATCTTGAGCCAACTTTCTTTTATAGAAATGAAGTATGGCTGATAAATGTAATTGGATGAAAAGGAAGGTAATTTCTGTAGCCAGTGTCGAGTAAGAATTGAAACGATCTTTAGCTTGAGACTACAGATAGGATTTTTTTTATTGGTTCTTTAGCGCGAATGGAACACGAAAGATTTTGTAAAATGTGCATAGTTCATAAGTGTTTGGAGTACCTGAGGTAGAGATCTCTCCAAAGTGTACTGATAGAATCTTTGCTTTAGGTATGGGGTGGTAAGGGCGTTATCAACCAGGAAGTGTTAGAGGACGTGAAAGTTCTGGGTTATTGGCAAACATCACGTATTCTGGAGAAATATTTCCCTGGCTATTGCAGTTGAAGTCTTTTGCACAGAGAATATACTCTTCTGATGAGTTTTATTTATATTCAACAACAAATTACAAATTCTTCCATTTCCAGCCCACTGTAGGACAAAAGCCTGAGATATATCTTTATTCATGTTTAGCGTTTGGGCAGTTTTTATCACCACGCTGGCCAGTGCGGATTGGTGATGGTGGAAGGTTTTAGTCTGATCGCTCACAGCAAAACAACCTAGTATAGGTGGCCCTGAGTAATACAACTTTGCTGATCATGGCGATACGCAAACCGTTTCGCCACATTACGGTATATATATATTAGTTATTTTGTGTGTGTATATCTAAATATTCATGTCCAAATGCTTGGCATTTTTTATTTCAAAAACAGCATAATGATCGTATTTGCAATCCCTCTTCTTATCGTTCCTATATTTAAGCATATCTACGGATAATTTTGAAAGTGCCGGGGCAACAGTTTCTGTTCCCAATTCCTCTCATTCTGCTATTATCTTAGGTATATACAGGCGTCCAGGAGGTGACGAAAATATGTTTTTCAACTCGCTAGAGGCGGTACTAAGAAGTCCAGGTATCTCTTCTGGGAATACTGTTGTCACAGGGGATTTTAACATCTGCCTAATGAGGGAAGGGGAAAGCGAGACCACACGGAGACTGATCAACACAATGCGGTCTTTCGAATACCGACCATCAATAACTAGGCCTACCAGAATCGGGTCAAATGACTCTCTTTCCTGTATCGATCACATTTGGGCCAATAATAACCTCGTTAGTAACTCTGGGATATTTTTAGCTGATATCACTGATCATTTCCCAATTTTCTGTAGCCTTTTATTGCCTGCACTAAGCAGCATGAATGACAAAATAAGAATTCAATTTAGAGACATGAGCCAAATTAATGATAGAAAATTTACAGAACTACTCCGGGGTAGAGACTGGTCAGCAGAATATGGTCACGCCTCCTTAAATCCTCACGTAGGTGTGACCTCTTTCAGTGACAAG